>NW_011495021.1:3507539-3562846 GCF_000754665.1 Bison bison bison
GGATTTGAAATAGCTCAACTGGAATTCCATCACCTCCACTAGCTTTGTTCGTAGTGATGCTTTCTAAGGTCCACTTGACTTCACATTCCAGGATGTCTGGCTCTAGGTGAGTGATCACACCATCGTGATTATCTTGTTCTTGAAGATATTTTTTGTACAGTTCTTCTGTGTATTCCTGCCACCTCTTCTTAATATCTTCTGCTTCTGTTAGGTCCAAACTATTTCTGTCCTTTATTGTGCCCATCTTTGCGTGAAATGTTCCCTTGGTATCTCTAATTTTCTTGAAGAGATCTCTAGTCTTTCCCATTCTGTTGTTCTCCTCTATTTCTTTGCATTGATCACTGAGGAAGGCTTTCTTATCGCTTCTTGCTATTCTTTGGAACTCTGCATTCAGATGCTTCTATCTTTCCTTTTCTCCTTTGCTTTTCACTTCTCTTCTTTTCACACCTATTTGTAAGGCCTCCTCAGATAGCCATTTCTTTTTGCATTTTTTTCCCATGGGGATGGTCTTGATCCCTGTCTCCTGTACAATGTCACGAACTTCATTCCATAGTTCATCAGGCACTCTATCTATAAGATCTAGTCCCTTAAATCTATTTCTCACTTCCACTGTATAATCATAAGGATTTGATTTAGGTCATACCTGAATGGGCTAGTGGTTCTCCCTACTTTCTTCAATTTCAGTCTGAATTTGGCAATAAGGAGTTCATGATCTGAGCCACAGTCAGCTCCTGGTCTTGTTTTTGTTGACTGTATAGAGCTTCTCTGTCTTTGGCTGCAAAGAATATAATCAGTCTGATTTCAGTGTTGACAATATGGTGATGTCCATGTGCAGAGTCATCTCTTGTGTTGTTGGAAGAAGTTTTTGCTATGACCAGTGCATTTTCTTGGCAAAACTCTATTAGTCTTTGCCCTGCTTCATTCTGTATTCCAAGGCCAAATTTGCCTGTTACTCCAGGTGTTTCTTGACTTCCTGCTTTTGCATTCTAGTCCCCTATAATGAATAGGACTTTTGGGTGTTAGTTCTAAAAGGTCTTGTACATCTTCATAGATCTGTTCAACTTCAGCTTCTTCAGCATTACTGGTTGGGGCATAGACTTGGATTACTGTGATATTGAATGGTTTGCCTTGGAAATAAACAGAGATCATTCTTTCATTTTTGAGATTGCATCCAAGTACTGCATTTTGGACTCTTTTGTTGACCATGATGGCTACTCCATTTCTTCTGAAGGATTCCTGCCCACAGTAGTAGATATAATGGTCATCGGAATTAAATTCACCCATTCCAGTCCATTTTAGTTTGCTGATGCCTAGAATATTGACATTCACTCTTGCCATCTCCTGTTTGACCACTTCCAATTTGCCTTGATTCATGGACCTGACATTCCAGCTTCCTATGCAATATTGCTCTTTACAGCATCGGACCTTGCTTCTATCACCAGTCACATCCACAGCTGGGTATTGTTTTTGCTTTGGCTCCATCCCTTCATTCTTTCTGGAGTTATTTCTCCACTGATCTCCAGTAGCATATTGGGCACCTACTGACCTGGGAGTTCCTCCTTCAGTATCCTATCATTTTGCCTTTTCATACTATTCATGGGGTTCTCAAGGCAAGAATACTGAAGTGGTTTGCCATTCCCTTCTCCAGTGGACCACATTCTGTCCGACCTCTCCACCATGACCCACCCATCTTGGGTGGCCCCATGGGCATGGCTTAGTTTCACTGAGTTAGACAAGGCTGTGGTCCTAGTGTGATTAGATTGACTAGTTTTCTGTGATTTTGGTTTCAGTGTGTCTGCCCTCTGATGCCCTCTTCAACACCTACCCTCTTACTTGGGTTTCTCTTACCTTGGACATGGGGTATCTCTTCACAGCTGCTCCAGAAAATTATATTATAGTTATAATAAAATTATATTATAGTTATAAACAATAAAATAAGCAATATTATAGTCTTATATATCTCACTTATAATAACTAGATCATTTACTTTTCTATAGTTTAATAAAACTAATTCTATACTCCATCAAACACATTGACCACTTTCAGATTGAATATTTAAGACATTTGCTGTAGAAATTGCCTTAATATTTAATAGTTTAAGGATATTCAGACAGATTAACAGTGTACTTTCTTAGGTGAATTGATTGAATCTTTGTAAGTAGGACAAATTTTATGAACAAGATTTCATGTATACTTGTTAAGATTAAGTAAAAAGAATATAGAGTTTAAAAAGTCCGGAAGTTTGATAGTTGGGACTTAATTGTTTCCTAGGTAGTTCCATTTATCATTCAACAGATTAGTTTTAATGTTGTTTCCAAGTGAAAACATGAATTTGGTGTGAAAGAATACAAGGATAAACAATCACAGCAGGTTTTGATGATATAATACCTTTTATAGGTTTTTCTGAAACTCTTCAGTTCATAAGTTTCAAACTGGGACTCCAAGTGCCTATTAATAAAGTTTCAAGAACCTATTAAAAATAAAAATAAAACTCTCATTTTGGAGAAAGTGAATTAATAATAAGCAATCTCACAATTACCCTATTTGCTTCTTTGCTTGCAGTTTTAAGAATCAATTAAGAAGGAAGCCATGGAGATGCAATAATTTTGATTTTATTTAACGACTGCCCACACATACACACACACAATATGACAGAATGAACTCTGTTCATTTAGGCAAACCATGCAATATCACAGTAATCCAAGTCTGTGCGACAATCACTAATGCCAAAGAAGCTAAAGTTGAACAGTTCTATGATGACCTACTAACACCAAAACAAGAAGTCCTTTTCATCATAGGTGACTGGAATGCAAAAGTAGGAAGTCAAGAAATACCTAGAGTTACAGGCAAGTGTGGCCTTGAAGTATAAAGTGAAGCAGTGCAAAGGCTAACAAGTTCTGGCAAGAGAATGCACGTCATAGGAAACACTCTCTTTCAACAACACAAGAGATGATTCTGCACATAGACATCGCCGGATGGTCAACACAGAAATCAGATTGCTTATATCTTTGCAGCTGAAATGGATAAGCTCTTTACAGTCAGCAAAAGCAAGACTGGGAGCAGACTGTGGCTCAGACCATGAATTTCTTACTGCAAAATTCAGATTTAAAATGAAGAAACTGGGGAAAACCACTAGACTATTTAGTTAAAAGCCCTTATGATTATACAATGGAAGTAACAAATAAATTAAAGGTATTAGATCTGATAGACAGAGTGCCTAAAGAACTATGGACGGAGGTTTGTGACATTCTACAGGAGGCAGTGATCAAGACAATCCCCAAGAAAAAGAAATGCAAAAAGGCAAAATGGTTGTTTGAGGAGGACTTACAAATAGCTGAGGAAAGAAGAGAAGGAAAAAGCAAAGGAAAAAAAGGAAATATAAACCCATCTGAATGCAGAGTTCCAAAGAGTAACAAGTAGAGATAAGAAAGATTTCCTCAGTGATCAAGGGACAGAAATAGAGGAAAACAATAGAATGGGAAAGACTAGAGATCTCTTCAAGAAAATGAGAGAATCCAAGGGAACATTTCATGCAAATATGGGCACAATAAAGAACAGAGATTGTATGGACCTAAAAGAAGTAGAATATATTAAGAAAAGGTGGCAAAAACACACATTAGAACTATATAAAAAGGGTCGTCCTGACATAGATAACCATGATCGTGTGCTCACTCACCTAGAGCCAGACATCCTGGAGTCTAAAGTCAAGTGGGCCTTATAAAGCATCACTACCAACAAAGCTAGTGGAGATGATGGAATTCCAGCTGAGCTATTTCATATCCTAAAAGATGATGTTGTGAAAGTGCTGCACTCAATATGCCAGCAAATTTGGAAAACTCAGCAGTGGCCACAGGATTGGAAAAGGTCAATTTTCATTCTAACCCCAAAGAAAAGTGATGTCAAAGAATGTTCAAACTACTGCACAATTGCACTCATCTTACTTGCTAGTAATGTAATGTTTACAATTCTCCATTCCAGTATTCTGGCCTGGAGAGTCCCAGGGACGGTGGAGCCTGGTGGGCTGCCGTCTGTGGGGTCGCACAGAGTCGGACACGACTGAAGAGACTTAACATAACATAACATAACATAAGCTCAGTTTAAATAGGAGAATAGAACACCCGAGTCCTGTGTTCCCCTTCCAATCTCTCCTTCGGGTGGTCTGTACTGGGTCTCATTGATAGAGCGGTTTTTCAAAGCTCTTCCGGCAGCGACGCTGGAGAGCGCGGGTTCTCGCGAGATCGCCGCCGGAAGTGGGTGGCCGCGGAGGCTCAGAGACTTCTCTCCCCGGAAGCTGCTGGTTTCTTCGGAGCTGCTGCAGCCATCTTCCCTGTGGCGCTCTCCCCAGGGAAAGAGCTCACCGGACGCGGCCCTTCCCAGCGCCGAGTTCGCCCCTTTGGCTTCACCAGTATACAGAGGCGCGGCCCAGCCGGCTGAGCCCCCGAAATCCCCGGCTCCTCCCTCCCTCCGTCTGCGCTGCAGTTAGGCCGCGCCCAGAGGCCTAGTCCGCTGGAGTTCCGGCGGGTGATGCCAAATACAGCCATGAAGAAAAAGGTGCTGTTAATGGGGAAGAGCAGGTCGGGGAAGACCAGCATGAGGTCGATTATCTTTGCCAATTACATCGCTTGCGACACCCGGCGCCTGGGTGCCACCATTAATGTGGAGCACTCCCACGTCCGATTCCTGGGCAACCTAGTGCTGAATCTGTGGGACTGTGGCGGTCAGGACACCTTCATGGAAAATTACTTCACCAGCCAGCGAGACAACATCTTCCGTAATGTCGAGGTTCTGATTTATGTGTTCGACGTGGAGAGCCGTGAACTGGAAAAGGACATGCATTATTACCAGTCGTGTCTGGAGGCCATCCTCCAGAACGCTCCTGATGCCAAAATCTTCTGCTTGGTGCACAAGATGGATCTGGTTCAGGAAGATCAGCGTGACCTGATTTTTAAAGAGCGAGAGGAAGACCTGAGGCGTTTGTCTCGCCCGCTGGAGTGTGCTTGTTTTCGAACATCCATCTGGGATGAAACGCTCTACAAAGCCTGGTCCAGTATTGTCTATCAGCTGATTCCAAATGTCCAGCAGCTGGAGATGAATCTCGGGAATTTTGCCCGGATTATTGAGGCCGATGAAGTTCTGCTGTTCGAAAGAGCCACGTTCTTGGTCATCTCCGATTACCAGTGCAAAGAGCAGCGTGATGTCCACCGATTCGAGACGATCAGCAACATAATTCAGCAGTTCAAGCTAAGCTGCAGTAAATTGGCTGCTTCTTTCCAGAGCATGGAAGTTAGGAATTCTAACTTCGCTGCTTTCATCGACATCTTCACATCAAACACGTACGTGATGGTGGTTATGTCGGATCCGTCCATCCCTTCTGCGGCTACTCTGATCAACATTCGCAATGCCAGGAAACACTTTGAGAAGCTGGAGAGAGTGGATGGTCCCAAGCGCAGCCTCCTTATGCGTTGAATATTGCCAAAATACGCTCTCTGAAAATACTTAATTGCCTCCCCCCCCCCATTTTTTTTTCAATATTCATAATGTCGTGTGCTTATAAGTGGGCTTTGAAGTGTGTGCTGCTTATCATTTTCATCTCTTTCTTCCCTTCTCCCCAGTCTTTTGGACTCTATTTACTCAGTTATCCAGTAGAGCTTTAAAGATGGCCTTTCTGAAAAGTTGTATGGGGTAACACTAGTGGGTGGTGATGTATGTGTGTTCTGATTACCTGGTTATAGTAGATATACACAAAGCCTTTACAATATCTTCTGTATTCCTTACAAGGTTGCAAAGATGGAATGTTATTTTATCAGCAAGGTATTAAAATGCGTTTATAAATTCTTCCCGGCTTCAATCATGAATAAACATTTGCTGTTAGCAGTTTAAAAAATAAATAAATAAAATTCTCCAAGCAAAGCTTCAATAGTACATGAAATAAGAATTTCCAGATGTTCAAGCTGGATTTAGAAAAGGCAGAGGAACCAGAGGTGAAATTGCCAACATCTGCTGCATCATAGGAAAAGCAAGATGATTCCAGAAAAACATTTACTTGTTTACAATTTTTGGCTATTAAAATACACAGAATGCTGTAAAAAAAAAAAAATTTACTTCTGCTTTATTAACTATGCCAAAGCCTTTGACTGTGTAGATCATATCAAACTGTGGAAAATTCTTAAATAGATTAGAATATCAGACCACCTTATCTGTCTCCTGAGAAATCTGTGTGCAGGTCAAGAAGCAACAGACAGAACTGGACATGGAACAACTGAATGGTTCCAAATCAAGAAAGGATTACATCAAGGCTGTATATTGTCACCCTGCTTATTTAACTTATATGCAGGGTATATCATGTGAAATGCAAGATGAAGCACAAACTGGAATCAGGATTGCTGGGAGAAGTATCAATAACCTCAGATATGTAGATGACAATACCCTTATGGCAGAAAACAAAGAACTAAAGAACCTCTTGGTTAAAGTGAAAGAGGAGAGTGAAAAAGTTGGCTAAAACTCAACTTTTAGAAAACTATGATCATGGCATCCGGTCCCATCACTTCATGGTAAATAGATGAGGAAACAATGGAAACAGTGACAGACTTTATTTTTGGGGGGCTCCAAAATCACTGCTGATGGTGACTGTAGCCATACTTTAAAAGCTATACTTTTAAATTAAGCCATGAAATTAAAAGATGCTTGCTCCTTGGAAGAAAAGCTGTGACAAGCCTAGACAGTGTACTAAAGAGCAGAGACAATACTTTGCCAACAAAGATCTGTCTAGTAAAAGCTATGGTTTTTCTAGTAGTCATGTATAGATATCAGAGTTGGGCTATAAAGAAAGCTGAGCACTGAAGAATTGATGCTTTTGAACTGTGATGGTAAAGAAGACTCTTGAGAGAGTCCCTTGGACTGCAAAGAGATCAAACCAGTCAATCCTAAAGGAAATAAGTCCTGAATATTCTTTGGAAGGACTGGTGCTGAAGCTGAAACTCCAATACTTTGGCCACCTGATGGAAAGAACTGACTTATTGGAAAAGACCCTGATGCTGGGAAAGACTGAAGGCAGGAGCAGAAGGGAATGACAGAGGAAGAGATGGTTGGATGGCATCACCAACTTGATGGACAGGAGTTTGAACAAGCTCTAGGAATTGGTGATAGACAGGGATGCCTGACATGGTTCAGTCCATAGTGTCACAAAGATCAGATGTTACTGTGCAAATGAACTGAACTGAAGGACTGCAAATATAAAGAAAAAAAAAATTCTGGTTCACTAATATTCATATAATTTAAGGAGAAAATGTTCTCCCTCACAAGCAAAGAAATATCATGTTCACAGATTGAAATAGAAATACTCTTAAAGTCTATCTTTAGAAAGTGTTTTTCTCCTAACACAAGCTACATTAAATATGCTCATTTAATTCTATAATGCTTAACTATGTTTATATTCTAAATTATAAAAATTTTCAAAGAGGAAACTACTATATGTTCAAATAACTGTATAGTTCTGAAATATATTACATCTCCAATATTCAGTTATTAAATAAAAAATAAGGTAAGGATACACACAAACATATATACATACATGTGCAGGTATATAATATATAATCTATTAATTAAGTTTGAGGGCTTCCCTTGTGGCTTAGTTGGTAAAGAATCCACCTGCAAGGGAGGAGACCTGTGTTTGATCCCTGAGTTGGGAAGATCCCCTGGAGAAGGGAAAGGCTACCCACTCCAGTATTCTGGCCTAGAGAATTCCATGGACTGTAGAGTCCATGGGGTTACAAAGAGTCGGACACGATGAGCCACTTTATTTTGAAAATATTAATCTGTGTCACCTCCTCCATTCCTGAACCCTTACTTTTCCTAATATAGCCTTTGAATATAACTTTCCCTGAATCTAAGATGTCTTTGAACCTGCTTTTCACCTGACTTAGCTGGATAAGAATTCCTTGCTCAAAGAAGTCTTTTTATAACAACACCTTTGACCATTTTGAGATACTATGTTAGTCCTTTCTCTTAGAGCCCTGGTATCAAATCTGTTTGAGAAACACATTATTATAACTATTATTATTTTTAGTAAATCTGTCTCTCTCAATGAATTATAAGGTACAAGAAAGCAGGAAGTGTGACATTTTCATTGTTATTGCTCACCAGTGGGTCCCTTGTACCTAGCAAAAAAAGGATGAACACAATCAGAGTCACATAAACTTCTCTCTTTCACTATAATAGGTACATCAAAAAGCTATTCTGGTATTTCTACCAAAAATATTTATATCTCACCATGTTTTCCTCATCTATAATGATTAATAAACTTTATTGAGCTATACTTTTAAGTTAAGCTTGACTACCTCATTTCACATTTTAGTGACCATCCAAAGACAAGCCCTTTAATTGTTTAAAAGTATAAATTGTAAAATAAATGGGATCTGCATTATGTATAATTACTCATGTAGTAAACATAACATGAATTGCCCCATTTGATGAGATTTTTTTAGAATCCATTTGCACTGTGGCATTGAATGTAACCAGATACATCTCATTTCTGCTTGGTTTTTGAGTTATAGACGACTATGCATTTGAAAAGAAAATAGCCACAAAGTGAGGGGATATCCTGTTTACACAGTGCAAAAACTTGCCAAACATGTCTGTCAAACATTTTCAAGAGTTCATCTAAAACAAAATATTGAAATGGGGAAAAAGTAGTCATTTACATTTAAAATAAAAATGTCTTATTTTATAAGTAAATATACCTGTAAGAATATAAAATGTATTATGTTCTTTATATTTTAATATAATATTTGAAAAGCAATTTATATGAATCTTATCCGGAGGATATGTAGAGAACCATAAATTTCAGAAATGTACTCACCTAGTTTAATAGACTTTTGCATTTTTACAATTTTTTAAATTATGGATAATGCTTTTAAAAATATATGGAAAAACTTTTTTGTTACTACTTATAATACAGGAAAGAGTAAATTTCACTAAAAAAGAAAACATATATTAAAAGCAATTAATCACTTATGAAGCTAGAATGAAAACTTTAAAAGAAAAAGTAGTAAAACATAGCTGTCATTACAAAAATTAGTTAAGGATATACAAATAAAAAGATGTAAAACATGACACCCAATTTGAAAAATGAAAGGGTAGAAAAATGTTGAACCTTAGAAGTGATCAAAATCATGTAGTTATTAGATATAAACAATTATATGAAAGCCTTATGGTAACTACAAAGCAAAAATCTATAGTAAATGCACAAAGGATGAAAATAAATATAAGCATACCACCAAAGAAAGTCATCAGACCACAAAGAAAGAGAGCAAGAGGATAGGGAAGAACACAGAGAAATTATAAAACAGCCAGAAAACAATTAGAAAAATGAAAATAAAGTGCAAACTTACCAATAATTACCTTAAAAGTAAGTGGCTTGAACTCTCCAATCAAAAGACATAGAAGAGTTGAATGGATAAAACAATAAGACACTTTTACATGTTGCCTACAAGAGACTCACTTTAGATGTAAGGACCCATGTACACTGAAAATAAAGAGATGAAAAAAAGATATTCCATGTAAATATAAATCAAAAGAAAGCTGGAGTAGCTATATTTACATCAGAAAAAAACAGACTTTAAAACAAAAATGTAATAAGAGATAAGGATGAGTGTTACATAATGATAGAGGGGTCAGTCCAAGAAGAGTACATAAAATTTGTAAATTTTTATTTGTCCAACATTGGAGTACCTAAATACATAAAGAAAATATCAACAGACCAAAAGGGAGACATAAATAGCAACACAAGAAGAGTAGGGGACCTTAATACCCTACATACATCATGCAGATAGAAAATCAATAAGGAAACACAGGCCTGAAATGACATATTAGACCAGATAACTTAGAAACTTAAACAGGATTCCATCTAAAAGCAGCAGAATACAAATTCCTTAATGCACATAAAACATTTTCCAAGATAGATCACATGGTAGGCCACAATTTAAAATTCTTAATAAATTTAAGAAGACTGAAATCAAGTATAATTTCCAACCACACTGGTATGAACAAAAAATTAATTGCATGAAGAAAACTATAAAAATCACAAATATGTGGAAATTAACACATTACTGAACAACTAATGGGTCAAAGAAGAAATAAAAAAATAATTTAAAAAATACCTAGGGACAAATGAAAGGGGGCATTAATGAGAGAAATTGAAGAATACACAAATAAATGTAGGGATATTCCAGTCTTATGGATAGGAAGAATAAATATTGTTAAAATGTCCATACTACCCCAAGCAATCTATAGGTTCATTGCAACCCCTATCAAAAAACCAATATCATTTTTCATGGAAATGGAAGAAACAATCCTAAAATTTGTGTGTAACTTCAAAAGATCCTGAATATCCAAAGTAATATCCAAAGTAATATCCAAAGACAGAGAAAAAAAAAAAAAAAGCTAGAGGCACCAGAAGCCCTGATTTCGAATAAAGCTAAAGTAATGGAAACAGTATGGCACAAAATCAGACACACAGATAAATGGAACAGAATAAAGAACCAGATATAGATACACAGATATATGTTCAATTAATTCATGACAAAGGAGCCAAAATATTCAATGGGAAAAGGACAGTCTCTTAACAAAAATGATGTTAGGAAAATTAGCCATACGCAAAATAAAAAAAAAACATATTTTAAACCACATGCAAAAATTAACTCAAAATGGGTGAAAGGGTTGAATGTAAGACCTTTAGCCATAAAACTCTTAGAAGAGAACACAGATATAAGTCAGGCAAACTCCTTGACATAAGTCTTTGCAATAACTTTTTGAATCTGATACCAAAAGCAAAAGCAACAAAAGCAAAAATGAACAAGTGGGACTATATAAAACTAAAAAGCTTTTGTATGGCAAAGGAAACCATCAACAAAATTAAAATGCAATCTACTAAATAGAAAATATTTGCAAATCCTGTACCTGATAAGGGGCTACTATCCAAAATACATAAGAAACTCAACAAATCTCAATAGCAAAACAACAAGCAATCTGATTTTAACATAAAAGAGGAGAAGATCTAAATAGACAAAGAAGATATACAGATGACCAATAGCTACATAATAAGATGCTCAACATCATTAATTATCAGGAAAATGTAAATCAAAACTACAATGAGATATCATCTCACATCGGTTAGAAGGGCTATTTTCAAAAAGACAAGAAATAAGTACTTGCAAGCACATGGAGAAAAGTAATCCTTTTGCACTGTTTGAGGAATGTAATCTGGTGCAGCCACTGTAAAAAGCAATATGGAAGTTACTCCAAAAAATAAAAAATGGAGCTATTAATACCATATGATTCAGCAATTCTACTGGGCATTTACCCAAAGAAAGCAAAAACACTACAGACATATATAAACCCATGTTTACTGAAAACATTATTTACAATAGTGAAGAGATGAAAACTACTTAAGTGTCCTTGAGGAAAAAAATGGAGAAATAAATTGTAATATGTAATATTATTTATATAATAAAATCTTGCCATTTATGACAACATAGATGAACCTTGAAGGCATTAAGTCAAGTAAGAGAGAAAGAGAAATATCATATGTTTATCTGTTATTGCTATATTCTTTTGTGCTCAGTCACTCAGATGTGTCTGACTCTTTGCAACCCATAGACTGTAGCCTGCCAGGGTCCTCTGCCCATGGAATTTTCCAGGCAGGAATACTGGAGCAGGTTGCCATTTCTTACTCCAGAGGATCTTCCTGACTCTGGGATCAAACCCATGTCTCTTGCATCTCCTGCAATGGCAGGAGGATTCTTTATCACTAGCACCACCTGGGAAGCTTGCTATAATATTAACATCATTTTGATATCAAGAATTTTAGTGTTGATTTATGATTTACATATTTTAAGTAAGGTACATGTTAAGGATCTAATTTTTATTAACACCCAGCTTAACATTCCAATCATAAATCTTAGAAATTAATAAAAATAACAAGCCATAAAAAATGTTTCCAAGTCTAATTTAAACATATTTTTCTCATAAGCGGCATAATGACAAGATGGGAGCTCTTTCCTTCAAGTATGCCACCAATGCTGAATTCAGAAATAGATATATCTGGAAGACCAAGGAAATAGAGCACCAATGGGAAATCACAGTATGTTTCCTTCCTTTTATTCATTCAAAGACTCTTTACAACAAAAGAACAAAAATACTTTGTCTGCAATAAATACCCCATTAGTGTGATATATATATACATATATTTGGAAAATAAGGAATTTAATAAACATGGGTAATCAATCACATGTTACAGTGTAGCGTTTTCCTTTTGGTTTTACACATCAATAGTTTTGGGACATCCCAATGGTTGTGAGTGAGGTGTTGGAATAATCAGCATCAGGTGTTCAGAAACTCCTGAAATTTGAGAATTATGGCTCTCTGATCAGAGGACTTCTATGACTTTCAATCATTATGCTCTTCTAAAACACATGTATTCTTTTGATGTGTACTACAGAACAGGAACACATACACTTTCTTTGGATCAAGCTGAATTATCTTATATAATCTTTACTGTGACTTTTTGATAATCTGAAATATAACAGTAGGTTGAAGCAGCAATGAATTTATCATGAAATGCACAGATATATCTAGTTGCTTGCTAAATATTTAGATTTGTATGTTCCACACGACTATTAAGTATAAATCCTCTAACTAGAATTTATCACCTTCCTTCATCCAAATATCTATCTCATCCTCTAAAATACATTTTTTAATGAAAATGCGAAAAATCTGCCCAAGAGTTTAAGCAAGAATCAGGAAGTAATGATAGCTATTACTTTTTCGCTTACTTCTTTAAATAGGATTTTGTATACCCAACCTATGCAACATTTTCCCACTCAACTTCCTCCTTTCAGTCCCTACTTGTGATGGCCATTTTTCTACTTCTCTCATGGATTAACTGATATATAATCTCTCTCTTGTTCTTCCTAACACAGTATTAGCAATGTTGACAGTGCATTTTCTTAACTGCAAATCTTAATTATCCACTGAGCTAATGTTTTTAATTACCCAAAATATTTAGAATAGATTTCAAGATTTAGAATACATTTTCAAGATCGTTGTTTATTTCTGTTAGTCTCTCAATTGTATCTGACTCTTTGTAACCCCATGGACTATAGTCTGCCAGGCTACTTTGTCCATAGAATTCTCCACGCAAGAGTACTGGAGTGTGTTGCCATTCCCTTCTCCAGGACCCAGGGATAGAACCCAGGTCTCCTGCATTGCAGGTAGATTCTTTACCATCTGAGCCGCCAAGGAAGCCCAAGATCATTAGTTTATCGCAAAAATAGTCTATAATCTCACCTCTCCTGGTCTGAACACACCCTCTAAACACTGCTGCTGCTGCTGCTGCTGCTGCTAAGTCGCTTCAGTCGTGTCCGACTCTGCGACCCCATAGATGGCAGCCCACCAGGCTTCCCCGTCCCTGGGATTCTCCAGGCAAGAACACTGGAGTGGGTTGCCATTTCCTTCTCCAGTGCATGAAAGTGAAAATTGAAAGTGAAGTCGCTCAGTCGTGTCCGACTCTTTGTGACCCCATGGACTGCAGCCCACCAGGCTCCTCCATCCATGGGATTTTCCAGGCAAAAGTACTGGAGTGGGGTGCCATCACCTTCTCCCTCTCAACACTAACTATGCTCAAATGGTAAGAATGTACTTGTAGCTACTCAAAATGATCTATGAATCCATAATATCCTCAACCAAGTAGAAGAGTGAGGAAGAGATTTTAAAAATGAAACAAAACAACAAGAATAAAACAAGACATAGCAGCGGGAGACAATATTTTCAAAATTTTCATAAAACTTTGGTAAAATAGTAACACTGGGACTCTAAGGAGAGCTTGATTGGTAAATAAGACAAATTTGAACACGTTGAATCTGGGCATAAATTAATCAATTTAAAAATCAAATTCTAGAGAAGTCATGAAGAATGTAAGAAAGAACATGTTTGCCAATGCACAAGTATGTTATGTGACTGTTTTGTGCATTGAAGACTGAATAATTGAAAAATAAATAGAAAAAGCAGAAATTTCTTAATTTATGAAAGAACAGTAAATTATTATGCTTTTGCAATCTTACAAATACCTAAAAAGAAACAGAATTCACTTCTCTTAAGTTTTGAAATCCCCTGCTGAAAATGCCACTATATTGTAGCTGCTGCTCTCCCAAGGGTAGAACTGTAAGACAGGACTGATAGCCCATTTCCCTGTGTACAAGGCAATTTTATCTTAAAAGAGACATCAAACAATCACTTGGGGGAATTAGGTATCATTGCTGCCTAGTGCCTTGGTGAATCCATCCGGGGACAATTTCCATGTTCTTTGTTTAAGCTAATAAAGTTGTGACCTAAAGTTGTATTCCATTAAGGAATCTCTAGAGTCTTTTATTGCCTAAGGGGACCTAGAATCAGCAGTGAGGAAAATGGGATGGTGAAAGATGTTATGTTCCTGGCTCTGTGTTCACAATGCATTTATCAAATGACAGCTTGTGTACTGTACTTGTATATTTTAAAATGACATTTTAGAGATTTAAGGCATTCGGTGTTCATATGTATCAAAACAAGAAAAATTGACAAGGGGCCATAAACTAACATGCTATAGTGACACAACAACAAAAATCAAAGCAAATGTCTGGCTTTCTTTTACATGCACCCAGATCTCATTTCTTCATCTTGGTAAAGTCAAGGTGACAGCACTTCATTCACTGTAAGGTGTTGGCTATCTGTATTACATGGTATAATTATTTTAAGATTACATTACTCTATATAGCAGACACTGTTATGGTTTCTATTCCTGAGACTCATCACTGTATCCTGACATATTGGACACAAGCAAATTTAAAATAAATGAGCAAATAAATGACTGCTTTAAAATGAACAAGTTAATAACTGCTTTTACATTAGATATTAGAAAATAAGCTACCATATACTATGATTTTATAACATCCTTATTTTAGAAATATTTTTGAAATATGAATTGTGAAAATAATATCAAGTAGCAATACAGGCATACCTCATTTTACTTTGTTATTTTGCACTTTGTAGATGTTGTGCTTCTTACAGATTGAAGGCTTGGGGCATCCTTGCATCAAACAAGTTTATTGGTTCAGTTTTTCTAACAGCTCATGTTCACTTCCTATCTGTGTGTTGCACTTAGTAATTCTTGTAATTTTCAAACCCTGTGCCAGCAAAAAGATTATGACTTACTGAAGGATCAGACTAATGGCTAGAAATTTTAAGCAATAAAGTATTTTTAGTGAAGATATATACATTGCTTTTTTGGACAGAATGTTATCATGTACTTAACAGACTACAATACAGCATAAACATAATTTTTATATGCATTGGGAAACCAAAGTAATTTGTAAATTGCTTTATTGCGATATTCACTTTATTGAAGTACTCTGTAACAAAATCCACAAAATTTCAGAGGTATGCCTGTATATTATATTGCTCTTATTTTGATAACACTTTACTGCCGTATATCTTAATCTGTAATTCTATCTTACTCTGATATATAATAACATGTATATAATTATGACCATAGCAAAATATCCTCATATTTATTAACTTTTCTCATGAATGCAATACTCTAAAATAAAGTAAGGACTATCTAGGAATAACAAACATTTTGTGTACTCCAAATGAGGGTTTTACTCTTACCACATACTATTTGAGAAAATATTAGATGACAAGATCTATTATAGATTTAATAATAATTATGTATTTTACCATTGTAAAACAGCATCTATACATATCTAAAAAATATGAACATATATAATTGTTTTGTGTGGGTTATATGGGTTTCCCAGGCAGTGCAGTGGTAAAGAATCTGCCTTCCAATGCAGGAGATGCAAGAGACAGACATGGGTTTGATCCATGGGTCAGGGAGATCCCTTGGAGTAGGAATGGCAACCTACTCCAGTACTTGTGACCGGAAAATTCTGTGAACAAAGGAGCCTGGGGATACAGTCCATTGGGTTGCAAAGAGTTGGAAATGACTGCATGACCGAGCACACACGCATGCTGTGGATTATATGCATCTCTGGACTTCTTACAATACTGAACTGTGTCCGTGATTTTTATTTTTATTTTTAATGTTTTATTTTGTATTGGTGCCATAGTCTTCTCCCATGTGCTGTATAGTTGGTCCTTGTTGGTTATTCATTTTAAATATATGTTAGTGACTTTTGAATTCTACAAATTAGTAACTGCTTATCAGACCACCGATGTGAAGAGCCAATGCATTGCAAAAGACCCTAATGCTGGGAAAGATTGAAGGCAAGGGTGAAGGGGGTGGCAGAGGATGAAATAGATGGTCAGATAGCACCACTGACTCAATTGACATGAATTTGACAAAATTCCAGGAGATAGTGAAGGACAGGGAATACTGGTGTGCTACAGTCCATGGGGCACAAAGAGTTGGCTATTACTTGGTGACTGAACAACAACAACAATCTGACGACTAACATTTATGCTAAAACACTTTAAAATGTTACATTGTTTGGATTGGAAAATTTCTTCAAGCATAATTTTAATTTTCTGTAAAGAAGTTCCTATACACCCGATTGGAGAAGGCCATGGCATCCCACTCCAGTACTCTTGCCTGGAAAATCCCATGGATGGAGGAGCCTGGTGGGCTGCAGTCCATGGGGTCACTAAGAGTTGGACACTGAGCGACTTCACTGTCACTTTTCACTTTCATGCATTGGAGAAGGAAATGGCAACCCACTCCAGTGTTCTTGCCTGGAGAATCCCAGGGACAGGGGAGCCTGGTGGGCTGCCGTCTATGGGGTTGCACAGAGTCGGACACGACTGAAGCGACTTAGCAGCAGCAGCAGCATACACCCCAAAGTGGAACTCAGAGCTGAGACTATTACATATCTGTCCTTTATAGTAATGATCTAGTGTAGACAGGACTTTAAAATGTTAGGTCCTTGATAGAAGAGATTATCCTTTATATTCAGCATTCTACTTAAACAAAAGAAATGCTCAAAGCCATGCCTATTAAACCAACAGTTATGCAAAAGCAACTACCCAGGTGAAGGAGATCTCATTTACATATGTCAAATTAAGTCCCCATGTTCCAAAAAAGATGCCAGAAATTTAAGTGAGTTTTAAATAGGTCAGGAAAATCTACTCAAGTTTAGAAGGGCCTCTCAGCTACTAGACAAGTGATTATATCCCAGGCAGCACTTGAAAGCCAGAAACTGCCATGCTGTGCTGAATAAATTCTCCTCAATGACCTTTCCATGACAGTTTTCTCATTTCCTATAATGTGGAGACAATTAGGTGTTAAATTACGTGTTTGTGGAGCAAAGAAGCAACCTTTGAAGCAAAGGTTTTGCTAAGGAATGTATGGGGTGAACGAGTAACAATAGCTCCTAACAAGTAACGTAGTTGTACAACGTCCAGTTTCTTAATTTAACAAATGAGAAAAACTGATGTCCAAATAACCTCACTGACTTGATAAGTGTAACTCAGCAATTTTGAGTCAAATAATACTAGAACTGACAGTTAAACTCTCAGTCTAGTGATCTTTCCATCAAAATGTTAGATTTGTACTTTCAAGTGATTCAAGTTAGCTCTTTGTCTTTCTAATCATTCATTCACCTAACAGCAATTTACTGATGTTTGTGAGGCAAATCCCAAACCTGAACCTGCATGGCAGTTTCTAGCTTTTCAGAGATTAAAAATACTCCCTCAAAGAAATCATGTTCCTCAATCAAGACATATAGAATTTTGAGAAATTTCTGTGTTTAAGTACCATTTCAGGTGTTGGGCATAGAACAGTGCAGAAGACAAAAAAATCTGCCTTTCTTATTGAGCATAGCCAATAATTACAAGCGTGCAAAAGATCCTATATTTAAAGTGTACATTAAGTGTTTTAAGCATATAGAGGTAAAGAACCCCCATATACTTTAGCATCTGAGAAAGGAAAGGGTCAGAGAAAAGTTTCATCTTGGTTGGACCAATAGAGGCTAAAAGAAGAAAATAACCTAAATAAAAGCAAAGCTAGGAAGAAACAAAACAAAGCTAGGAAGAACAAAGTACGTTTTGGGACTTTGGGGAGGTTAGCATGGGAGAAAGTGGAGGATTCTGGGTATAGACCTGTAGAGTTAGGCAGATGTCACATACCATTAAAATTGCTTTAAAAAGTTCTTCAGTTTAGTTCAGTTCAGTCGCTCAGTCGTGTCTAACTCTTTGTGACCCCATGGAATGCAGCACACCACAGATGGTTAAATACAATGATAAATGAGAAAGTAAACTACATAGTTTCATTCACTTCATAAACTTACATTCAATGAGAATAAAAATTATCTTTGCTCAGCCCCTTTAATTTTCCCCTAGTAGTTTTTACTACATCACTAAATTAACACCCTCTCAATTTAGGCAAAATCTAGTATAAGGTGGCCAACAAAAATTTGTCCTTTCTTTTTCCAGAAACATTCTACCTTCTGTTAATTTAAATTCTACCAAATTTTCAACAGCCAACTCACACCCAGTTTTCCCAGAATTTCTGATTTCACCATTCAGAAACTAGCATTTGGCAGTTTTGTTATAGGTCTTTTCATATTGGTTATCTTTACTTCCCCAAATAAATTATAAGCACAAGGAAATTGAAAACTAATCTTATACATTAATTTGTGCATTCTCATAGGAGCTACCAGAGTGTCCTATAACGATTAAAAAATAAAAATAAAAAACAAGTAATTCCTCTCTATGAATAATTTACTGGCCAAAATGCACATGGAAACAAATTGGGTTGGGCCAAAAGTTCCTTTAGTTTTTTAAGTAAAACTAAAAGACACATTTTCCATTTTCACCAAGAACTTTATTGAACTACATATTCACTGTTTTGTTCCATTACCTCCTACCATTTTTCAGGCAGCTTCATAATTCTAATTTTCCAAAGCTTTTTTTTTTTCTTTAATCTTTTTGAGCAGAGAACCATTCCAGGTGCATTTTATAGTTTTCCAGAAAATTAAAATTTTTTTCTATTAAGAGAATTTTGTAAACACCAAAAGAAATGAACATCCAAAGATTCAATGTCTGGTGAATATGGTGGATGAACCAGAACTTACCAGCCAAGTTGGAACAGTTTTTGCCTGGTCATCAAAGAAACATGCAGTCTTACAGTATCCTGATGGAAGTTTATGTGTTTCTTGTCAACTAATTTCAGACACTTTTCATTGAGTGCTGTTTTCAATGGTCTAAGTGGGAGCAGTACTTGTTGGAATTAATCATTTGGTTTTCTAGAAGGAGCTAATAATATGGGACTTCCTCCCAATCCCACCATATGCAACACATCACAGTTTCTGGATGAAGACTGGCCTTTGGTATGGTTGTTGGTGGCTCATTTTGCCTGCTGCACAATCTCTTCCGCTCCATAGTATTATACAGTATCCAATTTTAGTCACCCTTCTCAATTTGTTTCAAAAACAGAACATTTTCCTTATGTTTCAATACAGAATCACATGCAGAAATATAGTCAAAGAGCTTTTCTTCACTTAACTTTTGTGGAACCCAAACAACAAAGTGATTAACATAACCAAGCTGGTGCAAATGATTTTCAGTGCTTGATGTGGATATTTTGAGTATGTCAGCTATCTCCCACATGGTATAACATTGATTGTTCTCAATGTCCTGATTTGATCACTATTGATTTCAATGGATCTACCCCTCCATGAAATGTCATCCAGTAAGAAATCTCCATCATGAAACTTTGCAAAACATTTTTGACACCTTCTCCGTAAACAGAACAAATCTTTTTTTTTTTTTTTTTTTTTTGCATTTCAGTGTGCATTTTTTTCTTAAAATAATGACACTTAATATGCTGAAAATGTTGCTCTTTTCCCATCTTCAGTATTAAAATGCTTACACAAAAATTTACCAATTTTGACCATTTTTTAAAAATGCATGCTGATATGAAGCTGTCATAATACATTCCAACAAAATTGTTTTGAATGAAGTTAAAGACAACTATTGTTTTCCTCATGGAAAACAAACCTTGGTAAATTCTTCGAGAGATGGGAATACCAGACGACCTGACCTGCCTCCTGAGAAATCTGTATGCAGGTCAAGAAGCAACAGTTAAGAACCGGACATGGAACAACAGACTGGTTCCAAATTGGAAAAGGAGTACGTCAGTGCTGTATATTGTCACCCTGCTTATTTAAGAGTATATCATGTGAAATGCCAGGCTGGATGAAGCACAAGCTGGAATCAAGATTGCTGGGAGAAATATCAATAACCTCAGATATGCAGATGATACCACCCTTATGGCAAAATGTGAAGAACTAAAGAGCCTCTTGATGAAAGTGAAAGAGGAGAGTGAAAAAGTTGGCTTAAAGCTCAACATTCAGAAAACTAAG
Source organism: Bison bison bison (assembly GCF_000754665.1). Lineage (NCBI taxonomy): Eukaryota > Metazoa > Chordata > Mammalia > Artiodactyla > Bovidae > Bison > Bison bison. The sequence goes on from NW_011495021.1 coordinate 3,527,951, forward strand.
ATCATGGCATTTGGTCCCATCACTTCATGGCAAATAGGGGAAGCAGTGGAAACAGTAACAGACTTTATTTTGGGGGGTTCTAAAATCACTGCAGATGGTGCCTGCAGCCATGAAATTAAAAGACACTTGCTCCTTGGAAGAAAAGCTATGACCAACCTAGATAGCATATTGAAAAGCAGAGATATTACTTTGCCAGCAAAGGTCCGTGTAGTCAAAGCTATGGTTTTTCCAGTAGTCATGTATGGATGTGAGAGCTGGACTATAAAGAAAGTTGAACACCAAAGAATTGATGCTTTTGAACTGTGGTGTTGGAGAAGATCTTGAGAGTCCCTTGAACTGCAAGGAAATCAAACAAGTCCATCCTAAAGGAAATCAGTCCTGAATATACATTGGGAGGATTAGTGTTGAATCTGAAGCTCCAATACTCTGGCCACCTGATGTGAAGAACTGACTTATTGGAAACGATCCTGATGCTGGGAAAGATTTTAGGCAGGAAGAGAAGGGGACGACAGAGAATGAGATGGTTGAATGGCATCACTGACTTGGTGGACATGAGTTTGAGCAAACTCCAGGAGTTGGTGATGGACAGGGTAGCCTGGTGTGCTGCAGTCCATGGGTCACAAATAGTTGGACACGACTGAGTGACTGAAGTGAACTGAACTGAAAGACAACTAAGCACTACTAGCGCCAGCATACAGAATGAACTAAATGAAACTTTCGGCTCACTCGGTGGTAAAACCCAACAATAATGTGATTTCCGTGTCAGTTGACTCTCAGACTTTTGGGTCTTTCATCTCACTTCACTGATGTTGTTTAGCTCACAATAATAGAAACATGCAGTTTATATGACTAAATATTTATATTAGTCCTCACGTAGATTATTGGCAAGATGAGTTGCTTGGCATAAACACTAGTGTTTCATTTTAAACACATTATTTTTATTACTTATTTGTTTCTATTTATTAATCCACCAATGATACTAAGTATAAAAAGATCAATGCTGCTTGCATTTTCTGGAAAACAGAAACAAAGCAGCCTCCAATATAATCAGAGTAACAGCCTCATAATCAACAATATTTTTCTTAGTTTTTTCATATTAATATAGTTTTATCTCTTTTTCCTAGAAAAAAATTACTTTAGAATATAAAGGACAGACTCACTTCCAGAAAGTGAAACCATGTCTTCTCTTGATTTTGGATGATGCTGCTAGAAATTGTATTCCTTTTGTTCCTTGCAACTGAAAGCTTTACTTGCTGTTGCCTACAATGTTTCCTAAAGAGTATTGCTCTAGACTTTCCCTCTTGATATCCCAAGGTCAAATCTGACAGAGAGCTGTCAGAAAAGAGAAGGAAAAAAAATTCATTCCATTGGTTTTTTTTTGAGAGGTTCAAAATTTATTTTTAATATAAATTTATTTATTTATCTTTTGGGGCTAGCCTTAGTTCCATAACCAGGGATGGAACCTGCATTTCTGGCAGTGCAAGTGCAAGGTCTTAACCACTGGACTGCCAAGGAAGTGCCTCCACTGTGCTTTTTCCTTCGTCTGAGCTAGAACTATTAAGAGGGAAGGGATTATTTTGTTCTTTTTATGTCTGAGTAATATTCCATTGGCTATATGTACCACACCTTCTTTATCTATTCTTCTGTTGATGGGCATTTTGGTTGCCTTCATGCGTGGCTATTGTAAATAGCACTGTAATGAACACGGGGCTGCATGAACCCTTTTGAGTTATGGTTTTCTTTGGATATATGCCCAGGAGTGAGATTGCTCGATCATAAAGTACCTCTATTTTTAGTTTTATATGGAATCTCCTTACTGTTCTCCGTAGTGGTTGTGCCAATTTACATTCCCAGCAGCAGTGTAAGAGGGCTTCTCATCTCTTCTAAAAGAATAGCAATCTATTTGTAATGCTTTTTTGTAATTCTCTGCTGAATTACTCTGCAAAGTTAGAATGCAAATTCCTAAGATGATTATTTTGACTGCCATGTTATAATTTTTTAAATTGGAGCATAGTTGATTTTCAATATAGTTTCAGGGGTACAATGTAGTGATTCAATATTTTTTTCATATTATACTCCATTTAAAGTTATTAGAAAATATTAGCTATACTCCTTGTACTGTATAACATATATCCTCATAGCTTATTTAGCTTGTACATAGTAATTTGTACTTCTTAATTTTCTATCCCTGTCTCGGTCGGCCTCCCTTCTCTCTCCCAACTGGTAACCACTAGTTTGTTCTTTATATGTGTGAATCTCTCTCAATTGGGCTGACCAAAAAGTTCATTCGAGTTTTTCCATAAAATGTTATGGGAAAATTTAATGAGCTTTTTGACCAACCCAATATTAAACTATATACATTCATTTGTTTCATTTTTTTAGATTCCACATATGTAACATCACATAGTATTTGTCTTTTTCTGTCTGACTTCATTAAGGATAATATTGTGTCGGTCCATCCACATTGCTACAAATGACAGAATTTCATTTTTTTAAATCTAAATAACGTTTCATTGCATATGCATGTCACATATTCTTTATTCATTCATCTTTTGGTAGACACTGGGTTTCTTCAATATTTTGACTATTATAAATAGTCCTGCTAGAACACTGGGATGCATGTATCTTTCTGAAGGAGTGTTTTTATTTTCTTTGGAAGTATACTCAGGAGGGGAATTGCTAAAACATATAATAGAGAGTTCTACTTTTGAGGAACATCCATAATGTTTCCCATAGTGGCTGTGCCAATTTACATTCCTATCAACTAGGGTCCGTTTTTCTCTATAGCCTTGCCATATTTTGCAAAATTTTCTTATTAAATATTAACTAACTTAGAGGCTGACATTCCATACAGATTTAGATATATTAAATTTGGCTATTTTATTTCTAATATAATCATGATACTACAATGCATATAATATTGTGCTCTATAAATCACAATAAAATTTTAAAAAAACATTGATAGTAGATTACATATCTAGAAAATCATGATACTCATATACTCAGCAAAATATGCATGTGTGTGTGTCTATATATATACCAGGGCTTCCCTGGTGGCTCAGATGGTAAAGAATTGCCTGCAATGCAGGAGACACAGAAAACCCAGGTTCGATCCCTGGGTTGGGAAGATCCCCTTGAGAAGGGAATGACAGCCAACTCCAGTACTCTTGCCTGGAGATTCCTATAGACAGAGGAGCCTGGAAGGCTACAGTTCATGGGGTCGCAGAGTTGGACACGACTGAGTGAGTAACACATGCACACACACGACAGGTTTATAAAAAATAAAAACAAATGATTACCATTTGCTCTTGAGTCAGTTTACTAATAAATTGAACAATAAATGATTTTATACTTGAATAATATAGAAAGTAAATTACAACATGAGGTTATTGACAATATAAAGGAATAAAGAGTGTGATATTAGTATGCAGTAAGCAGATGATAATGTGTCTTTCCCTCGTCAATGATTCTGAGTTTATGTAAGTGATGGGCTTGGCTGAATCCAAAACATTTAACATTTAATTGTAATCATAATTTGCCAGCTCTATAGTATGCCATCCTTAAAATAGAACATCCAACAAATGCAAAAGCAGATTTTTTACTGGAAATTTGTAACACCTCAATGCCTATCATTGGGAAATTTATTTGCAAATCCAATATCTTATTATTTTCTAATTTAAAAGCACTTAGGAAAAAATAACCCTAAGAGAGGAAAGAATTATATTGTAAAGAAAGTACTAGTAACATTTGACACTTAATGACACTTTCCTTCGCATATGAAGGCACATTTCAGAGATTTTTTGCAGTAAACACATTTCTACATTTCTTACTCTTTTAGAAATTTACATAGTACAATGATCTTCAGTATATTCAGTCAATTTTATGGGGAAAGAATATCTCCAATTTTAGGGAGAACTAGTGATAATGATTATTTTTCTAGTAGTCATGTATAGATGTGAGAGACAGACTATAAAGAAAGCTGAGCACTGAAGAATTGATGCTTTTGAACTGCGGTATTGGAGAAGACTCTTGAGAATCCCTTGGACAGCAAGGAGGTCCAACCAGTCCATCCTAAAGGAAATCAGTCCTGAATATTCATTCATTGGAAGGACTGATGCTGAAGCTGAAACTCCAATACTTTGGCCACCTGATGCAAAGAACTGATTCATTGGAAAAGACCCTGATGCCTGGAAAGATTGAAGGTGGGAGGAGAAGGGGACAGCAGAGGATGAGATGGTTGGATGGCATCACCGACTCAATGGACATGAGTTTGAGTAAGTTCTGGGAATTGGTGATGGATAGCAAGGCCTAGCATGCTGCAGTCCATGGGGTTGCAAACAGTCGGACACAACTGAGTGACTGAACTGAACTGAAGTGATAATGCTTATTATTATAATGAAATAGTTATATGTCTGCACAATTTGAGTGTTAAGGAAAAAAATTAGAGAGCACGTTTGTGTTCTTGTGACTGTGTGACTATGTCTATGAATGTGTATACTGAGTATAAGAAACAGCTGTGAACATATATAATTGGCTTACTAATAACCTAAAAAGCAGACAAATCTTACAACCCTGTATGCTAATCATCTATAGCAGAGGCTGGCAAGCTCTGTAAAAATAGTAAGCATTTAGACTTTATGGACCATATGGTATTTGTCGCAACTCCTCAACTCTGTTATTGTCGTGGGAAGAGTACTCATAGGCAATACAGAAACAAACCGGTATGGCTGTGCTTTAATAAGATTTTATTTATCCAAACAGTTGGCAGGTTGGTCTTGACTCATGAGCCAAAGTTTGCCCATTCTTGATCTATGAACAGAAAAGCTAATACGTGTTTGACTTAACAAATGATTTAAGCTGAATAATTATAAGAACTGATCATTTTAATCTACTTTACTACCTTATTTCACTGGGGAATTTAATGAAGGGTTTGTTGAAAATCAATAGATAGCTAGTGGGAAGATGCTATATAACACAGAGAGTCCAGCCCACACTTTGTGACCACCCAGAGTGGTGGGATGGTGGGGAGAGGAGGCTCAACAGGAAGGAGCCTGTTGTATGGCAGTTGTGTGGCAGAAGCCGACACTTCATTGTAGAGCAAATACTTTCCAATTAAAAATAAAAATAAACCTGCTTATATTTTGCAAAAGGAATTGGGATTTTAAGCATTTATATTTCTGACACATAAATTAAAAATACAAAAGATACCTGAAGAATCAAAGTATTGATGTTATTTTAATAGCTTATATAATGTATATTTAAATAAATTTATGCAAATCAATACACATGTGTATATGCACAGTGATAATTTTATCAGCATATTTTTAACCTTCACCTTAAAAACTATACACTCAATTGACTATATTACTATGAATATATATACTTATATATTAAATATATATATTTTTAAAAATCCTCAGCATAGTATTTATAAATACAATATTGATATGTAGAAGAAAATTAAATGGCTATATCTTGATATTTGTAGAATACTTTAGGTGTTTCTTCTAAGTTACTAATGGTATCTAAAACAACATACATTGGTTTTATAATCCCCCCAAAACATTCAAACTTCAGGAATTCTGAGTACTATTTTTTTCCAGAGAAAGACATAGGTCTAGAGCAGATCATCTTAAGGAACATTCTTATAAACATATATGCCAGAGGTGGAAGATAAAAATTAATTATTATAAATAATGTTTTAAACTTTAAAAGTCACTGTGCTACATTTTGTAAAGCATTTTGTTAAATTTTAATGCTTATTTCTGAATTCTAAAATAGGTCTTTACAAAATATTTAGGGTCTTTCCTGGTGGCTCAGTAGTAAAGTATCTGCCTGCCAGTGCAGGAGACTTGAGTTAATCTCTGGGCTGGGAAGACACCCTAGAGAAAGATGACAACCCACTCCAGTATTCTTGCCTGGAAATCCCATGGACAGAGGAGCCTGGCAGGCTACAGTTCATAGGGTCCCAAAAGAGTCAGACTTAGACTCTATGACATGACTTAAAGACTAAACAACAACAAATATGTAGGCTTCACATTTCTACTTAACTTTCCAAGTGGTATTTAATGCCCCTTTAAACATAAAAGTTTATTAATGTACAAAATGTTATAGTTTTAAGCTATAACTTAAAACACTTGAAATAACTTGTGAAACATGCAATATATGTTTTAGTACGAAGCTAAAACAAGCTACAATTCAAAATTTCATACCTGCATTATGCTTTACCTGGATATTAAATTAAACTTTATACCTTGCTTTAACTATATGGGCTTCACACTTTTCCCTGAAAGTCACTTAGCTTTTCAAATTTTAATTATTTAGCATCACTTCTGCCAAAAAAAAAAAAAGCACAAATCAATTCAATCTTCCAACAAATAAAAATTAGACAAAAAATAAAATGTAGTCTTTAGAAAATAAAAATTTAAGCTGTCAGTGAGCAGGGGAAACATATACTTAAAGTATTCTAAAGTATACTGTGAGATAAAAAAGAATAATCTATATTATAAAATATTGTAGAAAAATATGAGATTACATATAATTATATAATATGTGATCACATTATTAATAATTCTGTAATATTTACATAAATAACTGACTATGCAAAGATGCATAACATCATTGATTATTAGAGAAATGCAAGTCAAAACTACAATGAGATATCACCACACACCAGTCAGAAAGGCAATCATCACAAAATCAACAAACAATAAATGCTGGAAACAGCATGGAGAAAAGGGAATCTTCTTGCACTGTTAGTGGGAATGTGAATTGTTATAGCCACTAAGGAAAACAATATGGAGTTTCCTTAAAAAAAAACTAAAAATAGATCTACCATATGACACAGTGACTCCACTAGCGGGTATATACCCAGAAAAAAATCACAATTCAGAAATGTATATCTATGTTGATTCATGCTAATGTTTGGCAGAAACCAGCACAGTACTGTAAAACAATTATCCTTCAATTAAAATTAAACAAATTTAATAATTAAAAAGATATATGCAACCTAACGTTCACTGTAGCACTATTTACAATAGTCAGGACATGGAAGCAACCTAAAAGCCCATCAACAAGAGACTGGATAAAGAAGATGTAGTGTGTGTGTGTATATATATATATAAAGGAATATAGCTCAGCCATAAAAAGGAAATAAATTGAGTCATCTGTAGAGATATGGATGGACCTAGAGACTGTTATACAGAGTGAAGTAAGCCAGAAAGAGAAAACTAAATGTCATATATTAACGCATATATGTGGAATCAGAAAAAGATTGGTACAGATGATACTACTTTCAAAGCAAAAGCAGAGACACAGATGAGAAAAAATGTATGTGTTAGGTAGTTATAGAATAGGAAAAAGGAGCCCACAATGGCGATGGCTAACAGCCTGCGAAAATAGAACAAAGGAAGGTCCAAGGACTGGAGTGAGGACCTCAGGTAATAGAAACAGCACTCCTGGCTAGCACAATTTACACAGGGTAGGCCCAAGGGGAGAAGAAAAAACATACAAAAAGAGGAGCCAAAAGGCCGGGGGGTCCCTCTCTTCTCTTCGCGTATTTGGATCGCATGCCCTCATGCCTCAAGGATGTATTTTCCTTTATTTTCTAAATAAAACGGAGCTGTAACACGGAGCTGTAACAGTGTTCTGTCTGACGGCTGTAACTGTGGATTGTCCAAGGGCTGTAACACTGGTCCGTCGCTTCGAATTTTTGTTGTAATGAGACAGGACTGAGGAAATTACACACTCCCTCGACATATGGATACCAAAGGGGAAAGAGGGGGTGGTGAATTGGGAGATGAATTGGGAGACTGGGATTGACATATAGACACTATTGATAGTGACGTTGCTCAGTCGTGTCCGACTCTTTGTGACCCCATGGACTGTAGCCTACCAGGCTCCTCCCTCCATGGGATTCTCCAGGCAAGAGTACTGGAGTGGGTTGCCATTTCCTTCGCCAGGGGAACTTCCTGACCCAGGGATCGAACTCGGGTCTCCCTCATTCCAGGCAGACGCTTTAACCTCTGAGCCACCAGGGAAGTCCATGTATAAAATAGATAACTGAAAAAAAAAAATACATAAAAAAATAAAATAAAATAGATAACTAATGAGGACCTACTGTATACCACAGGGAACTGTATTCAGTGCTCTGTGGTGACCTAAATGGGAAGGCAATTCGAGAAAAAGAAGAGTGTATATGCATATGTATACCAGATTCACTTTTCTGTACATGAAAAACTAACATAACATTGTAAAGCAACTATACACCAATAAAAATGTGAAAAATAAAATAGAGGAACTGTCTACCTGATAGCTTCATATTACCTGCAAACATTAATATTGATTTAAACTTTTCCTGTGAAATTAAGGTATGTGACCTTTCAATTGGTAATTCTGCAATTTTTAGAAAATTAATTTTTACATATATATAATTATAAAATACCAATTTTCACTTTAAAATGAAAATATAGATGAATAAAAAAAAATAATTCCAATACTTATATTCTAAATCTAACACTGAATTCAAGTTTATTTCTTTTCCTTCTCATTAAGTAACATTGATTTCTGCACAAATATTCAAGGCCAAAAGGGGCAGCTGGAAAATTGAATGATTTTAATAAGTGTTTTTCCTAGGTTGCACTGCTATATTGGACACTTAATTACAAGCAGCACAAGTTATATTCTATAGGGACAATCCTACTCATCAATCATGGAAATAGACTACAAAAAGAAAAATAATAATAAACTATGTTTTTTTTTTCGGTTTAATTTTAAAAGTAGAAACATTGTACAATATCAAGACAGCTGTTTTACACTTTTTATTTAGTATTTTCTGAGCTTTCCTTCAAGCTGTGTAGGTAATTAGGTACTTTTATTTTTTTGCCCCATATGTGAAGACAATAAGAAAGCTAAGTTCAACAAACAAGATTTCATATATTCAATATTTATGTTGAAAATTATTTTTTCATCTAATTTTGATAGAAGGAGGACTTTACAAGTATCTTTCAAATATGCAGCTTTATCCACTCTCATCTCCCCCTCCTTTTCTTTCACTCAAAATAAAATTGTGAGCAATTAAATCAAGTTTCTATATTTGGTGCATCCAAACTTCAGAAGTTGATAGCTTAATGATTTTAATAACTACTTCAAGTGTAACATGGTGACAAGTTGACACCTGAGGTTTGTGTCCTGCAATTTTATTTTCTAGCATTCTATTGTTACACTACAGGAATAGTAACATGATTAGAGTGAAGATGTTTTATTTGCATCTCATTTAGATATGATATACAAATGTGGCATATATTTTTTTCAAGACATTCAAGGTAAAACATGTATTAAATTGGAAATGGACTATCTGTAAAGAACACAGGTAATATTTTGTTATAAGACTACTCAAAGTATTGTTTCCTCATTACTGAAAGCAAAACATATAAACATGATTTCCTTCATGATTTTGATAATTAGAATTTCATTTGAACATAACAATGTAATTTTGTTCTATTTAAATAAAGGTTTAATATAATTGACCTTTAATTTCCTTTTTAGTCACTGATAATCCTATGGGAAATTTTTATTTTTCATTCAGAAAAAAAATTTTTTAACCATTTTAGTGAAATAGAGCAGGTCCCTAGTGCACTTGCCCCCAAGTCCTTCACCTGACTTTTGTCTATAGAAAAACTAAGGTCAAAGAGTAAGTTTAATCAGGGAAGTGAGAAAATGCAGAAATAAAGGAAAACAGTTAAAGGGACAAAATAGTAATAGTTTAGTCATTAAGTGAAGTCAGGGGCCTGCAGCTTCTTCTCAGATAATATTCTGAGGTATATCTTGTGAGCTATTTTATAGATACTGAAACCCCCACCTGGTGGAGAAGTTAACTACATGATGACCAGACTGTAGCTATGATATAAGCTACCACAATTCCAAGAAATGGCTTCAAGAAGTGGAAACAAATCAACCCTGGAACTTAACATTAGCTGTATGTAAGAAATCAAGATGACGCTGGTCAGACTACTGATGACAACTTCCTGACAGTCAGAGCTGACTGTACTGTTTCCGCATATAGTCCCCTCCCTCAGCCCATAAAAGCTCTTGTCCACTGATTATTAAGGGTCTTTGGACAGGAGTCTGCCCTTTGCATCCCCCCTCCCCAAACCTCCCCCTTTGCTGATGTCCAGAGTAAAGCAAACGTTCCTCTCCACCAACCTTACCTCTTTACTGGCTTTGGAGTGGCAAGCAGCCAGACTCCACTTTTGGTTACGTTAGAACCCAGGCTAGTACAATAAGCTTGCTTTATTCTAAACTTTAAAAAAAAATAGAAATAACAATTTTGTCTAAATGTACATCAACTATAAAGATGGTGTATCATATACACATATATTTTATATTATATATACAGCATATGTTAAAGAACATAGCTGCTCTTATTACATATATGTCATGGCAATCTGTCCTATTTTAAAAATCTTGTTTGTAATCCTTGCTCATCATCCTGATCATAATCATCAACTAGTAGTGTTTATCAAAATATCACACAAATTATTTCTATGTGAAATGTGATTTTTAAAAATCGCTAAAATGTTGGTAAAGTCCATCCAAATTACATATACACACGTTTATTTATTTCAGTAAAATTTAGTGTATTATAATGGATAACAATATTAAATTTAAATATTTCTATTAATAATCTCCCACTGGAGAAAATAAAGTCAGGGAAAAAAGGGACTTAGGAATGGATAAAAGAATGGAGCTACTCTGCTAGCAGTAGTGGCCTCATAAGTGTTTCTTTTTTGTACTGGTTTGGAGAACTCACTCTATTCTGAATTGCTCAGAAATTGCTTACTTGCTTATTCAATGCCATTTATTAAGTGCCTTCTAAACCTGTTAGTGATGGATACACAAAATTATCACTAGTTGTACTATAAATATTCCAGGGAACCAAGGGGACATTTTCTAATTCCTTTTTATATGAATATATCTTCTATGTCTGTTTGGTTCAGAAATGATTAAAAATTTCAAATACTTTGTTCAGCTTCTTGAGCCTCTAGAGAATTGTAGATGATATATGCAAATACTAAAAATCCTATTTATTGATATACTTCTATATATCAGCTGGAAACATGATTTCTTATAAGAGACATTTGCTTCCTGGATATTTCAGAGAAAGCAAATTTCTTGGCTTGAAAATTCACTGACTACTTTTTGAATTCTTGACCATAAATAAAGGTCAAAACTTCAAATTCAACAAATATTTCCACATCTCTCCATAGTTCAATTTCTAATGGCTTCTTATCCTGAAGTCTGAAATACCCTTACTGAAATAAAGGCTAAAACATTTTAGAAAAACAGAAGGTCTTATTGACTTCAAAACAATTCAAATATTTTGACCAAAATAATGAAGTGCCTACATTCCCCGCATTGAGATCTCTTCAACTTTCTATTAGGGACATCTTTGAAGGAGGTTTTGAAATATTTAGAAAAAAATCTCGAAATATATCTCTGAAGGCTTGAATTATCTGCTATGACCAACTAAGCTATGGTAGGTGATTTAAAATTATATTCAGCACCATTCATTAACAGCCACATTCCAAGGCTAGGTCCCCATTTATAAGTATCTGAAAATACTATTTAAGTGCTTACCAAGACATCATGACAGTTCTTACAATGAAAGACAGAAAACACTGTTGAACAATAATATTAACAATTTTGATCGCTCAAGAAAGTCCTACATTTATCAGCCCAAATCTTCCACATCTAAACGTTGCTTTCATTTCTACAACCATCAATTTCTCTTATAAGTAGGAAAATATTTATATGTCATATTTTGTTTAAAAGAAATATGAAAAGAAGGAGGTACTTGAGGAACTTTGGAAACTCAAGAAACTTAGGTGTTTTTCCTTTATGAGCATGTTTATCTAGATGCTTTAAGTAAATCTCAGCAGAACTTTTTTAGTGTGGTCCCTGCACACATCTTGACCTGGGACCATGTTAGTACTAAAACTTATGGGGCCTGCTCCACACCTACTAAATCAGAAACTCTGGGGGTGAGACCCAGCAATGTGTTTTAACAAGATCTTCAGGTGATTCTGAGGCACTTCAGATCTGAATGCAGTTTAAGAAGATGCAGCTGACCCCAGGAAAGTTCACTGCTTTGTTTATAGGATAGGTTTCTTGTTCTTGTATAACTCACTTGATCAAGTTTTCCTTCCTCTATAGATTGCCAGAGTTCTGTGCTCTGAATTCATTAAACTATTCACCTTCCTTTGCTTTTCAATTTATGTAAATTGCCTGCCACTTATTTTCATAAGACTTGTAACACTTATCTTCTTTTTGTTTCCAATTTATATAGATACCTAATTTCTCTGTTTATCTAGATTCTGTTCCACTCTTTTCTACATTCGAGAAATCATGATTTCTTGAGCTTGAATGTGCATATTAACAAGTAAAGATTTTGTTAAGATACAGATTGGACTCAATTACATAAGTGTGGGACCCGAGATTCTGCATTTCTAAAATGTTCCTGGAGGATGTTCATGCTACTGACACAAAGACCAGACTTTGAATAGCAGAGAAATTATTTCTAATACATCTAGATACAACTCAACAAGTGTTTAAACAGTGAAACCAAATGATACTATCTAGCATGGATTGAATGGTTGTTCCCCAAAAAGATATGGGGAAAAAGATCTTTACATCTGCAAAGACTCTTTTTCCTATAAGGTCATATCTTGTAATTAAGATTTCTATTACCACACATTAAAGTTCACTCTGTGCTATACAAACATATGAGTTTAGACAAATGCATATTGCTATATATCCACAGTTACACTATCACACAGAATCATTCTACTGCTCTAAAAATTCCTCTGTGTTCATCTACATAACCTCTTCCTTTTACCCAGAATCACTGAAGTAATTTTGGAGCCCAAGAAAATAAAGTCTGTCAGTTTCCATTGTTTCCCCAACTATTTGCCATGAGGTGATGGAACCGGAAGCCATGATCTTCATCTTATGAATGTTGAGTTTTAAGCCAGGATTTTCACTTTTCACTTCCATCAAGAGGCTCTTTAGTTCCTCTTCACTTTCTGCCATAAGGGTGGTGTTATCTGCATATCTGAGGTTGTTGATATTTCTCCTGGAAATCTTCAATCTGGCTTGTGCTTCAACCAGCCCAGCATTTTGCATGACTTCACATATATTCTACATATAAGTTAAATAAACAAGGTGACAATATACAGCCTTACCATACTCCTTTTTCAATTTGGAACCAGTCCATTGCATGTCAGGTTCTAACTGTTACTACTTGACCTGCATACAGGTTCCACAGGAGGTTGGTAAGGTAATCAGGTATTCCCAAATCTTAAAGAATTTTACACCATTTGTTGTGATCCACACAGTCAAAAGTCTTAGCATAGTAAATGAAGCAGAAGTATATGTTTTTCTGGAATTATCTTATTTTTCTATAATCCAATGGATGTTGGCAATTTGATCTCTGGTTCCCCTGCCTTTTCTATAATCAGTTTGAACATCTGGAAGTTCACGGTTCAGATACTCTTGCAGCCTAGCTTAGCCAGTGTGTGAAATGAGTGCAATTGTGTGGTAGTTTGAATATTCTTTGACATAGCCTTTCTTTGGGATTGGAATGAAAACTGACCTTTTCCAGTCCTGTGGCCACTGATGAGTTTTCCAAATTTGCTGGCATACTGAGTGCAGGACTTTCAAGCATCATCTTTTAGGATTTGAAAAGGCTCAGCTGAAATTCCATCACCTCAACTAGCTTTATTTGCAGTGATGCTTCCGAAGGCCCACTTGACTTCACATTCCAGGGTGTCTGGCTCTAGGTGAGTGATCACACCATCCTGATTATCTGGGTTGTGAAGATCTTTTTTGTATGGTTCTTCTGTGCATTCTTGCCACCTCTTCTTAATATCTTCAGCTTCTGTTAGGTCCATACGATTTCTGTCCTTTATTGCGCCCATCTTTGCATGAAATGTTCCCTTGGTATCTCTAACTTTTGTGAAGAGATCTCTAGTCTTTCACATTCTATTGTTTTCCTCTATTTTTTTGCATTGATCACCAAGGAAGGCTTTCTTATCTCTCCTTGCTATTCTTTGCATTCTGCATTCAAATGGGTATATCTGTTATTTTCTCCTTTGCCTTTCACTTGTCTTTTTTTCAGTCATTTGTAAGGCCTCCTCAAACAACCATTTTGCCTTTTTGCATATCTTTTTCTTAGGGATGTTCTTGATCACTGCCTTCTGTACAATGTTCTTCAGGCACTCAGTCTATCAGATCTAATCCCTTAAATCTATTTCTCACTTTCACTGAACAATCGTAAGAGATTTGATTTATGTCATACCTAAATGCTCTAGTGGTTTTCCCTACTTTCAATTTAAGTCTGAATTTGGCAATTAGGAGTTCGTGATCTGAGCCACAGTCATCCCCAAGTCTTGTTTTTGCTGACTATATAGAGCTTGTCCATCTTTGGCTGCAAAGAATATAATCAGTCTGATTTCGGTATTGACCAGCTGATGATGTCCACGTGTAGAGTCTTCTCTTGTGCTGTTGGAAGACGGTGTTTGCTATGACCAGTGTGTTCTCTTGGCAAAAATCTATTAGGCTTTGCCTTGCTTAATTCTGTACTCCAAAGACAAATTTGCCCATTACTCCAGGTATTTCTTGACTTCCTACTTTTGCATTCCAGTCCCCTATAATGAAAAGGACATCTTTTGGGGTATTAGTTCTAGAAGCTCTTGTAGGTCTTCATAGTATGGTTCAACTTCAGCTTCTTAAGTATTACTGGTCCAGGCATAGACTTGGATTACTGTGATATTGAATGGTTTGCCTTGGAAACGAACAGAGATCATTTTTGAGATTGTATCCAAGTACTGCATTCCAGACTTTTTTATTGACTATGAGGGCTGCTCCATTTCTTCTCAGGGATTCTTCCCCACAGTAGTTGATATAATGGTCATCTGAGTTAAATTCACCCATTCCTGTCCATTTGAGTTCACTGATTTCTAAAATGTCGATGCTCACTCTTGCCATGTCTTGTTTGACAACTTCCAGTTTACCTTTATTTATGGACCTGACATTCCAGGTTCCTATGCAATACTGTCCTTTATAGTTTCGAACTTTACTTCCACCACCAGTCATATCCACAACTGGGTGTTGTTTCCACCTTGGCTCAGACTCTTCATTCTTTCTGATGCTATTTCTCCACTCTTTTCCCTTAGCATATTTAGACTTACTGACCTGGGGAGTTCATCTTTCAGTGTCACATCTTTTTATCTTTTCATACTGTTCATGGAGTTATTAAGGCAAGAATGCTGAAGTGGCTTTTCATCATTCAGCAATCCCATTCACCACTGAAGTGAATTCCCTTCTCCAATGGACCATGTATTGTCAGAACTCTCCACCATGCCCCATCCATCTTGGGTGGCCCTTCATGGCCTGGCTAATAGTTTCATTGAGTTAGACAAGGTTGTGATCCATGTCATCAGTTTGGTTAGTTTTCTGTGATTGTGTTTTTCATTCTGCCTGCCCACTGATGGATGAGTATCAGAGGCTTGTGGAAGCTTACTTGTGGGAGGGACTAGCTATGGGTAAAACTGGGTCTTTGTCTGGTGTGAGGGCCAGGCTCAGTAAATCTTTAATTTTCTGGAGATGGATGGGGCTGTGTTCTCTTCCTGTAGTTTTGCTTGAGGCCACTATAGTAGGGATTATGGGGGTAATGGTGTCCTCCTTCAAAAGGACTTATGCTAGCACACTGTGGCTCCCAATACTGTTATAGTCAGCACCCCTGATCCTATGGCAGGCCACTGTTGACCCACACCTCTGCTGGAGACTCCAAGGCACTGACAGGCAAGTCTAGCTCAGTCTCTTGTGGGGGCACTGCTCTTTTCTCCTGGTACTGGTGTGCACATGGTTTTGTTGTGCCCTCCAAGAGTCTGTTTCCCTGGGTGTTTTCAGTCCTTTTGCCAGATCCCTAGGTTGGAAAATCTGTTGTGGGCCCTAGAAGTTTTGCAACAATTGAGAACTTCTTTGGTATAATTGTTCTGCAGATTGTGGGTCATCTGCTCGGTGACTCCATAGTTGGGCTAATGGCAACCTCCTCCAAGATTACTTATGCTACACACCTTGCTTCCCAGGTCTGCTGCAGCCAGAGCTCCTGTCCCCATGGCAGGTCACTGCTGAGCCATGCCTCTGCAGGAGAAACTCAAAACACTGAGACAAGTAAATGAGTGAATAGGAGATAAGCAGTCTCTAGGGTCAATTGTGGAGAAGGCAGTGGCACCCCACTCCAGCACTCTTGCCTGGAAAATCCCATGGATGGAGGAGCCTGGTAGGCTGCAGTCCATGGGGTCGCTAAGAGTCGGACACGACTGAGCGACTTCACTTTCACTTTTCACTTTCATGCATTGGAGAAGGAAATGGCAACTCACTCCAGTGTTCTTGCCTGGAGAATCCCAGGGACGGTGGAGCCTGCTGGGCTGCCATCTGTGGGGTCGCATAGAGTCAGATACGACTGAAGCAACTTAGCAGCAGCAGCAGGGTCAATTGTAGATATTTGAGAATATATGTACTGAATGGTGGTATCCCTGCCAAGATTTATATACAGAAGCCCTAACCCCTCAATGTGATATTTGGAGGTGGGGACTTTGGGAGTAATTATGGTTAGATTAGGTCATGAAGGTGGGACACTTATGGTGGTATCAGTGCTTTTATAAAAAGAGGAGATACTTGACTACCCTCTGTGCAGGCACAACGATTTGATGACCATCTACAAACCAGGAGGAGTGTCCTCACAAGAACCCGACCATGCAGACATTTTTTTCTAGAAATGTGAGAAATCAATTTCTAATGTCTAAGCCATATAGTCTATTGTGTTCTGTTGTGGCAGCCTGAACTGAGATGGAGTTTTGTTTATGGGGACAGAAACTCTAAGAATGCAACTTTGTAGGGATACTATCCAATGATTCCCAGATTTTTATGAGCAATTCAAATCTTTATGTGACAACAACTTTTACATAGGTAGCATACGTAGAATATAAGTAGCAAAGGCGAGGAGATGGGTAAGGTCAGGGCAATGAACAGATAATGAAGCCCACATCTCCAGCAACTTGATATGGGAAGCACCAGGAAAGTTTCTACCTAACACCCAACTCCAAGTTTATCCACCACTGATGGAGGTGTTGGATTCTACTCTTAGAACTTCTGATACTGTTGCTTTTCAAATACAAATATTTTTGATAAGGGTCATTTTAGCAGAAATTTGTCAAAAGTGGTAAGTTAAGAAACTGGAAAAAAATTCCAGTCATTTCAAAGACAAAAATCTGACAACATGTGTCTCAGGAGGGTAAAGTTTGGAGGAAAATACCAGAAGTTCACAAAAGTGGAACACTGGGGTACTGAGAAACTTTCTCTTATTCTACATTTTTGCCTGATTCCAACTTAGAATCACAAGGGCATGCTACTATGTTAGGACAATGGTTTTTCATACAAGCTGTTAAAACACGTAATTTCAGTTGCTGAGAATCAAACCTATTCCCCACAGCCTTAGATATTTAAAATAAAAAATACTTTTCAGAGATCACAATGAAGAGTGAAATAAAGAACAGGGTAGTAAGCATAAGGCAGAACTTCAAGAATACTCCACATTTTTATCATAAGTGAAATACACAATATAATATGTATTCCTATAGAAAAGGATAGAGACATGAATATCTACTTATTTAAGATTTTGGAGCTTCCCCCAGAGACTCAGTGGTAAAGAATCTGCCTGCAATGCAGAAGACACAGGAGACAGGTTTTAATTCCTGGATTGGGAAGACCCCCAGGAGGAGGGCATGGCAACCCACTCCAGTATTCTTGCCTGGATAATCCCAAGGACAGAGGAGCCTGTTGGGCTATAGTCCATAGAGTTGCAAAGAGTTGGACACAACTGAAGCAACAGAACATGTATACATTTAAGATTTCATGTAGCAAAAATATTTTGCTGCTAAAAAGAAGTTTGAAATCAAATACATTTTTAGAATTATCATCTTAAGTCATTCAGGTTAAGACTGTCTTCAATGCTTAAAAGTCAATATAGAACACATTTCCAAACCTGTATTGCACCACTTGGAAGACATGAAGTATTTCTGAGCACCTTATTTGTGTTTCTTTGTGAATCAGTATTATACTAACTTTCTTATAACCGAACTAGACATTTTCATAATGAGAATTTCACTCATAAACACTATTTTGAAAGAAAACTAGAACAATGACATCCTAGATCTGGCAGTCATATGAAAAAACACTTAATACTCTATTCCATCTAAATGAAATAGTTATTATAACATTATTTCTTAAGGCAATATACCACTGCAGAAGAGGAAGCCTGCTATTTTAGGAACTGACAAATCTCTTGTAATTTCAACAGGTACAGACAACTTCTTGCCTAATGGGAGGAGGAGCAATAGTGATGTCATCTCTTAAGGATCCACTTGTGGAAAATAAATGAGAGACTCTGACTCCAGAGCGGAGGCATGTCATGCTGAGGACACTGTGGCACTGACAGAATAACAAAGGTTCTCACATTCTAAGGCAGGATTTTATTGATTTACAGAGGAAAACAGAAAAGTTGACTCATGCGAAGGTTTCCTAGTTTGAGATATCAGAAAATCATAGCAAAAGATTGAAAAGAGAAAAGAAATGGAAAGGGATACAGACTGGTTATCAAATTTAAGTGTATTTATTATGTAATAAGAACCTGTAGCTCTGTAGACCTATCTTCTTACAGAGTAAAAGGGAGGGAGATAAAAATAACAAAACTTACAATTTATTTTATAGTGATTGTTTAGTATATGATAAAATTTCTATTGCTTTTCAAGAAAAAATTCCTAGATATGCATTATCTTTAATCGTTGCGGTTATATTTTAAAGGATACTTAAAATTTAACATATAGGATAAAACATGAAAAACTTGGAACGTTGTGATAACCATTTACCTCATTAATTTTTATATGGATTTCTTGAACTTTTTGGGCTATGGTATTTTTCTGACTCATCTTGTTTCCAGTCCCCACCCCCCATCACAGCTGTGGCAGTTCACCTACATAAAGTGTAGAGTTGCGTGCATGCGTGTATGTGTGCTCAGTGCTTCAGTTGTGGATGACCCTGTGACCCCATGGACTGTAGCCCACCAGGGTCCTTTGTCCATGGAATTTTCCTACCAAGAATACTGGAGTGGGTTGTCATGGCCTCCTCCAGGGGATCTTCCTGACCCAGGGATCAAATCTGGGTCCCCTGTGTCTCCTGTATAGCAGGTAGATTCTTTAGTTGTGCGTCCCCGAGGGAAGCCCTGTGGGGTAGAATCATTCATCTTTAAAAATGTATTACCTTAAAAAAATCAATTTACTTACAGAAAGCTTTTTGAAAGCATGGAATAAGTCGTTATATATATATATTTCAAAAATTGAGACTTTGCACACAAATATCACAGTTTGGGGAAAAAACAGTAATACTGTAAAAACAAATTTGAACAAAATATAGAATGAGGTAGTTGGGGAATGTGCTAGATTGTCTACAAGGTAATCAATGCAATTCTAATTTGTATGCTTATTCTACAATTGAGACCAAGACTAGAAAGAAGGAGAATAGTCCAGGAAAAAAAATCTCTTTGGCTATAAAACTAAATGGTAAAAGTTTTTTGTAGAATTCTGTTATAAGCTAACTCGTGCAACCTCCCTAACCCATATGTTGAAGTTTTACCCTCTTTATCTCAAAATGTGACCTTGAAGACAGAGCCTTTAAGGAGTTTATTAAAATTAAGTATGCTCATAGGGATGGGCCATAATCTAGCAGTACTGATGTACTTTTAACAAGAGGAGATTAGAATACAGACATGCACAAAGTGAAGCTGCTGTGAAGACACAGGAGAAGATGGCTAACTAAACAAGAGGAAAGAGGCCTCAGAAAAAATCAATCCTATGGATAACCTGATCTCAGGCCTGAAACTTCTAGAACTAAGTAAATACACTTCTACTGTTTAAGCTATCTAGTGTCTATTACTTTGTTATGGCAGCCCTAGAAAGCTAACACAAATGCTTTCATGTTTCTTCCCTCTCTGTTCTGATTATGAAAAGGGAACATTTCAGAAAGATATTTCTCTTGTACAATGATGATGCAAGGAAGAATTTAGAGTAAGCTAAAGTCTTTCTTAAAAGTATTATGATGTAGTCACTGATGAGCATAGTTTAACAGGGAAAATAGACAGTAATAGAAAACCTCTCAACTCTCAACTCCAGGCAGCCAAAGTGTAGCATGGTACCCCTAGGAACTTATATAACACAGATATCCAAAAAAGATTTTAAAAGTTTTCCTTAAAACAGAATGGTACTTAAACCAGTGTGGTATTATCAGAGATCATTAATAGTTGAAATTTACTGAAGTGATAGTTTATCTTTTTTTTAAGGTGCAATTTTGTAGGAAAATATAAATGAAGTATGTATTAAATATTATTTAACAGTTATTTTCTCCTAAGGAAAAGCATAGCCAGTCGTCCCTTATTGCCCCAAATTGGCATTGAATGACAGAGGCATTGTGTCCAAGAGAAAATAAAGCAGCATTTACTTGGACCATTACAGAATCAAAATATAATAGAAATTGCCCATTAAGTTATTAAGATAAATTAGTGCACGATCACATGCATGGGTTCATTTCCTGTAATGACATCTCTGTTTTCTAAAAATCCTTAGTATTCTGGAGGGATGAAAATGTGTATTTTGACTGGCAAGATCTAAGCCTTAGTGAGAAGGAGGAGCTACTTATCCTCAAGGATGAGTGGCTGTATATTTCCTAGATTCTCAGGAAGAGAAGACAAAGGACATGGAAAATACCTACTCAATCAAACTTCACACAAGTTATGTTTTTCCCTTGCAAGCTTCATCTGAAAAGAACATAGGCAACTGGAATTTCCAGATTTCAGAAGACCAGTCCTCTCCTAGCGAAGAATTTGAGATGCAGGGAATGAAAAATATTGATAGCTTGTGTTTGAGAGAAGGCCAGAGCTATGATTAAAATCTCTACCTTTTAGTTCTCATTTCAATATATTACCTTTGCACTTAATCCACCCTTGAAGAGAATTTTAAAAGCATAACAGACTTTTTGGACCTGGATTCCTGGTTTCATGATGACTGGGGAAAGGCACAGTTTCTCCACCACAAGTATTCCTAGTTCTACTTCAGTCATTACAGAAGCTCTGGAGTTAAAACCTTGCTCAGAGTTTATCTTCGATCCTATTAATGTTTCACCTCTGAATTTTGAGTCATTTTTTCACTTTTCTTTGATTCCATTACTCCAATCTACGATTAAGCTTTGATTTTTCTCTGAAAAGCAATAAGCAAAAATGGAAAATAAATACAGGAAGCACTCTCCTGAGTTGTTCCTCAATGTTTTCACATTTAAAGCAGAGATAATAATGGACAACCTCCTCATCATCTAAGTCTATTTTAGTTAAATAAGAAAGGTTTAAAATTCAGTATATAAACTATTATCTGCTAATTCTGCTAAGAATTAAATCCTTTTGGTGATGACTTAGCCTTAGCTTTGTCAGCAACTTTGGTTAATACAGCCTTTGGCAGTATCAGCATGACTTTTAGCATGAAATTTTTTCTCAGATACAACATAATATCACCAGTTCCTCTAAAACTTGACACACTATGTGGGAATCCTTTGCTGGACTTGTTCTTAATCAGGATTAAACTCGATTTTGTAATATAATGGATATGCCACACTCTAAACTATACACACATTGTGAACACATCCACATTTAGGGATGTCTAGAATGGTAATGACAGAGAAGACAATGGCAGCCCACTCCAGTATTCTTGCCTGGAAAGTCACATGGACGGAGGAGCCTGGTAGGCTGCAGTCCATGGGACTGCGAAGAGTCGGACACAACTGAGCGACTTCACTTTCACTTTTCACTTTGATGCATTGGAGAAGGAAATGGCAAGCCACTCCAGTGTTCTTGCCTGCAGAATCCCAGGGATGGGGGAGCCTGGTAGGCTGCCATCTACAGGGTCGCACAGAGTCGGACACGACTGAAGCGACTTAGCAGCAGCAGCAGAATGGTGATGAATGAACCTATGGAGGCTTACTTACTTGATGAACCACTGTATCTAACAGGAAAAATTATTGCAAAATTTAATTATACTGGAGGCAGTTTCCCCAAATTAAGACCCTTGAATCAGTCCACAGGATAGGAAGGAGAAGGTGGGAGGAATTGAGAGAGTAGCATTGACATATTCATATTACTATGTGTAAAATATCTAGTGAGAAGCTATCTGGCACAGGGAGCTCAGCTTGGTGTTTTGTGATGATCTAGAGGGGTAGGACATGTGCAGGGAGGCTCAGGAGGGAGGGGTTACACATATACATATGACTGATTCACATTGTTGTATAGCAGAAGCCAACACAACATTGTAAAGCTATTATGAGAACTAAAGCAATAGTCACTCAGTTATATCCTACTCTTGGGACCCATGAACTGTAGCCTGCCAAGGCTCTTCCATCCATGGAATTCTCTAGGCACAAATACTGGAGTGGGTTGTGATTCCCTTCTCCAGGGGATCTTCCTGACCTAGGGATCGAACCCAGGTCTCCAGCACTGCAGGCAGATTCTTTACCTTCTGAGCCACCAGGGAACTATATTTCAATTAAAAAACAAACAAATAAACAGAAAACCTTTGGTAATGCATTGGTTTCCTTGCCTTTGCTATAACTAATTACCATAAATTCAGTAGCTTGAGGCAACCAAATGTATTATCTTACAGGTCTAGAGGTCTGAAGTCCAAAATGGGTCTCACCAGGTTTAAATAAAGATGCCTGCAGAGCTGTGTTCCTTTATTTAAGCTCTAACTGAGACTTCAGTTCTCTATCTTTTTCAGTTTCTAGAGGTTCCCTGCATTCCTCGGCTATGGCTGCATTCCTTCAAAAGTAGCAAAGGTCTTTCTAGTATTTCTCACTTGACACCACTCTGACTCTTCTTCTTCCCCTTCCACATTTAAGGACCCTTTTGATTACAATTAACTCAACTGGATAATACAAGCTAATCTCCCTATCTAAATGTCAGCTAATTAGCAACCTAATTTCATTTGCTATCTTCATTTCCCTTTGCCATTTTCATTTCCCTTTGCCGAGTAGCCTAATATATACACAAGTGCATGTGGGTATGCTAAGTCATTTCAGTCGTGTCAGACTCTTCCTGACCCTCTAGACTGTAGCCTGGAGTTTCCCAGATGGTGCTACTCATAAAGAACCTACCTGACAATGCAAGAGATGTAAGAGACATGGGTTTGATCTCTGGGTTGGAAAGATCCTCTGGATGAGGGTATGGCAACCCATTCTAGTATTCTTGCCTGGAAGAGCCTGGCAGGCTACAATCCACAGGGTCACAAAGAGTTGGACACTACTGAAGCGGCTTAGCACCCACACACACACATGGACTGTAGTCCAGCAGGCTCCTCTGTCCATGGGATTCTCCAGGCAAGAATACTGAAGTGGGTTGTCATGCCCTCATCCAAGGGATCTTCCAGATCCCAGGATTGAACCTGTGTCTCCTATGGCTTCTGCACTGCAGGTGGATTCTTTACCACTGAGCCCTGGGGAAGTCCATATTCATAGGTACTTGCTGTAAAGATGTAGGCATCATGAGGAGTCATTTTTCCTTACTCTTGTGGAAGAATCTTAGGAAAAAGAGAATAAATGCAACAAATAAATATATCAGTTGCTATGAAACTAAACTTCTTGCTTGAAAAAGAAAACAGAGTGGCAACAGAAGAGGTCTGTGGCTCAGAAACCATAGATGAAAGGCCAATCTGAATTCAGTCATACAGGTTGTCAGGTCACATACGAAAAGCCTGTCTATAAAACTTCCATTTGCAGCTTCAGAATATTGTGTTCTAGTGACCTGAAAACTGTGAGGATATTTTTGGAAGAGCAAGAGAAAGGAAAATGTTGTGTTATGGTAGCCTTAGGAACTACAAGTGAGAAAGAAACACTGGTGAAATTGTGTTGGTAGATGCTGAAACAGTAATTTACAACTGCATTCCTCTCCCAGTTATTCATTCTTAACTGACTCCACACTAAAATAATCTACAGGGACTTTGAAAATGTTTAATAAAAGTGTTAACTTCTTTCCCAAAGATTATTCAGTAGACTTGGGATCCTAAGATGCACGTGGCAGGTTTGTCCAACTGTTCAGTTCCTGAACTTAAGTTTAAGGTTTATATTGTTTTTCTCTGTGCTTCTAGCATCGACCACAATGTCCAGCACATTCCACATACCAAGCAATGTTTGTACAATGACTATACGTAGAAGCACATTATTCAAATCTCAGGTGGCCTGAGAAGCAGGTTATACTTTGAAAGCTAAACTCTTGCCATAGTATTTCTTATTAACTAGCAGGAATCCTAGCTATTAGGTGGATATTTGCCAGCTAGACTCTTGCTGATTTTGAGTTTTTTTTTAATGGTATTAGAATTATGAAGGTGATACAAATATCAGGTGTTCCCTGACACCCTATCTAGAGTAACACCCATAATCTAGTCCCTCTCATTCCCATTTTCTGTTCTATTTTGTCTTATAAACAGCTGGCACATATGAGTTAGATGGTTGACAGACTTTCATCTCTCCATTAAGTCCAATAGCAGGTGGGGTATTATTAGGCTTTTGTGCTATAATTTCCCTAGCATCTAGAACAGTGCCTCCTGGAAATTATGTGCCCAATAATATTTATCAAATGAAAAAATTATATAATGTGAAAGTAATAAATCACTATAACAAAAAGAATCTACCAGTAATTTGCTCAAGTCAAAAGCTTTTTATCTGTAGACAAAGTAAGAAAATATTCAGGAGTCATGGGAGCTTTAACATAGTTTCTTGGCAGCTTAATGCTAGAATTAGTTGGAAGCAAAGGGTGCATATTTTTATTCAAATGTAGATTCCTCTAAACTGTAGGGTAAAGTCACACTAGAGAATCTAACATAATCCTGTAAAACACTGTACTTTGATTATAATTTTGTAAATGAATTATTAATCACATACATCACAATATGCTATTCATCTATTGTATTTTGATGCTCACTGAATATACTCAAAAGTTTTCAGTTCAGTTCAGTTCAGTCACACAGTTGTGTCTGACTCTCTGTAACCCCATGAACTGCAGCACACCAGGCCTCTTTATCCATCACCAACTCCCAGAGTTTACCCAAACTCATGTCCATTGAGTCAGTGATGCCATCCAGCCATCTCATCCTCTGTCATCCCCTTCTCCTCCAGCCCTCAATCTTTCCCAGCATCAGGGTCTTTTAGAAAGAGTTAGCTCTTCACATCGGGTGGCCAAAGTATTGGAGTTTCAGCTTTTTTAGCTACTATTTTAAACAACTCATCAACATCATTTTTAGGGAAATGACTGGCTGAGATTTTGGAAATATTTCTTTTTCAAAGGGAAAGTTTAAACAAAAATGGGTATCAGTTTTCCCTAAAATTAGATACTCTCCTTCCTCAAATTAGAGAAAACTAATTTTAGGTTTATGTATTTCATTTTGTGAAGCTTTAACAAAGGTTTTTTTTTAATATAAATTTATTTTAATTGGAGGTTAATTACTTTACAATATTGTATTTGTTTTGCCATACATCAACATGAATCTGCCACAGGTATACACGTATTTCCCATCCTGAACGCCCCTCCCTCCACCCTCCTCATACCATCCCTCTGGGTTGTCCCAGTGCACCAGCCCCAAGCATCCAATATCATGCATCGAACCTGGACTGGCGATTTGTTTCATATATGATATTATATATGTTTCAATGCCATTCTCCCAAATCATCCCACCCTCTCCCTCTCCCACAGAGTCCACAAGACTGTTCTATACTTCTGTGTCTCTTTTGCTGTCTCACTTACAGGGTTATCATTACCATCTTTCTAAATTCCATATATATGCATTAGTATTGGAGAAGGTGATGGCACCCCACTCCAGTACTCTTGCCTGGAAAATCCCATGGATGGAGGAGCCTGGTAGGCTGCAGTCCATGGGGTCACTGAGGGTTGGACACGACTGAGCAACTTCAGTTTCACTTTTCACTTTCTTGCATTGGAGAAGGAAATGGTAACCCACTCCAGTGTTCTTGCCTGGAGAATCCTGGGGACGGGGGAACCTGGTGGGCTACCGTCTATGGGGTCGCACAGAGTCGGACATGACTGAAGCGACTTAGCAGCAGCAACAGTATACTGTATTGGTGTTTTCTTTCTGGCTTACTTCACTCTGTATAATAGGCTCCAGTTTCATCCACCTCATTAGAACTGACTCAAATGTATTCTTTTTAATGGCTGAGTAATACTCCACTGTGTATTTAACAAAGTTTTGCAGCTAATGTTGAGTGTTTAAGTTTTATGAGTTTAAGATCTGCAGTTCTGAGTTGAATGAGTTATCAGTATGAATGCACCCTGAAATTTTAAAAAAGAAATCAAATAATACATATTTGCTAACTCTATCCACTTAAAGACCTAGAAACAATTTTAAAAATGCAAGTAGCAATCAGCACCACTGAAGTCACAGACTGTGGTCTTTAAACATTATTTCCATTAATAATAACCTAAGAATGAGTCTGTAAGTATATCAGAATAGCAGAAAGCAGCAAAGTTATAAAGCATTACCAAGGTCATCTCAAAAAAAAACTCAACAGCCATTTTAAAGAATATCCACTGGCCAAAGATCTTCTAAATGTGCATGAAAGCTTTGATGGATTTAAGCACATCATATATGTATACATTCATGAGTTCATAATGGTAAATTCATGTACACGCATACATACCCCATTATCCCTTTTGAAGGATTCAAGGAACCAAATGATAATTCTGAAACTGGTAAATAAAGGGGAAAATATTGCATTTATTCCACCTTTTCCATCTGAACTGCCTCTAGGTAGCAAAAGAGCTGGTGAAGAAAGTTTCCTTTTAGAAAGTATTCCAAATAATAAATGAAGAGGAGCACTAGTATTGCGTAGTCACTCAGTCATGTCCAGTTCTATACAACCTCATGGGCTGTTGTTCACCAGGCTCCATTGTCCTTGAAATTTCCCAGGCAAAAATACTGGAGTGGACTGCCATTTCCTACTCCAGGAAATCTTCCTTATCCAGGAATTGAACCTGCATCTCTTACATCTATTTCATGGTATTGATAAGCATGATCCCCTGTTCACTGTGTTGCAAGTTGGATGTGAAGGCTTGTGGTTCAAGAATACTTCATTGAGGTGTTTCATTGGTGGAAGCATCAGGAGGCACCTGGATGGTGCCTGTCTTTCTGTGTAGTTGTACCATGATGATGACTTTCAAAATATACCAATTAACTAGGGGCTTCAAAATGGCAATATCCTAGTTTTATAATAAATGAAGAAGTAATGATAAAACCAAAATATTACTGTTGTGAAACATAATCCATGTGCCTCCTGATGGAACACACATGAGTGAAGTAACCTGAACCACAAATCTTCACACTCAACTTATAACACAGTGAAAAGGGGACCATGTTAAACAATACCATGATATATCAGAAGTCATTCAAAAAGAAAGGAAAAAAGAAGATGATGGAAAACTGTAGGATAAACAACTCAAAGATAAAATACATGTTATTAAATTATTCAACAAATAAACTGCCATAATGAAGAGGGAAGGATAGAGAATGAAACTATAGATTAAAACAGACATGCTAGTAAAGTAATGCTCAAAATTCTCCAAGCCAGGCTTCAGCAATAGGTGAACCGTGAACTTCCAGATGTTCAAGCTGGTTTTAGAAAAGGCAGAGGAACAAGAGATCAATTGCCAATGTCTGCTGGATCATCAAAAAAGCAAGAGAGTTCCAGAAAAACATCTATTTCTGCTTTATTGACTATGCCAAAGCCTTTGACTGTGTGGATCACAATAAACTGTGGAAAATTCCTCAAGAGATGGGAATACCAGACCACCTGACCTGCCTCTTGAGAAACCTATATGCAGGTCAGGAAGCAACAGTTAGAACTGGATATGGAACAACAGACTGGTTCCAAATAGGAAAAGGGGTACATCAAGGCTGTATATTGTCACCCTGCATATTTAACTTCTATGCAGAGTACATCATGAGAAACGCTGGGCTGGAAGAAGCACAAGCTGGAATCAAGATTGCCGGGAAAAATATCAATAACCTCAGATATGCAGATGACATGACCCTTATGACAGAAAGTGAAGAGGAACTAAAAAGCCTCTTGATGAAAGTGAAAGAGGAGAGCGAAAAAGTTGGCTTAACATTCAACATTCAGAAAACGAAGACCATGGCATCTGGTCCCATCACTTCATGGGAAATAGATGGGGAAACAGTGGAAACAGTGTCAGACTTTATTTTGGGGGAGCTCCAAAATCATTGCAGATGGTGAGTGTAGCCATGAAATTAAAAAATGCTTACTCCTTGGAAGGAAAGTTATCACCAACCTAGATAGCATATTCAAAAGCAGAGACATTACTTTGCCAACAAATGTCCGTCTAATCAAGGCTATGGTTTTTCCAGTGGTCATGTATGGATGTGAGAGTTGGACTGTGAAGAAAGCTGAGTGCTGGAGAATTTTTGAACTGTGGTGTTGGAGAAGACTCTTGAGAGTCTCTTGGACTGCAAGGAGATCCAACCAGTCCATCCTAAAGGAGATCAGTCCTTGAGTGTTCTTTGGAAGGACTGATGCTAAAGCTGAAACTCCAATACTTTGGCATCTCATGCGAAGAGATGACTCATTGGAAAAGACCCTGATGCTGGGAGGGATTGGGGGTAGGAGGAAAAGGGGACGACAGAGGATGAGATGGCTGGATAGCATCACCCACTTGATGGACAGGGAGGCCTGGTGTGCTGAGATTCACGGGGTTGCCAAGAGTCAGACACAACTGAATGACTGAACTGAACTGAATAGAAATTTATAAACAAATGCATGGCTCATGTGGATTCTCATCTAATCAAATAAGTTGTAGGATGTGTTTTTTAATTGTTTTTAAATTAGGAATTAGCTTCCTTTACATAGCACTAAAGAAAGTGAATACGGTCATCATTCTTGCCCACTGGTATGAAGAAAAGCTACTAGTACTAGAAAGGAAATTAAGATGATTGTGAGAAAGCAGTTCAGACACGTTATCATCATTTCAACAATGTAGAGATAGAAAACACGTCAGAAAGACTAAAAGAGAGTCAATAACCTGGTCGGAAAATATTAAGGTGTTGAAATCTTTCTGAGATTCAGGAGCAAGTACAGTGGCACTATAAACTGAGGCTATGAAGGATAAGAATTATCAGAAGAAGAATCAGAAATTAGGATGAATGACTTTAAGATTTACGAGTTAGTACATCATTGGGACTAGTTGATTATTATGTGAATGAGTGACTGAGGATGTAGAAGTAGACTTTATTGCAGTTTAGGGGATGAAGGAATTAGGAAGAAATGAGAATGCCCCATGAAAGCAGTCAGCAAAAGGAATGAAATGAAGACAAAACCAAATATCAACATTTTTTTTTACAAATATACTGGAATAATTCTTAGATCAGAGAGTTCTCTGTTTTCTCTTACATTTAGATAAGCAAGAAAGGAGAGAGCTATGGATGCCATTGACCGTAGCAACCAAGATTTAGTTGTGTCTCACATAATAAAATATGTTTAAAAAATTAAAACATGACTCCAGCTCCAATAAAAATAAATAAGCATCACATAATTTTTATACTCATTAATGAATCAGGGAAACAGATGTTATAACCAGTTCAAATAGCATTTACAAAGCTAGGCAATGTTAGGATAACGGGGTAATGTTCAATAGAGCCATAAATTCTAATCTCTGGTGTTGTCAGTTCCATCTGGAGAAATATGCAAATTAGTATACAACTTCACAAAGTCTAGATCCTTTAATCAATAGCAATAATGAGTAAACTAATTACATTTCCTAGATAATCCTCAGGTGACTTTTTCTTCTTTTATGACATTGGGAGGTATCTCCCAAATATGTCTTATTTCAAGAGGTATGAATAACTTTTTGACAATTAGAGAAAACATTCATTCTGAAGAATTAGCTTTTATATAGCAGTCTAAAAAAGATAATGAAGTTTATATAAAACAGCCAACAAAACTTGAACCTCACAAGTGTCATCTATTCACCCTGAATGACAAGAGCTTGTTGATAGAATGAAGTTAACAAAATTTTTAGATTATCTCTATTTCTGCTTCTACAATCTACTATTAACTCATTCTCTATTGGTTCTTCTCATTTCAAAATTTGTTCAAGACCTAATTTCTTATTCTTCCTTCAAATAAACCTCCTTTGAACTACTATGTATCCACTAGGCACTTTCTGTCACAAAACCCTGTTTCATTTTATTTATTGCACATATTACCATATATTTTCCCATTTGTGTGTATATTTCTTTATTTATTGTTTAACTGTTCTCCTCACTCCCCTAAAAGTAAACCACTCTGGAGCATAACAATTTTCTCTCTTATTTTCCCACTGTATTTCCAGTGTTGTCTAAAATAATACCTGACACAGAGAAAAAGGTTAATAAATATCTGTGAAAAAGGAACTATTCTAGATGTACTACTTCTGTAAACACCATTCCCTGGTTGCTCAGCTGGTAAAGAATCCACCTGCAACATGGGAGACCTGGATTCCATCAATGGGTTGGAAAGATCCCCTGGAGAAGGGAAAGTCTATCCACTCCAGTATTCTGGCCTGGAGAATTCCATGGACTGTATAGTCCATGGGGTTGCAAAGAGTTGGACATGACTGAGCGACTTTCACTTTAAACACAGTTAATGATTACAATGAAATGTAATAATATTTCAAAAAAATATTCTGGAGAGTCATTAGTTTTACAATTTTTGCATTTGATGACTCATCCATGAAATACTAAAGTAATTCTAAGTAAAGATTTGCTCTCATACCCAAACATCTACTGCTCCACACTATTTACCCATCTTCATTTTTGGTAATGAGAATTAGTACCATTTTATCTTGCTTCATGACTAAGAAATGCTTTAGTAGTACAAATCCTTCACCATGTCACTATAGATAAACAAGCATTAAAGCTTCTGTGGAGAATTAAATTACAGAGAATAGCCTGAGGGAAGTAATCTGAGAATATGGAAAGAAAAACAATTTGTTTTTTACTAATATCCCTAACTCCAAAAGTAGAAAAGTTTCTTGTACAGTAAACATTTACAAAACCAATTCAGGAGTTTGTGATAGTATAACATTCAAATAGGATAACTCTGCTTTCTCTCAAGTAGGAGTTTAGGACCCAAGAGTGTCAGCCTCCACTGCACAGACTCATAGCAGGCAACTAAGACTGATGTGGAGAATAACATGGTTTCACTATTTAAACTGTGACATTGCTTCCAAAGACCATCTCTACACTTGGCCCTATTTTATGAAAATTAAGAATCTCTGCTTTCTTATTGATTATCATGTTTTCATATCATGGCTTACCAAATTAGATAAATAATCTTTCTTAAGACAATCATAACCAACTTGATTTTCAAAAGAACCTATGCTTAGTGAGCTATTTATCCATTTGAATATTTTAGAAATTTTGCCTAAGTACACGCCTAGAGTTCATAAAGACTGAAAAATGATTTTAGAGACTGTTGAGGAAACTGTACACATTAAATAAGCTCAGAATTATACATTTATGTATGTTTTACAATAGACAAGAAGGAAATATTAGGAAATGCAGATTAAACTATCTCAAAATTAATATTTCCCAGATAGTAAGGTAATTCTGTTGTAAAATAAATCAATAGATTTTTATTTTGCTTTCATGTAGAATGTTAAAAAAAATCTGGTATTAAGGATAAAAAGAGAGAATAATCAATCCCTTACTTCATAGTGTTTAGTCACTTTCTTTTTGACTATACATCACATTTAAGGATCACTAATAATATTATTGACATCCAGCAGGCATGTGCTGCAGTGCTTTAACTTTCTTACTCTTTGATTTCCTCCACATACCTTTATACTCACTGACCCTTTACTCTTTCATTAACACCACCTCAAATCAGGCAAAAATGTATTGCTGAGATCAGATGTAAGATCTGTCTCTACAGCAAGCATTTTGAATAAAGGAATTAAAAATAGAACTTATCCTTACTCAAAAACTTTATGAATGATGAAATTATTTTGTTGTTGTTGTTCCACTGCTAAGTCACGTCTGACTCTTTGCGACCCGGTGGACAGCATCACACCAGGCATCCCTGTCCTTCACTATCTCCCAGAGTTTGCTCAAATTCCTGTGATAAAATGATAGGTGCTTTTTATTCATCTTAATATGCAAACTGCCTTTATGAACTGCAATAATAAACCTGGAGAGATGTATTAATAGAGTTTATTTTGCCACAGATGGGGAAAAGAAGACTAGAGATGCTCAAGTCCAAGCATGTATTAAGCAGGAAAGATTCCCCTTTCACAATCTTTGACCAAAAAAAAAAAAAAAAAAAAAAAAAAAAAAACTTTAAAAGTTCTACTTCTCCACTTTTTTTCTGGCAAGATTTTTTTTTTCTTACCCTTGAGAACCATCCACAAAGAAAGAAAGAACATTTTCAAAACACAATCCTATATACTCCCAGTAAAAAAAGCATACTGTTAACATTGTATGTTCTTACTTTTTGTCCACAAGAGCAAGATATATTTGCATACATGATTTTCATTTGCCACCCCTGACATTAGTTGCCACTGCATTATATAGTTTACCAATTACCTTGGGGCAGATGTTACTTGTTTAAGATTCACTGGCAAAAAGAAAAAAAAAAATGTTTAGCTATCACCAGCAAAGCCACAGAATTAAATTTCATGTACTTTTCATAGCATTTACTTTATGAAAACGTAGGACTACCTTCCTAACATTTACCCAATACTCAGATTACATTAAAGAAGCAGGATTTCAGAAAATTTGATTGCACAGGGAGCTCTGAATAAATATCTATGGAGTACCACAGACCATGTAAGCATTTTTTTCATTTTGATATAGCTTTCTATACAGAGCCAATATGCATATATGAACTGCATGATCAATAATTCCCTAGAGTCTTCCATTTTCCTCCTGAATTTGTGTTAATATTTAATAGTAAACTCAGATAAAGTGTTTTCCCACCTGCTTCCAGACTACTTAGTTACAGCTATAAGTCTTGATCAGTTACTTGGTTTACCCTCCCTAAGCCCTACTAAGTGATAGGTAGTAATGCAGGTTCCAGTTCTCTCTCTGTCTCTCTCTCCTCTTGCTCTCTGTCTTTCACACATACACACACGCATACACATACACACATACATACGCACATGCATACTCTGTCTCTATCTGTCTGTTCTGGTGGAGCATCAGTTGGAAAAGAGACCGGGTACAATGATTCACTAAGATTTCCATTTGAAGTAGTGCATTCACATTGCACAGATGAGATAAGGCTACTGGTTGCTGAATATCACACAACCAATCTGCACATCATAGTGCAGTCTCACTGATGCTGTTTTTTAAAATAACGTGATGAATAAGAGCATACAGAAGAGTAGTTGAATCACAATGAATTTTCACCTCATAAATATCCATATTTAAAACAATTATCATTCATCAGGGTAATACAAATTAGAACCACAATGAGACTCACTTCATACCCTCTAAAACAATTATAACCAAAAAGGCAGATAATAACACATATTATCAAGGATATGGAGAAATTGCATCCCTGCATATTGCTAGTGGGGATGCAAAATGACGCAGCCTCTTTGGAAATAGTATGACAGTTCCTCAGAAGTTTAAACATAGCTTTACCATATGACTCAGAAATTTTCCTTCTAATAATATAGTCAAGAAGAATGTCAACATAAGCCCACACATACATAAAAAAAAAAAAAAACTTGTACATGGATGTGACTATAATTTGGTTATATTTTATGATTAAAGTGATGGGGTATTATTCCACTGATTATACTGTTACTCTATTTTGCTAAAGTTTTCTCATTTTCTATAGGCTCTGTAGGAGCTGAGGAGATCAGTCCTCCACCATACAGTACTGAATGCTGCCAATTTGAGTGAGCTTGAGTAGACTCCTCCCTAACTGATCCTACAAAAGAGAAGTCAATTCAGTTGACACCTTGATTGTAGCCAAGTTACCTTCTTAAGCAGAGACTGCAGCTAAACCTTGTCACACCTGTTACTCACAGAAACTGAGATATTTAATTGTTTTTTTTTTTTTCTTAACCCACTTAAGTTTATGGTGATTTGTTATATAGCAGAGGGAACGTACTTACACTGTTATCTGAGAAGATTCCTTTTCCCCCTTCTAGGCACTACAGCCCAATTCTCAAAAGTAGCCAGTGCCTTAATTTCTAACATGTTGAAACAGCCAGTCCTGTCCACAGTCGTATCCAACTCTTTTGGACCCCATGAATCACAGCACACCAGGCCTCCCTGTCCATCACCAACTCCTGAAGTTCACCCAAACTCATGTCCATCAAGTCGGTGATGCCATCCAGCCATCTCATCCTCTGTCATCCCCTTTTCCTCCTGCCCCCAATCCCACCCAACATCAGAGTCTCTTCTAATGAGTTGACTCTTCATATGAGGTGGCCACCTCTTCATATGAGGTGGCCAAAGTATTGGAATTTCAGCTTTAGCATCAGTCCTTCCAAAGAACACCCAGGACTGATCTCCCTTAGGATGGACTGGTTGGACCTCCTTGCAGTCCAAGGGACTCTCAAGAGTCTTCTCCAACACCACAGTTCAAAAGCATCAATTCTTTGGCACTCAGCTTTCATCACAGTCCAACTTTCACATCCATATATGACCACCGGAAACAAACATACCCTTG
>NW_011495021.1:3562981-3585270 GCF_000754665.1 Bison bison bison
AGTTCTAACTGTTGCTTCCTGACCTGCATATAGGTTTCTCAAGAGGCAGGCCAGGTGGTCTGGTGTTCCCATCTCTTTCAGAATTTTCCACAGTTTATTGCGATCCACACAGTCAAAGGCTTAGTCATGGTGAATAAAGCAGAAATAGTTGATTTTTTTTTTTTTTCTGGAACTCTCTTGCTTTTTCAATGATCCAGCGGATGTTGGCAATTTGATCTCTGGTTCCTCTGCCTTTTCTAAAACCAGCCTGAATATCTGGAAGTTCACGGTTCACATGTTGCTGAAGCCTGGCTTGGAGAATTTTAAGCATTACTTTATTAGCGTGTGAGATGAGTGCAATTGGGCGGTAGTTTGATCATTCTTTGGCATTGCCTTTCTTTGGGATTGGAATGAAAACTGACCTTTTCCAGTCCTGTGGCCACTGCTGAGTTTTCCAAATTTGCTGGCATATTGAGTGCAGCACTTTCACAACATCATCTTTCAGGATTTGAAATAGCTCAACTGGAATTCCATCACCTCCGCTAGCTTTGTTCATAGTGATGCTTTCTAAGGTCCACTTGACTTCACACTCTAGGATGTCTGGCTCTAGGTGAGTGGTCACCATCGTGATTATCTTGGTCATGAAGATCTTTTTTGTACAGTTCTTCTGTCTATTCTT
This sequence comes from Bison bison bison, assembly GCF_000754665.1. Classification (NCBI taxonomy): domain Eukaryota; kingdom Metazoa; phylum Chordata; class Mammalia; order Artiodactyla; family Bovidae; genus Bison; species Bison bison. The sequence continues at coordinate 3,563,640 of NW_011495021.1, forward strand.
GCCACCTCTTCTTAATATCTTCTGCTTCTGTTAGGTCCATACCATTTCTGTCCTTTATCGAGCCCATCTCTGCATGAAGTGTTCCCTTGGTATCTCTAATTTTCTTAAAGAGATCTCTAGTCTTTCCCATTCTGTTGTTTTCCTCTATTTCTTTGCATTGATCTCTGAGGAAGGCTTTCTTATCTCTCCCTTCTATTCTTTGGAACTCTGCATTCAGATGCTTCTATCTTTCCTTTTCTCCTTTGCTTTTCACTTCTCTTCTTTTCACAGCTATTTGTAAGGCCTCCCCAGACAGCCATTTTTCTTTTTTGCATTTCTTTTCCATGGGGATGGTCTTGATCCCTGTGTCCTGTACAATGTCACGAACCTCCGTCCATAGTTCATCAGACACTCTATCAGTACTGCCTATTTTAAATTCATATGTTTGGAATCAGAGTATAAATAACTTTCTGCCTGATTTCCCATGCTCAACATCTTGATAGTGTGGCCTTTTCCTGTGTGTCGTTATACCTTGTTCATCTTCATTACCATATAGTGTTCCACTGTGTGAACTTTATACCATACTTTATCTAGCTTATTTATTATTTAAAGAAGATCTGCTTTCAGTATTCAAGTTATGCTGCTCTGAGCATTCTTTTCCACACACCCTCACCTTCTGACTGTGTCCTCACATGGTCTTCCTCTGCATGCACACATTTTTGGTGTCTCTTCCTCTTTTTATAAGACACAAGGCGTATTGGTTTAGAGTTCCATTCTGTAAGCTCATTTAATATTAATTATCTTCTTAAATGCCCTGTCTCTAAATACAGTCACAGTAGGGGGTAAGGTTTTAGCCAATGAATTTTGGTGAAACATGTATCAGTCCATTATCAAATACTTTCATTACTTGGTCATTGTGGATAATATTGCTATTGATCCCTGAGTCAGGAAGATCCCTTGGAGAAGGAAATGGTAACCCACTCCAATATTCTTGCCTGGAGAATTCCATGGACAGTGGAGCCTGGCAAACTACAGTACATGGGGTTGCAAAGAGTCGGACATAACTGAACGATGACACATACACACAAACGTGAGCATGCAAATAACACTCAAGTTATGTTAAATTCTTTTAAAGTTATTATTTGATTCTTTTAGGTACCTGACCAATAGGGGAACTGCTGAATCATATAATAACTCTATTTTCAAATTTTTGAGGAATCTACAGTGTTTTCCATAGAGACTTCAACCTTTTACATTCCCACCAACAGTGCACAAGCGCTCCAATATTCTACATCTAAACAACACTTGTTGATTTCTGCTTTAGTTTTTATTTCTTGATATTAGTCAGCCTAATAGATGTGAGGTGATATCTTATTATGGTTTTACTTTGCATTTTCCTAAAATAGTACCCATTTGAAAAACAATTTTACTGAACTTTAATAAAGTGAAAGAGTGATTGTTGCCACTGTCAAATGAAGATAATTGCATTGAATTAAAATTCAGTATTTTATGCAGCTCACTGTGAATTGATTTCATCAGCAGTGAAAGTACTGAATTCAGTATAAACTTTGTTGTGAGCATGACACATCTAGAAGAATGCCTTCAGGAAACTTCAATTTCTAACCTACACTGAATCCATGCCATTAGCATCATTTCTTATAGTTAAATTACCAAGAAGTTTTACTAGCCTCTGGATTTTTTTCTTAATCTGTATTGAAATGGAAGCAAAACTCTTGAGTTACTTCAAAATGGGTCTTATATTCTGCTTGTCATTTTAAATAGATATTGATTTCTGTAGCACTTTAGAATTTTGAGTTGCAATTAAGCATAACGAGTCTGTTAACATAACAGACCATGTCTCATCTATCAGCTCTATTTGTAAATTAAAGATAACTTTTGAATTTGATAATTAGAATCCATAGACTATTTTATAATCTATGTGAAAATATTGTCTTTAATGAAATGCTGGTTACATAGAAATTTTAATTGCAATATAGTTTAAACATGTAGATCTAATCAGCATTTTATGCTGTTTAAGCATGCTACAAAGTTTCTTATATTTGAATTAACTTTCCCCCAAAAGTGATATGTAAATATAATATCCAATTGAGAAAAGAAATAATGGATTGACTTACAGAAAGAGGTCAGTGATATAATTTTTCATTTAGTCCATAAAGAAAATTCAGATGAAATTAATAAAGAAAATTAAAGGAGTAGTAGAAGGCAATGGCACCCCACTCCAGTACTCTTGCCTGGAAAATCCCATGGATGGAGGAGCCTGGTAGGCTGCAGTCCATGGGGTCGGACACGACTGAGCGACTTCACTTTCACTTTTCACTTTCATGCATTGGAGAAGGAAATGGCAACCCACTCCAGTGTTCTTGCCTGGAGAATCCCAGGGACGGGGGAGCCTGGTGGGCTGCCAGATCTATGGGGTGGTACAGAGTCGGACACGACTGAAGTGACTTAGCAGCAGCAGCAGAAGCAGCATCAAATAATGATTAATTTTATATTTTTTTCACTTTCAGTTATCATAGTACCCAATTATGTATCTTTCAACTTTGTGTGTGTGTGTGTATGTGTATGTATGTGGTATGTGAGGACTGAGACGCTAGGTACAATTGACGTTTTTATCACCTAAAGAACATTTAACATAGGATATGCATAGCAGTTTTAGTCGAAACCTATTTAGTCTTTGTTTAGGACCCTGTGTCTAATTACATTTTGTTACTCATGCTTTTGAGCATAAATAATATTCTTCAAAGGATTCTGCTTCATTTTATAAATTCTTCAGTTTCTAAACAGCTGTCATCGCATGTGTTAGATTAAGGGTTTTTATTTTATTTTTTCATCAGTTATTCAAAAGTGCTCTAATATTAATCACAGAAATATCAGCAAGGCTTACATTAAGATAGAGTATGTTTTTGTGAATAAAATTAAATGTCCATAGCAATTAAGTTGATGTTGCTCAAGTATTACTTGATAGTCACTATATGATGCATTTAGTTGGGTAAACTTACTAGTTCCCAAATACTCCAAGATAAGATTAAATACTCATTTTGAAAATGAAGCTTTGATTAGCCTCTTCATCAATATTTATATGTTTACTAATCAAAAATCATATCAGAAAAAAATAATCTTAAAAACCTTTTGAGTCTATTTACAGCTTTTGAACCATGTTTAGTCCTAGAATCAAGAAACTATTATCTAAGTGATGATGATTCTAAACAATGGCTTCAGGATATTAACTACATTAGCTACTAAGATTCAAAACTTCTGAATGGCTATCTTATAACAAAAAGTTGATTTGATATTAAACCAGAAAAATAATTTTGATTTGCCAATGTAGGAATTCTAATAAATCAAACTTAACAAGAAGTTAATAAGTAAGTTTATATGTATAAATTCTTTTTAAGTGATATATTTCATATTATCATGTATTTTTGGGGGAAAAATAATGGCCCACTTTCCTCTAAATTAGAAACATGCCCTTTCATTTCTACAAGAAGAATTTTGTTCTGCTGTTCTGGACAAATAACATACAGGCAAGTGCTATATTGATTTTTCTAAGTAATGTTTCAGTATACAACAGATACATAACTCTGCTTGAAATTGTTAAATACACAGAGACCTATGGGTGCTATTATTGGTGGGAAATATTTTGGGTCCCTTTAAATTATGAGAAAATGATGGAAGTGGAAGAATTGACTTCTCATTCAGGAACAGTCTCTGTGGCAATGTTGTTTAGCAGCATATTCCAATTTAACCCTGTTTCCTTGTTCCACCAAGTCAGCTATTCACAAGCTACTGAGATAAGAGGTAAAATTGGATTATTCACACCTGTTTAATGACTTTACAAAAAAATTTTCAGAAAGCAATGACATTAGCATAATTATAATGTTATAAATATGTTGAAAACACACAATTCTAACCCTGGCTTAAAATCACTTACTTGTACACTTGTATTTTCAAAATCAAATTCAACTTTCAGACATTTTCTTAAAGCAAGAACAATTTTGACAGTTTTGTTTTTCCTAGATTAAAATGTCACCTATTTACTCTAGTAGCTTCATAAGTTCTTTGAAACAGTTATATTTTAAAATGGCTAACATAAATTATATGAATTATAAAATTCAGACATTTGAAACAGCATAAATTAAATATATCTTTTTAAGATAAATTATTACATTGATTTAATTTCAACTCATTTATAATCGACAAATGTTCAAGGGATGGCTTGGTGCTATGAAAACTGCCTTATTGTCTAAGCTTTTATACTGTATATAGTCTATTTACAGATGTGATGTTTGTGACTGGCAGTGTAGGTGCACCTATATAAATTAGGGTTGTGGCTCTTTCCTAAAAGGAAGTGAAAAATCATGCATATGGATTATCTGACAAATAGCTAATAAAGCACTGCTTTCAGATTCATGGAAGGTGCAAAGCCCAGTTGCTGGCCAGTTTTTATGTCCAGCTTAAAACCTGAAAATCAAGTCACAATTTTCTCCAAGACTGTATTTGATGGTTAATGGCTCAAGAAAATAAAGGTGGCATGTTCATAATGAGAAAATAAGAAACATGACATAGAATACCAAAATTCCTTGATTTTATGAGTCTTTTAATTCAGATCATCAATTTAGACAAAACTTTGGCTATAATTAATGAGCCAACTGATCAAATGTTGTCTCACATAACCCTAACCAAAGATAGTTTAATGATTATTTTAACAAGGATCCCTTCAGTGTGTAGACCAGAAAAAGTGAAAAAAAAAATTACATGGCTTTTGTTTTTATTTATTCAAAAGGTGTTTTGATTTTAATAACAGTCCTGTATTTAATTGGGTTTTATACCACAGATTCACTGAACCATTCAAAAAATAATTGAGCATTGACTACAAGTTTCAGGGATAGAGATTTAAAGTAGTGAAAAAAAAAAGACCCAGTTTGTGGGAGGAGATAAATATGAGTTAAAGAAACATACAAGAAAAGGCAAAAGCTTTTTGAAGAAAAAGTGATAGTTGTGGTGAGGTATCTTATATTAAATATTCAGGAAAGGTAAATTAATGAATTTAATAAGTGGTGGGTTTACCTAGGAAAAGCTTGATTTTAGATGGCTTGGAGAAAATGAGAGAGAAGAAAGGCCTAAGACTGATGTTTAGAGAAAATGTATTTCACGGGAGAGACTTGAAATATAATAATTAAGGAGATACATTGAGTAAGGGTGTAAGCCTTGATTTTTCATATTTTCCCTCACTAATAACATAGCATTTATAAGAATGCAGGTACTATGTATAAAATAGACAACTAATGAGAACCTCTCTATAACTCAGGGACTCTACTCAGTGTTCTATGGTGACCCAAATGTGAAGAAAATTCAAAAAAAGAGGGCTAAGTGTACACATATAACTGATTCATTTTGCTGTACAGCAAAAACTAACACAATTTTTTAAAGCAACTATACACTCCAATAAAAATTAATAAAATAAAATGAATTATAATCACTAGGAAAACAACTGCAAGTTTAAACATTAACTACATAATAGTCATTTAATTTAAAAATTGCCATTTCTTTTTCTTGAAAATTCTATTTGAAAGTTCCTTAACTTAGCTATACATAATTCTATAATTTACTTATTCTATATGTTATAAACTTCTACTGTGGTGAAAAAGAGTATGCTTACATTTATAATTTAAATTGTTATTCAATGTCATGTAATTTGCAATAGTTAACAACTATGAAAATGAAAGTCACTCACTCTGTGTCCAACTCTTTGAAACCCCATGGACTATAGAGTCCATGGAATTCTCCACGCCAAAATACTCGAGTGGGAAGCCTTTCCCTTCTCCAGAGGATTTTCCCAAGGGAGGGATTGAACTCAGGTCTCCCGCACTGCAGGCAGATTCTTTACCAGCTGAGCCACAAGGGAAGCCTCAGAACACTGGAGTGGGTAACCTATCCCTTCTCCAGTGGATCTTCCCCACCTAGGAACCAAATAGGGTTCTCCTTCATTGCAGGTGGATTCTTTACCAACTGAGCTATGAGGAAGCATGTACAACTATAGCATTTAAAAAAAAATACCAGAACTATAAAAAGAAACATTATACTTTCAATGAATTATTAATTTATTACCTTATCTACTTTATCATGATATTAATTTATGAGACATAATTTAACTATATATCTCCAAGTAATTTTACTTTGATTACCAAAAATTTTAGTAGCTTATTTCCTCTGGATTGAAACCTTATATCCTATACATCTTGGTAAATATCCAGACTATATCCTGACTTCTTGGTAAATTGGAAATCCTGCTTCTTATTTTAAATATATATATTGCTAATTACTATAGACTTTCAGAAAATTTCAAGAATTTTCAAAAATTTTATAGGAGTCTTTGTTCCTATTTTTAAACTCAATTCAATCTTGCTATTGATAATTCTTACATGATATCTTGAAATCATGAAAACAGATTTTATAAAATTATAGCTTTATGAGAAATCATTTTTGATTCTTGTTTCTCTACCTATATTGGGCAACTCAGCATATACTGTGAATTATAAACTGTTTCCTAAAAAGATATGAAAGGTCATATGCTATATACACCATTTAATAACTTTATATTATCATCACACTTTCCCAAACTGAAAACAAAATACAAAAAGTAAATTTTAGTATTAAATATTATTACCTTATGTTTAGTGATCTGCTTGGAATATTTCAAATTCAACATATCTCTTAAATGGCCACAATTTGAATACTTGGTCAAAAAATCCAGCTATTCCAGACACAAAACTCTTGTACAGTGTATTAGAATTTATTAATTTCAAAATGCATTTCCTTTCTGGAAGTCATTGACTAAACATATTAGATTTTAAAGAGAGCTATTTTTATGTTATGTGTATATCTATAATATATATCAATCATATATATATATATATTATGTTGCATTTTATACTTTATGTAAAATAAATGGGTAATAAAAAAACAAGCTTATGATAATGTGATTGTTGTTTGTTTCAGTTCAGTTCAGTTCAGTCACTCAGTTGTATTTGACTATTTGTGACCCCATGGATTGCAGCATGCCAGGCTTCCCTATCCATCACCAACTTTCAGAGCTTGCTTAACTTATGTCCATGATTCAGTGATGCCATCCAACCATCTTATCCTCTGTTGTCCTGTTCTCCTCCTACCTTCAATCTTTCCTAGTATCAGGGTCTTTTCTAATGAGTTGGCTCTTCGCATCAGGTTGCCAAAGGACTGGAGTTTCAGCTTCAGCATCAGTCCTTCCAATGAATATTCAGGGCTGATTTCTTTTAGGATGGGCTGTTTGGATCTCATTGAAGTCTAAGGGACTCTCAAGAGTCCTCCAACACCACAGTTCAAAAACATAAATTCTTTGGGATTCAGTTTTCCTTATAGTCCAACTCTCACACCATATAGGACTACTGAAAAAACCATAGCTTTGACTAGATGGGCTTTTGTTGGCAAAGTAATGTTTCTGCTTTTTAATATACTATCTAAATTGGCCACAGCTTTTCTTGCAAGGAGCAAGCATCTTTTAATTTCATAGCTACAGTCACCATCAGCATTGACTTTGGAGCCCCCCAAAATAAAGTTTCTCACTGTTTCCATTATTTCCCCATCTATTTGGCATGAAGTGATGGGACCAGATGCCATGATCTTAGTTTTCTGAATGTTGACCTTTAAGCCAACTTTTTCACTCTCCTCTCACTTTCATCAAAAGGTTCTTTGGTGCTTCTTTGCTTTCTGCCATAAGGGTGGTGTCATCTGCATATCTGAGGTTATTGATGTTTTTCCTTGGCAGTCTTGATGCCAGCTTGTGCCTCATCCAGCCCAGTGTTTCGCATGATGTACTCTGCATATAATTTAAATAAACAAGGTGACAGTATACAACATTGACACACTCCTTTCCTGATTTGGAACCATTCTTTTGTTCCATGTCCAGTTCTACCTATTGCTTCTTAACCTGCATACAGATTTCTCAAGAGGCAGGTCAGGTGGTCTGGTATTCCCATCATTTTCAGAATTTTTCAGTTTATTGTGATCCACACAGTCAAAGTCTTTGGCATAGTCAATAAAGCAGAAGTAAATGTTAGGAATCTACCAACTCAGAATCAATAAGGGAGAAATATAGATTAATAAAAATTTGCAATAAAATGTGACAAATGTATTTTGCACAGATTCCTAATTGGAATACATAAGAAAGTTAATCTAATTCAGTCTAGGAGAGCAAAGGAACTTGCACACATGGTGAATTCTGCATCACACAATACTGCATGACAATATTGCTTTGGCAGTCTTTGTGAGTGCTGCTCCTAGGGACAAACACGGCACAGTCTTACAATAGGACCTGGCAGTCATGTATTGTATAATCCAAGTTGTTTCTGTTGTTGTTGTTCGGTTGCTAAGCTGTGTCTGACTCTTGTGACCATATGGAATATAGTCTGCCAGTCTTCTCTTTCCATGGGACTTTCCAGACAAGAATACTGGAGTGGGTTGCCATTTCTTCTCCAATAATCTAAGTTAGAAATAACGAAACCCAAACTCTTTCTTTTCCTGCACAGAAAGCTTTCAAATATTTGATATGATTATTTAGTCTCCTTTTAGTTTTTTCTTCTTTCTTAACATTTTCAGACACCCTCAGTCATTCCCTTTCCCAACTCCTCACAATTTGAAAATTCAGTGATCTGTTGGTATTCTTAAAATGTGATATTACAAAAGTCTCAAATTGTCTTTTTCCCTGCCAACAGAAAAAAATTCATTCTTTTTTTTTCTAATTTTATTTTATTTTTAAACTTTACATAATTGTATTAGTTTTGCCAAATATCAAAATGAATCCGCCACGAAAAAATTCATTCTTTAAGTCTAGATTTATGTACCAATTTATTTATTTAAAAACACCTCAAGTCAAAATAACTTCCTTCCTTTGCATCTCTTTGCATGCATGCTCATTTAAATTCATACTGATTTACTTATACTGTAAAAATACTTGTTTCATAAGTTTCTCTTTTCCAGCAGATGACAAAATTATTTGGTAAGAATCATATCTCACATTTTCTGTCACTCAGTCCCAGTGTTTCATGAAGGGATAATCTCAAAAAGATCTGTGATAAACACAATGTTTCAGATATAATCTGAAAACTAAGCAATTTACCAGTCAAATAAATGAACAGAGCTTTAGCTATGATTAGGGTCTTTCACATGAATTGACACTTTTTCTTTACTACAACTACACATATCTTTTGCATTCCTTACTTTCTGTGTATGTTAGACCCTATCTTCCTATCTTCCAGTTATTTTTAAGTCTTTCTCTCCTCTAATTATGTAACTGCCCTGGACATTACCTCCATCTTGGCTAATATAGTTTTAAAGGTGTGAATCTTTCATTAAACTATTGCAATACATGTGAAGTATTAATATTTTCAGTCAGTTTCTATGGGGCTCCCAAAACAATTCATAAAAAAGAAACTGAGGCACCCAACATTAAAGCTTAGTCCTGTCTTTAACTTGTTTTGCCCTTAAATAGTCACATCTAATACAAAAACTAATTAATAAGCAGATGATTGAATAAATTAACTTCTCTTACAAATAACACACTTTAAACTTGAAGTAGATGATGCCTTGTAAAATAAAGAGAATATCAGTGAGAAAAGAAAATCAAACTCTGTTCCTTGATTTTTTCTTTGTAACTTGTATTACCTTATGAGATGTATTCTTTTAAACCCAGAAATATATATATATATTATGTTTTGTATGCTACTGTATTACTAGTACTGAGAACAGTGCTCAGAAAATAATAGATGCTCAATAAAAATTTGTTGAATGAATGAAGACTATGAGCAAAGAATAACAACATTGTTATACAAAAGAGGGAGAGAGGAGGAAAGGAGAGAGAGAGAGAAAAAAAAACTGAGAATACTGAAGGAGACAATGTGATAAAAGGAAGAGACATCATGGAATATAATAGAAATATTTCTTCTCAGCATCTAATCCTCATATTGGCAGTTTGAGGAGTAACACCTTCAGAAAAAGCTTCTGTTGGGTTTCAAGGATTGAGGATACAGTCCTCATGACAAAGTCATATCAAAAGCTTAGTCTCATAATTCTAGTCTAAGAATCTCACTTGGGCTTAGGATAACTAGCAGCCAAGAACACTTTCAGATCCACATAAGATACCTGAAGTTCATCCTGTGTTCTGGTTAACAGATAAGACCTTGACATCCTAAGCAATTTCAGATGATTCTCTTGTATATGTCTTGTCCATAAACACACTTTCATTGCGGCCTGTAAAAATATTACCTTAAGTTTACTTGCCCAACTTGGGTGACATATGGAGAGTGGATAACTTGTTTTCATTTGTTCTAATTATATGTTGCTATTCCCTATTTGCCTTCCAAGCCTCTGACAGAGTGACTAGCATCTAAAGAACTCAATAAACAATTGCTGGATTGATTTTCCCATTATGTTTAAAAATATGTACCTGAATAGACCATTATTAGTAGTAAATTGTATTTCCAATCTTGCCTTGAAAACTCACAATGCTTTTTTAATCACTTTCTGTACATCAAACTAACCTATGAAAGTGCCTAAAAACCATTCTTAAAACTTTAAGATTCAGCATTATCTGGCTGAGCACAATTTGATTTACAAATGTATCCTGACATTCAAAGAAAGAGATAACAAAACTGAGGAAAAACAAGTTGGTTTTTCTTTTTTTTTCATACAGCCTTACTACATTTACAAAAATGCAAACTTGACAGACTGAAAATATCCCAACTGTGCTTGCCTGTGTGCATAATGCTTTTATGGCCCTTTTATGTTTGGCAAAATTTCTATAGAAATCACAAACCAGCTTTATCTCTTGACTTTCAAACATACCTCTAGCAAAATGTGCTGAAGTATTAAACTTAATTTCTGTGAAAAGTATTTCCAGTAAGAACTCAAAAAGGAAAACATTATTTGGCTCACTAAAGCTTACTAACTGCTCTGATATTCACAAAAATAAAAATGGTTTAATTTATATGACAAAGAGAAAAGCAAATTAAATGGAAGTTAATTTATAAAAATACAAACCTTGGTCAAATTTGCCATGTGTTAGACAGTGAGGTAAGCCCTTTACAGGTGACAACATCGAAGCTGGGAGAGTAAAAGGTCCCACATATTTGATGAGACTATGGGGTTTGACCACTCCAGTACTCTTGCCTGGAATCCCATGGATGGAGGAGCCTGGTGGGCTGCAGTCCATGGGGTCACTGAGGGTCGGACATGACTGAGAGACTTCACTTTCACTTTTCACTTTCATGCATTGGAGAAGGAAATGGCAACCCACTCCAGTGTTCTTGCCTGGAGAATCCCAGGGACGGGAGCCTGGTGGGCTGTCGTCTATGGGGTCACACAGAGTCGGACACGACTGAAGTGACTTAGCAGTAGCAGCAGTAGCATGGGGTTTGAAGCCAAGACAATCAACAAGTTACAGAGAGAAAAAACAGAATCAAAAAGAAAAAAAAAACAAAAAAACAAAATGCAGCAAAAACCCCTGCTATTATAGCATCTTTTTAGCCTCAGTCATCTCTGCCTCTTCCAAGCTGTTGCTTTATTGCAATCACCCTGTAATAAAATGTGCCTTTCAGTTTCTTGAGGCAAGAGATGGAGATGAGGGTTTGTACACATGAGATAATGCATGGACATTTTAGCCTTGTTTTTCATTTTAAGCAGTCTTTTATGGATTGCTGCTGCTGTTTCACTGCTAAATTGTGCCTGACTCTTTGCAAACCCATGGACTGTAGTCCACCAGGCTCCTCTGTCCATGGGGCTTCGCAGGCAAGAATACTGGAGTGGGTTGCCATTTCCTTCCCTAGGGGATCTTCTGGACCCAGAGGTGGAACATGTGTCTTCTGCTTGGCAGGTGAATTTCTTACCACTGAGCTACCTGGGAAGCCCCTTTTATGGATATTAGATATTTAATACCATATTCTTTCTCCAAAAATAACAATAAAAGTAGCACTTCTCTGCAAACCTGGGAAATTTATACATAAAATGAAAAAGAAAATCTTAAGGGATAAGGCACATACTAAAGTATTCTGCAGGTATATCAATCTAAGTGAAAGTTCAATATATCATAATCACAAATAGTCATTATATCAAATTTACCAAAATATTTTATTATATAATGAATATACAGCTTTAACCAAGAGGTAAAACATATAGCATGAAAATATGTTGAATTATAAGTCTGGAGTATGAAATGGATACTCATAAACTCTGAGAACAATATTTGCCTTGGCCTTCTAGTAAAAATGTGCTTATGTTTACTCAGTTTGTTTTTTGTAAAAGTTAAATACGGTGGAACAAATTAATCTCTCCTTAAACATCAAATAAATTTTATATGATATGAAGAAAATAAGAATTTTAATAGTTATATGACAAAATTTAAATAAATGACATGATGTTTCAAATATAATCTCTCCTCTGAAAGTGAAAATCGTGTCCAACTCTTTGCAACGCCAGGGCTATACAGCCCATGGAATTCTCCAGGCCAGAATACTAGAATGGGGAGCCATGCCCTCCTCCAGGGGATCTTCCCAACCCAGGGATCAAAATCCAGGTCTCCCACATTGCAGATGGATTCTTTACCAGTTGAGCCACCACTAGGGAAACCCACGAATACTGGAGTGGGTAGCCTATCCCTTCTCCAGCGGATCTTCCAGACCTAGGAATGGACTGGGGTCTCCTGCATTGCAGGTTGATTCTTTACCAGATGAGCTACTGGGAAAGCCTCTTTCCTTTACTAAGGGCAAATTTTAAAAAATTATGTTAAAGCATTGTAGGCCATTATAGAGCAAAGCCACTAATTAGGAATGCATCTGAAGTCAATAAAGTCAGAGGGAGTACACAATTTTTTTTCAAATGCATCCAGAACTGGTTATTTTATATTAATACCAGGTTTTAAAATATTCAGTGCTAAGAATCAGGTGTGTTCAGATTTTTATCTACAAATCTGTAGCTACCTATCAATAAATCTTTAAATCACAGCACTTATATCTCTCAGTATAATTTTAAGAACACTACAACCCATTTTTATTGCCTTCTAAAATTTAGCATTTAAATCCAAGTAAAGAAAAAGAAAAGAAAAACAATACAGGAAGCATAAGGGTTCATCCCACAGCCTCATAAATATGGGGAGAACACAGTACAAAAATAACAAGTGGGCAATGAAATATAAAATATGAACATGATTGCCTTGGGGACATAGTTAGGTGAATTGCTGGAGTTACATGAGGCTCCTGTGAACTATGGAGGAAAACAGACAAGAGACAGGCACCCAATTCAAAGAAAGGCTTCCCATTATAGAAAGGTCACCAAAATTGACTCTATATTCTTAGGGGAAGTCTTATTTTCCAATAGGTCACTAATACTTTACAGTATTAAACATCTCTGGAACATGCTCACACAACATAGATCTATGGTTCACAACTCATATTTCCCAGAAAGAAGGGCCATTTTATGTGATGAGAACAGCAATCTCAAAGACTAGGTTTGGCTTATTTTTCAATTTTTTCCTAACATAAACTGAGGGTCCTCTTTAACACTAAGATAATTCAGCTATTAATTATTTCTATTGACATTTCCACAACTTTGGCATTATTTATATGTTATTATACTATGGGAAAATTAGTCTTAAAAGGCAAATAAATAGTAGAAATAGAGAATGTTTTTGAAATTTATTTATTCTAAATATCCATGAATAAGTGACCACGAATGACAGATATCTGAAGCAACAATGTGCATGAAGAAGGCACTAGACAGTTAAAGGAGAAAAAATGATGAAAGGCTTAGATAAAGGTAATGTAAGTGCGTTCAGATATAAATATAATTTTTTCAAATCATTAACTCCTTTACAGATTGATATTTTTAATCCCACATATTTCACAGATTGGATTTCCCAGATGGCGCAGTGTAAAGAATCTTCCTGCCAGAAATGCAAGAGATGTGGGTTTGATCCCTAGATCAGGAAGATCCCCTGGAATAGGAAATGGAATCCCACTCCAGTATTCTTGCCTGGAAAATTCCATGAACAGAGGAACCTGAAGTTCATGGGATTGCACAGAGTTGGACATGATTGAGTGATTAAGCACAAAGCACACACATATCATAGTTCACAGATTGGTATTGGCCTATAAGTGAATGAAATTATGGCTAGGCAAAAATGTGCTAAGTTGGAACGTTATAACTGAGCTGTTGGATACCCACCCAGGCTATTTTTCCAGTGTTCCACAGGGAGCACTTTGCTTACATAAGACATGGACACAAACTGGGTACAGGACGTAAGGTAAAGGATACTGAGAAGAGTCTTAACCCATGCAAGTTTATGTCTCAAGTAAGGCTGTAAGAATTAATTTAATTCCAAATTAATTTAGAATACTATGTTAAATTTCATTCAGAAATGTATCTATATATTGTATCTACATCTACAAATGTATCTACACATATACCTATATCAACATCTACCAACATTAATATAGATATTGATGTAGTGTGTATGGTGTGCTCCATGCAGCATTTGGGATTGTTGTTGTTTAGTTGCTGTCTTGCCCGATTCTTTTGCGACCCCATGGACAGTAGCCTGCCAGGCTCCTCTGTGAATGGGATTTCCCAGCAAGTATACTGGAGTGGGTTGCCATTTCCTCCTCCAGCAGATCTTTCTGACTCAGGAATCAGACTCATCATGTCTCTTTCTTGGCAGGCCGTTTTTTTACCACTGAGCCACTAGGGAAGCCCTATAATTGAGATATACTAAAATGTGTTTATCTACAAGTCAAATCCAACTGGGTATCCTGTATTTTAATTTGATAACATGGCAACTCTAGTCCCAGAATACTTGATAAGGAAAAAAATAAAATTTTATCCTTCCTCCATGTGTTAAGACTTACTTCCTTCATGAGGACTTAGTATAATATTTCTCTGAGCATCTTCTCCTTTTCAAAAATTTCTATCAAAATAAGTCTGGAGATTATTAAAGTGGATTTAGGACAACATTCAAAGAGAAGTTGCTAACATTGCTGATTTATCACATGAACAATCCATGACAGGTATCCATTCCCACAGGTAAAACTGAACTATCAGGACACCTATCTGCCATATGGTAGATTTCAACCAGAGATAACAGAGTGGTAATGGTAGAGTACTCAATGCTATCCAAGAAAGGCAAGTTTAGCCCCAGAAGATAATATGCAGCTGCTTTAATCACATTTTTAAAAATGATGGACAGAACTACATTTTGTAACTTAAAGAGGATTGATATTGCAAAGACTAAGAGACTTGTGGGAGATGCATACTCATACCATTCAAGGTTGTTTTCCAGATTATATTTATGGCTATGTTTAAATTCTGCTTTCATTTTAGGAGGCCAAGGAAGGAGGAACTCTCCAATGTGTTGCCTTCAGAAGCAAACCTCATGAAGTTTCATGCCCCAAATTTATAATTAGTATCAAATTTTAAAATACTTTTCTTGATACAAGAAAACATGATATTAAACAAGTCTGCACCGATAAGGACAAATATCAGAATCCTAATTAAATAATTTCATCTGTTAATCTTCTGTCCCAGATTTCAGAATCATGGAATCATTACTACTACCTAATGAACACAATGTGGACTCTTCCTTTTGTGGGGCTCTCCATCTATATTTTAACCCCAGTTTAGGCCATCATCACTTCATACCATAATTTATATTACTGCCTATGTGAATTAATCTTCCTGATTATGTCTCTAATAGCAATGGATCACAGATAAAACCCAATCAGTTTTTCAAAATTAAACATAAGGTAGTGATTTTCATAGTACAGGACATTACTGGACAGATATTTTTTTCACTATAAGACTTGCATTGCTAATTCAGTGACAGCAAAAGTGAGCCTAGCCACACAACTATGCCATACTAAACTGTGAATAAGATCATCTTTGTCATCATTGTCTATCCACATTAGCTTACAGAATGAAAGAAATTCACAAGACTAAGTTATCACTAATCTAGGAATTCCAAAAATAACACTTAAAAACATACAAACAGGTATAAAACAAAAACTTAATAAAAAGAAAGAACAACCCATTCTATATAGTATCCAACTTTGGTAACCACCAATTTTGAAGTTAACCGTCATGTATTAAAAATAATTTCAGGACTAAGAAATTATATGAAGAATAATTACTTCTGTAAAAATTCTAATAACGCTGTCAACCATGAGAATTAACACCTTCTTTATATTTTTATGATATCTTATATCTTCTGTAAGAGTCACTTAATATTAAAGTAATCAATTAGTGAGAAACTCAAGTGAAAGCTAAATATATGAAAAATCAGTATTTTATTTGAATACAATATTACTTAACTTCTGTGGAAACTATAAAAGAAATGAAATACAAGAAATGTCATATGCTCAAAAAATGGTCTCTTTCAAAGGTCAATAAATAATTAGAATTGTGAACGATACTTATATATTAGCTTCTTAAAGTATAAGAGAATAATTATTCCAATATAAGTATTAATAACAATGGCTGTATGCTGCTGTAGGTAAGTACCTAAGTAAATGAGTAGCATTCACTATTTGATATGAAAATATTTTGTGCTTAAAATAAATAAGAATGTACATATTAAATTTAAACCTATCTTTAAGCATTATTCCCCTTTTCCATTTCTAGTAACATTAGATAAAAGATCATTACGTTGTTCACAAAACATGTAATGGTATGATCAATATATTCCATATGTGAAAAGTTATTTTAAACATAAAAATTGAATACATAGTATAAACTTTTTTATGTTTCAAAAGGTGAAAGATGAGTACTATTCTTTTTTCAAAGTATTTACATATATATGCAAATTTCTAATTAGTTCCCTATATATTTCATAATTCATCCACACAAGCAAAAAATATTGCAGTGCAGGTTGTTCACTCTTTAAAAAGTCTAATTAAATTTTACTTACATTATTGCTGAGGCAGTTTTAAAAACTTGCTAACAAAGGAAAGTTACTGAAAATACATTAAAGGCTATAAAAAAACAGATTCTTGTATGATTCTGGTAGGGGGATTTGGGTTTATTCAGACAAGTTTTCAGGAGCCAGGTAATCCTTTGTGTGCTTGCCTGGAATGAAATAAAATCAAATCTTTTCGGGTTGATTCGTCATAAATACAGTTTTTTGGATTTAAGATCTTTTTCGGAAAAAAACCTCATTCTAAAAAGCATGAGAACAAATCTTAATTTAATTCTGTCGGAGTTCCTTATATTTGTGACAGAAAAACTATTTACATATACTTTGAATAATGCATATACCATTTGATATCTTATATGATATAAACTGATTTTACTCATTGTTATAATTTATTTATTCAATATTCCATTATCTACTCTGTCATAGATATGCCTGGTGACAAAGAACATAATATGATTAAGTCATAGTCTTGCCCATGAGAAGTAGAAATCCAAGTAAACTATTTGTTTCTGATACTGGCTCCATATTATGCTAAGTAAATGAAACATTCTATTAATAACAATGGGATATTTGCTAATGCCTAGAGAAAAGAAGAAAAGCTAAATATTCATGAGTTTATGTTCTGTTTGTAAGACATTTGGTTGGAGGACATTTTTTTCATATGAATAACATTTTAGTCTTTTGTTCTTGATGTCTCAACACAAATAAGTTACTTTGAATATGATTCCTGAGGGACAGTGATAATTGCATTCTTGAAAAAAAAATGTCAGTAGAACTTTGAATTAAATAATATTAAAACAAATAAATTATTGTTCTTGAAAAAAATATTGAATCTTCAAATTTCTTTCTATTCTGAGAACTTTACCTTGTATACCGGGTAAGTAATATAGCCAAACTTATATTTATAGAATATTCATCCATATCATTGCCCTAGTGTCATCATTTGGATCAAAATTACTTCTCCTTTTAGAACAAAGCATAATGTCAGATTGAGTAAATTTATATTGTATAATAATATGGTAACAATATCTATTATTTTATAGCAAATACTATGCATCTTACATGTTATTCTTACCTTATACTAAAGTGGTATAAAAACAGCTATAATATACTAGGCATACTTCTTGCAGCAGACACAAGGATGCAATATGAAATGTTACATAAAAATTAATATAACCTTCAAAGTAAAAAAGCAAAACAATGTTTAGATCTCCACTGAACATATTTGAAATAACTTGCTGGAATCAAGATTGCTGGGAGAAATATCAATAACCTCAGATACACAGATGATGCCACCCTTATGGCAGAAAGCAAAGAAGAAGTAAAAAGCCTCTTGATGAAACTGAAAGAGGAGAGTGAAAAAGCTGGCTTAAAACTCAACATTTAAAAAATGAAGATCATGGCATCTGGTCCCGTCACGTCATGGCAAATAGATGGGGAAACAATGGAAACAGTGACAGACTTTATTTTGGGGGGCTCCAAAATCATTGCAGATGGTGACTGCAACCATGATATTAAAAGATGCTTACTCCTTGGAAGAAATGCTATGACCAACCTAGACAGCATATTAAAATGAAGAGACATTACTTTGCTGACAAAGATCCACTAGACAAAGCTATGGTTTTTCCAGTAGTCATGTATGAATGCGAGAGTCAGATGACAAAGAAAGCTGAGCATTGAAAAACTGATGCTTTTAAACTGTGGTGTTGGAAAAGACTCAAGAGCTCCTTGGACTGCAAGGAAATCCAACCAGTCCATCCTAAAGGAAGTCAGTCCTGAATGTTCTTTGGAAGGGCTGATGCTGAAGCTGAAACTCCAACACTTCGGCCACCTAATGGGAAGAACTGACTCACTGGAAAAGACCCTAATTCTGGGAAAGATTGAAGGCAGGAGGAGAAGAGGACGACATAAGATGAGATGGTTGGATGGCATCACCGACTCAATGGACATCAGTTTGAACAAACTCAGGGAGTTGGTGATGGACAGGGAAGCCTGATGTTCTGCAGTCCCTAGGTCACAAAGAGTCGGACATGACTGAGCGACTGAAGTGAACTGAACTGACTACAGTCAAAAACCACTTAAATAGTAGACATAAAATTATATTTATAATACAGGGGTTTCTTAGTGTATTGACTGAACTATTAACGATTTTACTTTCCTTCCTCACAGATGATTATTTAAGCATAGGGTTAGTTCAGTTCAGTTCATTTCAGTCGCTCAGTCACGTCCCTCTCTTTGAAACCCCATGGACTGCAGCATGACAGGCTTCCCTATTCATCACCAATACCAGGAGCTTGCTTAAACTCATATCCATCTAATTGCTGATTCCACTCAACCATATCATTATCTGTTGTCCCCTTCTCCTGCTTTCAATCTTTCCCAGCATCAGGGCCTTTTCAAATGAGTCAGTTGTTGTTGTTGTTGTTGTTTTTAATTTTATTATTAAATTTTTTTTAATTATTATTATTATTATTTACTTTACAATATTGTATTCGTTTTGCCATACATCAACATGCATCTGCCATGGGTGTACATGTGTTCCGTATCCTGAACCCCCCTCCCACCTCCCTCCCCATACCATCCCTCTGGGCCATCCCAGTGCACCATCCCCAAGCTTCCTGTATCCTGCATCGAACCTGGACTGGCAATTCATTTCTTATATGATATTATACAAGTTTTAATGCCATTCTCCCAAATCATCTCCCCCCCGCCACAAAGTCCAAAAGACAGTTCTATACATCTGTGTCTCTTTTGCTGTCAGTTCTTCACTGCAGGTGGCCAAAGTATTGGAGCTTCAGCTTTACCATCAGTCCTTCCAATGAATATTCAGGACTGATTTCCTTTAGAATTGACTGATTTGAACTCTTTGCTGTCCAAGAGACTCTCAAGACTCTTCTCTAACACCACAGTTCAAAAGCATCAATTCTTTGGTGGTCAGTTTTCTTTATAGTCCAACTCTCACATCCATATATGACTACTGGAAAAACCATACCTTTGACTATATGGATCTTTGTTGGCAAAGTGATGTCTCTGCTTTTTAATAAGCTGTCTAGTTTTATCAGAGCTTTGCTTCCAAGGAGTAAGCATTTTTTTTTTTTAATTTCATGTATTTTGTAGGGCAAATTTACTTGAAAAAAATATAGGAATTGTTTTTTAAAAAATAACTATGCATAATTATACAAACATTTGTTTGGTGGATAGGTAATGCTGGAAATAAGATGTTAGTTTCATATTTACAGTCACTTAATTCAACTTTACAGATTCTTGTAAATTAATACTTACCTGCACTCAGAGGAAGCCATTATACAATATTTGAAAATTTTCTATAATAATACCTTACATTTGCAATTACATTGCTTTGCACTTAAAACTGTTAATTGTAATGTGTTGTATTTGGTCTTTACAATAATCTGTGAGCAGATATGAGAAATTCATAGAGAAAGAAAAAGAAGACTGGAGAGAAAAAGACATTTGTCTCGGCTCACATGACTAGGAAGTGGTAAAGCGCAAATAGAAAAGTTGTCTACTTCTTGTTATTTTTGCCCATTAACAAGTGAATAGTCCATATAGTCAAAGCTATGCTTTTTTCCAGTAGTCATGTATGGATATGAGATTTGGACTATAAAGAAGGCTGAGTGCTGAAGAACTGATGCTTTCTAATTGTAGTGCTGGAGAAGACTCTTAAGAGTCTCTTGGTGGAATCTTTAGGGCTTTCTATGTAGAGGATCATGTCATCTGCAAATAGTGAGAGTTTTACTTCTTCTTTTCCAATTTGGATTCCTTTTATTTCTTTTTCTGCTCTGATTGCTGTGGCCAAAACTTCCAAAACTATGTTGAATAGTAATGGTGAAAGTGGGCACCCTTGTCTTGTTCCTGACTTTAGAGGAAATGCTTTCAATTTTTCACCATTGAGGATAATGTTTGCTGTGGGTTTGTCATATATAGCTTTTATTATGTTGAGGTATGTTCCTTCTATTCCTGCTTTCTGGAGCGTTTTTATCATAAATGGATGTTGAATTTTGTCAAAGGCTTTCTCTGCATCTATTGAGATAATCATATGGTTTTTATTTTTCAATTTGTTAATGTGGTGTATCACATTGATTGATTTGCGGATATTGAAGAATCTTTGCATCCCTGGGATAAAGCCCACTTGATCATGGTGTATGATCTTTTTAATGTGTTGTTGGATTCTGATTGCTAGAATTTTGTTAAGGATTTTTGCATCTATGTTCATCAGTGATATTGGCCTGTAGTTTTCTTTTTTTGTGTGGGATCTTTGTCAGGTTTTGGTATTAGGGTGATGGTGGCCTCATAGAATGAGTTTGGAAGTTTACCTTCCTCTGCAATTTTTTGGAAGAGTTTGAGCAGGATAGGTGTTAGCTCTTCTCTAAATTTTTGGTAGAATTCAGCTGTGAAGCCGTCTGGACCGGGGCTTTTGTTTGCTGGAAGATTTTTGATTACAGTTTCAATTTCCGTGCTTGTGATGGGTCTGTTAAGATTTTCTATTTCTTCCTGGTCGAGTTTTGGAAAGTTGTACTTTTCTAAGAATTTGTCCATTTCTTCCACGTTGTCCATTTTATTGGCATATAATTGTTGATAGTAGTCTCTTATGATCCTTTGTATTTCTGTGTTGTCTGTTGT
>NW_011495021.1:3585370-3586862 GCF_000754665.1 Bison bison bison
GTATTTCCGTGTTGTCTGTTGTGATCTCTCCATTTTCGTTTCTAATTTTGTTGATTTGATTTTTCTCCCTTTGTTTCCTGATGAGTCTGGCTAATGGTTTGTCAATTTTATTTATCCTTTCAAAGAACCAGCTTTTGGTTTTGTTGATTTTTGCTATGGTCTCTTTTGTTTCTTTTGCATTTATTTCTGCTCTAATTTTTAAGATTTCTTTCCTTCTACTAACCCTGGGGTTCTTCATTTCTTCCTTTTCTAGTTGCTTTAGGTGTAGAGTTAGGTTATTTATTTGACTTTTTTCTTGTTTCTTGAGGTGTGCCTGTATTGCTATGAACTTTCCCCTTAGGACTGCTTTTACCATGTCCCACAGGTTTTGGGTTGTTGTGTTTTCATTTCCATTTGTTTCTATGCAAATTTTGATTTCTTTTTTGATTTCTTCTGTGATTTGTTGGTTATTCAGCAGCGTGTTGTTCAGCCTCCATATGTTGGAATTTTTAATAGTTTTTATCCTGTAATTGAGATCTAATCTTACTGCATTGTGGTCAGAAAAAATGCTTGGAATGATTTCTATTTTTTTGGATTTACCAAGGCTAGCTTTATGGCCCAGGATGTGATCTATCCTGGAGAAGGTTCCATGTGCGCTTGAGAAAAAGGTGAAATTCATTGTTTGGGGATGAAATGTCCTATAGATATCAATTAGGTCTAACTGGTGTATTGTATCGTTTAAAGTTTGTGTTTCCTTGTTAATTTTCTGTTTAGTTGATCTATCCATAGGTGTAAGTGGGGTATTAAAACCTCCCACTATTATTGTGTTATTGTTAATTTCTCCTTTCATACTTGTTAGCATTTGTCTTATGTACTGCAGTGCTCCCGTGTTGGGTGCATATATATTTATAATTGTTATATCTTCTTCTTGGATTGATCCTTTGATCATTATGTAGTGACCCTCTTTGTCTCTTTTTACAGCCTTTGTTTTAAAGTCTATTTTATCTGATATGAGTATTGCTACTCCTGCTTTCTTTTGGTCCCTATTTGCATGGAAAATCTTTTTCCAGCCCTTCACTTTCAGTCTGTATGTGTCCCCTGTTTTGAGGTGGGTCTCTTGTAGACAACATATGTAGGGGTCTTGTTTTTGTATCCATTCAGCCAGTCTTTGTCTTTTGGTTGGGGCATTCAACCCATTTACATTTAAGGTAATTACTGATAAGTATGATCCCATTGCCATTTACTTTATTGTTTTGGGTTCGAATTTATACACTGTTTTTGTGTTTCCTGCCTAGAGAATATCCTTTAGTATTTGTTGGAGAGCTGATTTGGTGGTGCAGAATTCTCTCAGTTTTTGCTTGTCTGAAAAGCTTTTGATTTCTCCTTCATACTTGAATGAGATCCTTGCTGGGTATAATAATCTGGGCTGTAGGTTATTTTCTTTCATCATTTTAAGTATGTCTTGCCATTCCCTCCTGGCTTGAAGAGTTTCTATTGAAAGATCAGCTGTTAT
>NW_011495021.1:3587003-3613109 GCF_000754665.1 Bison bison bison
CCAGAAACTATAAAACTCCTAGAGGAGAACATAGGCAAAACACTCTCTGACATACATCACAGCAGGATCCTCTATGACCCACCTCCCAGAATATTGGAAATAAAAGCAAAAATAAACAAATGGGACCTAATTAACCTTAAAACCTTCTGCACATCAAAGGAAACTATTAGCAAGGTGAAAAGACAGCCTTCAGAATGGGAGAAAATAATAGCAAATGAAGCAACTGACGAACAACTAATGTCAAAAATATACAAGCAATTCCTACAGCTCAACTCCAGAAAAATAAATGACCCAATCAAAAAATGGGCCAAAGAACTAAACAGACATTTCTCCAAAGAAGACATACAGATGGCTAACAAACACATGAAAAGATGCTCAACATCACTCATTATCAGAGAAATGCAAATCAAAACCACTATGAGGTACCATTTCACACCAGTCAGAATGGCTGCGATCCAAAAGTCTACAAATAATAAATGCTGGAGAGGGTGTGGAGAAAAGGGAACTCTCTTACACTGTTGGTGGGAATGCAAACTAGTACAGCCACTATGGAGAACAGTGTGGAGATTCCTTAAAAAACTGGAAATAGAACTGCCTTATGATCCAGCAATCCCACTGCTGGGCATACACACTGAGGAAACCATAAGGGAAAGAGACATGTGTACCCCAATGTTCATCGCAGCACTGTTTATAATAGCCAGGACATGGAAGCAACCTAGATGCCCATCAGCAGATGAATGGATAAGAAAGCAGTGGTACATATACACAATGGAGTATTACTCAGCCATTAAAAAGAATACATTTGAATCAGTTCTAATGAGGTGGATGAAACTGGAGCCTATTATACAGAGTGAAGTAAGCCAGAAGGAAAAACATAAATACAGTATACTAACGCATATATATGGAATTTAGAAAGATGGTAACAATAACCCGGTGTACGAGAAAGCAAAAGAGACACTGATGTATAGAACAGTCTTATGGACTCTGTGGGAGAGGGAGAGGGTGGGAAGATTTGGGAGAATGGCATTGAAACATGTAAAATACCATGTAAGAAACGAGTTGCCAGTCCAGGTTCGATGCACGATGCTGGATGCTTGGGGCTAGTGCACTGGGACGACCCAGGGGGATGGTATGGGGAGGGAGGAGGGAGGAGGGTTCAGGATGGGGAACACATGTATACCTGTGATGGATTCATTTTGATATTTGGCAAAACTAATACAATTATGTAAAGTTAAAAAATAAAAATAAAAAAAAGAGTCTCTTGGACAGCAAGGAGATCAAACCAGTCAATCCTAAAGGAGATCAATCCTAAATATTCATTGGAAGGACTGATGCTGAAGCTACAATATTTTGGTCACCTGATGGGAACAGGTAACTCATCAGAAAAGACTCAGATGTTGGGAAAGACTGAGGGCAGGAGAAGGGGACGACAGAGGATGAGATGGCAGGGTGGCATTCCCTACTCAATGGACATGAGTTTGAGGAAACTCTGGGAGACAGTGAAGGACAGGAAGTCTGTCGTGCTGCAGCTCATGGAGTCACAAAGAGGACACAGCTTAACTACTGAACAACATCATAACAACAGGTGAATGTTTCAAGCAAAATTAAATTCACTATGATGTATATTAATAACTATATATTACTATACACTTTTGACATTACTATGGGCAGCTCAGTTCCATGGTTCGGTTTCACTCTGGTTGTTTACATTCTTGGCACATTCTGAAACTAGTATACAGATACCAAAATAATGATGAGCACACATTCGATTCCTGGGTTGGGAACATCCCCTGGAGAAGGAAATGGCAATCCACTCCAGCACTCTTGCCTGGAAAATCCCATGGACAGAGGAGCCTGATAGGCTACAGTCCACGGGGTCGCAAAGAGTTGGACACGACTGAGCGACTTCACTTTCACACATTACTTCTAGGATTCCTCAGGCAGCTAGTTATCCTGCTAAATTCTCTTCACCTTTATATTAACAATCCTAGCCTATGTTGATTTTTACTACTCTTGTTTCTCAAAACATTATCTATTTGCAGCATTTCATGGTGATACAGTGGTAAAGAATCTGCCTGCCAAAGCAGAAGACACAGACACACAGTTTCAATCCCTGTGTGGGGAAGATCCTGTGGAGTAGAAAATGGCAACTCACTCTGGTGTTCTTGCCTGGGAAATCCCATAGACAGAGGAGTCTGGTGGGCTACAGTCCATAGGGTGGCAAAGAGTCAGACACAACTGAACACAAGAATGCGTTTTTGTTCCTCAAAATATCATCAGTCCGCAGCATTTCCTATTTTATCCTACCAAAAATTAGAAGTGATTTCATTAATAATAAATTAAGAAAAAATATATACATAATATGTCATCCTTAAATATTAAATTCTGCCATTGTACTCAATACTCAGTTCAGAAAAGCCAGCGTCCTCCTCAGTGGTCAGGACTGGTAAGGCATGCATTTGAAGAACCCACACTGTGGGCGAGACGAAATGCTAAACAGGTGAATAAAGCAGTATGATTTTGGAATGGAATTCCTTCTCTTGGATATAAATCTGTTTATTTATTTTTCTCCAGTACTCTTTGGACAATGTTCACTTGAATCAGCCTTTCTAAATCTGTCAAATACTAATATGCTTCTAGGAAAACCTCCACACCTGGTAACATCTCACTACAGTAGCAGATCTGAAAATATAAGGGATATTTAGCCCATTGTCTGGGTTTCTGGGTATCCAGTATTGATGCAGGTATTTATTTGTATCCAAATGTTTGGAGGATTTTAAGAGAATGAAAATGGCAGAGAATGTGAACTAGTTTTTGTCACTTTTTAAAACTTCATCATAAGTTTAATTCAGTCCACTTCAGTCACTCAGTCATGTGTAACTCTTTGCAACCCCATGGACTGCACACACCAGGCCTCCCTGTCCATCACCAACTCCCGGAGTTTACTCAAACTCATGTCCATTGAGTCAGTGATGCCATCAAACATCTCATCCTCTGTCATCCCTTTCTCCTCCCACCTTCAATCTTCTCCAGCATCAGGGTCTTTTCCAGTGAGTCAGTTCTTCCCATCAGGTGGCCAAAGTATTGGAGTTTCAGCTTCAACATCAGTCCTTCCAATGAACACTAAGGACTGATCTCCTTTAGGATGGACTGGTTTGATTTCCTTGCAGTCCAGGGGACTCTCAAGAGTCTTCTCCAACACCACAGTTCAAAAACATCAATTCTTTGGTGCTCAGATTTCTTTATATTCCAACTCTCACATCCATACATGACACTGGAAAAACCATAGCCTTGAGTAGATGACCTTTGTCAGTAAGCAATGTCTCTGTTTTTTAATATGCTGTCTGCTGCAGCTGCTAAGTTGCTTCAGTCGTGTCCAACTCTGTGTGACCCCATAGATGGCAGCCCACCAGGCTCCTGCATCCCTGGGATTCTCCAGGCAAGAGCACTGGAGTATGTTCCAATTTTCTTCTCCAATGCATCAAAGTAAAAAGTGAAAGTGAAGTCGCTCAATCGTGTCCGACTCTGTGCGACACCATGAACTGTAGCCTACCAGGCTCCTCCACCCATGGGATTCTCCAGGCAAAAATACTGGAGTGAGTTGCCATTTCCTTCTCCAATATGCTGTCTAGGTTGGTTATAAATTTCCTTTCAAAGAGTAAGTCTCTCTTAATTCCATGGCTGCAGTCACCATTTGCAGTGATTTTGGAGCCTCCCAAAATAAAATCTGCCACTGTTTCTACTGTTTCCTCATGTATTTGCCATGAAGTGATGGTACCAGATGCCATGTTCTTCATTTTCTGAATGTTGAGTTTTAAGCCAATTTTTTCACGATCCTCTTTCACTTTCGTCAAGAGGCTCTTTAGTTCTTCTTCACTTTCTGCCATAAGGGTGGTGTCATCTGCATATCTGAGGTTATTGATATTTCTCTCAGCAATCTTGATTCCAGCTTGTGCTTCATCCAGCCCAGCATTTCTCATGATGTACTATGCATATTAGTAAAATGAGGAGGTTAACGATATACAGCTTTTGACGTACTCCGTTCCTAATTTGGAACCAGTGTGTTGTTCCATGTCCAGGCCTACCTGTTGCTTCCTGACCTGCATACAGATTTCTCAAGAGGAACGTCAGGTGGTCTGGTATTCCCATCTCTTTAAGAATTTTCCACAGTTTATTGTGATCCACACAGTCAAAGGCTTTGGCATAGTCAATAAAGCAGAAGTTAATATTTTTCTGGAACTCTCTTGCTTTTTTGATGATCCAGCAGATGTTGGCAATTTGATCTATGGTTCCTCTTCCTTTTCTAAATCCAGCTTGAACCTCTGGAATTTCATGGTTCACATATTTTTGAAGCTTGGCTTGAAGAATTTTGAGCATTACTTTACTAGCATGTGAGATGAGTGCAATTGTGTGGTAGTTTGAGCATTCTTTGGCATTGCCTTTCTTAGGGATTGGAGTGAAAACTGACCTTTTTCAGTCATTAAAAGATAATTAAATTCTGGGGATTTGAAGCTTCTTATTTCTCTTATTTTAACATTTTATTTAATATGTATGTATATAATATATGCTTATATAGAGATTTAACAATTTAGTATAATGTACAGAAATTCAGTTTTGACATATATTTTAATGTGATATTTATTAAGGCTATTAAATATGGTGCCGTATGTTGCATTCCAATGTTTCAATTTAATTTTTGATTTTAAAATATTTTCTTTACTTTTATCTTAACTTTCTCCATCTTCATCTATTTCCAATATTACTGCAACAAGAAAAAGACATTAATAGTAGTGTCACCTAGAAAGCCCCTAAGAAAGAATTTAGGTTATAATTGTTTCCAGTTATCAAAATTAATGCCTAAGCAACCATAGCTCAATGAGACACTGACAATGAATAATATAAATAAGTAAGCCAGGAACACTATTTCTGTTAGAGATAAATAAAAACTAACAGATACATTCAGGAAAACTTGTTTATTTACTGGATATGTTGAATAATGGAAAGAGAAGAATTAAGGATAATATAGATTTATTAGACTTAGAACAAATGGATCATTAATGGTGCAACTTACTGAGCTAAAGAAGCCTGGAAACATTCAAATTTGGTGGTATGGAGAGGAGAAAGAGAGCCAGTCATGTTAAGGTCTGGTAATTACTAGTAAATCAGACAAAAAGATGCCTGCATCTGCAAGCCATAGATCATAGATCCAAACTAGATAACAAAGATATGTACAGAAGATTGATGGTGCCTCAAAGAGAAAAGCTTTCAAACATAAAGACTCAGTATTAGACAGACTGGCAGAGAGTAACATCTATGAATCTGAAACTGGGAGCTAAATAATAGTTTCTATGTGCATGCAACTTGGCTCACTCTCGTCAGGTTATCTGAAATCCAACTTCCTAGAAGTTGGAAACTGTGTCTATAGTCTCCACCATTAGATTCCAAGGACCTAGTAGATTCTGATCAATAAATATTTAGAAATGTATATTGACCAAGCAGTTACCAAGCATGTTCAGAGGTAGTTAAATTCAATGAGGAAAAAAAAATGCTAAAAAAATAAGGTAATTTTACTAAAACTTAGGCTATTTTTATAAAAGTACCATGTAATATGCAAAAGTATCTTATTCTTTCTTAACATATGATAGGTTGTCAGAATCAACTTTGTTCTAGCCTTTTTTCAGTCCTACCCTACACTTGACTCTTTTCAAATACCTACAAAACATATTCAAAAGCAGCTGTCAGATATTTTAGACTGAATACAAAAAATAAAATTGAATACAAGAGACTATATTACCTTAAAATTTCAAGCCATAAAAATTTTCAGAATTATGGTAATTGAAACACTTGCACAGGTTTAACAATGCAGCATAAGAAATACAACAGCTTTTATCTCTTTAAGGTTATTATCATAATGATTGAAATGAATGCACAAAAATACTTGTTGTATAGTTACACAGCATATCTGAGACTAACTGATTAAAAAGAAAGGTTATTTCTTTCAGAATGATATGCAAATTTGTACTTTGCATTTGCACTTTATGCCAACAGTGCTACTTTTTTTTTAAAGCACAGCTTGGATCTTATTGACAGAAATCAGTACCTAAAATTCAACATAGACAGACTAAAAAATACAAACTAGACAACAAGTAAATTGACATTCTAATATGTTTACTATACGTAAGTACAAAATGGTAACTATATGGCTCATTTATACTTTGAAAAATGTCACTTTATTATCCAGAAAGGAAATGAAAATCTGGTTAGTTGTAATCCAAAACAAAAACTATTTTCATGAAGTTAACATTTTTCTTCTAAAAATATTACCAGTTTACTTCAAGGCAAAATATATGATAAACACTATTAACTATTTAATAGAATCAGTTCAGTTCAGTCACTCAGTCATGTCCGACTCTTTGAGACCCCATGAATCACAGCACGCCAGGCCTCTCTGTCCATCACCATCTCCCGGAGTTCACTCAAACTCACATCCATCGAGTCAGTGATGCCATCCAGCCATCTCATCCTCTGTCGTCCCCTTTTCCTCCTGCCCCCAATCCCTCCCAGCATCAGAGTCTTTTCCAATGAGTCAACTCTTTGCATGAGGTGGCCAAAGTACTGGAGTTTCAGCTTTAGCATCATTCCTTCCAAAGAACACCCAGGGCTGATCTCCTTGAGAATGGATTGGTTGGATCTCCTTGCAGTTCAAGGGACTCTCAAGAGTCTTTTCCAACACCACAGTTCAAAAGCATCAATTTTTCAGTGCTCAGCTTTCTTCACAGCCCCTTAACATGATTGCTTTTTAATATGCTGTCTAGGTTTGTCATACCTTTGTTTTCCAAAGAGCAATCATATTTACATTAAAGGATCTGGACATCAAGGCTCCAGCAAGCTATCCTGGTTGGTGACATTTTGAGTGTAGTCAACCATGACTGCCATGAAATTTAGTGTTGTCCATGACTTCATGGGGAGAGGATAACTGGAAGCTCTACTTGTATATATGTTATTTCTTGGACTTGGCCTCAGACATCCCTTCTCTTGGGCTAATTTTAATCTGTATCCTTTCACTGAAATAAACCGTTAAGTGTGAGTTCTACAGCTTTCTGTCAGTTCAGTAAGTTTTCTTACAAATTACTGAAAATGAGGGTGGTTCTGAGAACCCCTAAAGTTTCATTTTATATCAGAAGTGGTGGTCTTGAGGATTCCTGAATTTGCAGTGGGTATCAGAGGTGAGGATGGTATTATAAATTGTTTCTAAATTTTGCAAATATTAAAAGTACTTTAATTCTCATATTTATAATCCTATAATTAATGTTTATTAACTATATCAATCGATCATTTAATTCTTGTAATATACTGCTGAATTAAGTGCTATTATTGAGCCCATCTTACAGATGAAGCAATTGAAGTGGCCAAATAATTTATACCGGTTTTGTGGCTGAAATCCCCCATACCAACTTAATGATGTTATTAATTCACATAATAGAAATTCTTATTTCAGAACAAGTAAAATATAAGATATAGAATGGCTCCCCTGGTGGCTCAGTGGTAAAGAATCTGCCTGCCAAGCAGGAGATGTGGGTTCGATCCCTGGGTTAGAAAGATTCCCTGGAGAAGGAAATGACCACCACTTGAGTATTCTTGCCTGGAAAATCCCATAGACACAGAAGCCCCAGGATTTACAGTCCAAAGGGTCACAAAAGAGTCAAACATAACTTAGCAACAAAAGATATAGAATATTACTAAATGTTTTAATTTACAAACAAAAAATAAAAGATTTTAATATAGAAACTC
Source organism: Bison bison bison (assembly GCF_000754665.1). Lineage (NCBI taxonomy): Eukaryota > Metazoa > Chordata > Mammalia > Artiodactyla > Bovidae > Bison > Bison bison. The sequence goes on from NW_011495021.1 coordinate 3,594,795, forward strand.
CTCTCTTTTGTCCTAGTAAAGAAATGAACATGTGATTTAACTGTGCTTTAAAAAGATATCATCCTTACAGTAAGTTTTCTGAGACTTAATCATAAGGGAACAGAATTTTGAGGAAAAAAAAAAAATAGAACCTTGGTGTTATGCTTGGGAATCAAAAGATTTGGCTTCTAAAATATTCGGTGTATTGAGATCTGTCTCAAGAGTCATCAGAAAGTCAGAGTACAGCCTTTGGATAATGCTCAGTAAACATATAACATAAGGACCATCTAGATGCTTTTTAACATTCTCGTAACTCCCATATCTCCCTTCCTTATAGTGATCTTGTGAATCAACTGGGTATTTCTAAAAAACATTTACCCGGTGTTAATCACATTTCATATCTCTAGCAGAATGCACATGAGCCCTATTCTGAAAGGAGGTAACCAGAGGAGTCCTAATATACATATATATATATTGTTCTGTGCTTAGTCACTCAGTGTTGTCTGACTCTTTGCAACCCCATGGACTACAGTCAGCCAAGCTCCTCTGTCCACGGAACTCCCCAGGCAAGAATACTGGAGTGTGTAGCCACTCTCTTCTCCAGGGGAACTTCCTAAACCAAGGATTGAACCCTGGTCTTCTGCATTGCAGGTGGATTCCATACCGACTGAGCCACAAGGGAAGCACTATATATGAAATTTCACCTAAAATTTGACTGAGAATTACTACTTATGGTACTATAGCATCAACAGTTTGAGACAATGAGCCCCTCAAAAAATTGACATGAAAAGAAATATTAAATGAATGGCAGAATTCATTTTCCAAAATATGAATAAAATTCTAACAGATTGCTGACTAAAATAAAGAAAAAATAACAGTGATATATCTTAGAAGATAATTGTCTTGCATCTCCTAGTTAAAAAAAATTCAACAACTCAGTTAATGTTCTAAAGGAAAATTATATTTGGATATGGCAATGGATGCCGGATGACGTCTTCACTGGCTATAATAATATTCTGATTTCAGTTGTTTGATTATGCTTCACTTAGAAAAGGCTGACACATTCAGGGAGAGACAAAAAGGCTAAAACATACAAAGTTTGTGGTGGACATTGACTATTGTATTAACATTTCTGTAGTTAATACTTTGATGCAAAGAATAGTTAAGCATTACATCTTATTGGTAATCAAAAAACATATGAATACAGCACAGAGTAAATTGTTATCTTATTTGGTGAATGAATAAATGGCTATAGTTTTTTTTTTTTTTTTTGCTGAGCTTGCAATTAATTATATGACTGTATATATTCAAGGAAAAAATCAACCTAATTAAATTGATACAAAACTTTTGATATTTTAATACAAATATTTTTCCTGTTAATCATGTTAGCTAAAATAAGATTTCAAACTTTGAATATAGAAGGCACAATGAAAAGTTTACTTCATCAATTCTTATTATTTAGACTATAATCAAATTGCAGAATCATATGTAAAATTTTAGACACATATTTCTGAATTTTTATTAATGATCCTCCAAATTAGAGGAAATAAATAAATTGAGTGTTTTGATAACACATGTTAACTGAATTTCAATTAGCAATTATTTTCATTGTTTCTTTCCTGTATAAATTTGTCTCTGTATGTTCCATCTGCAAAACATACATAAAATTAAAACTGACTCAGATCCCTCTTTTTCCAGCCCATAGTATTTTTTTTTAAGTGTTGTTTCAGTTTTTATTACTTATTTATTTTTTTGGTCACTATTCTCCAAATAGTGTTTGACGAATTTTGCATGGACAAATCATTTCAAAGTCACTTTGGAGTCGTAGATTGAATCTCTTCCTGAACTTTACTTGTTATCTTGATAAATCTTCAGTGTACTTATAAAAGTGGGATTCTTGGAATCACCAATCCTTCAGATGCATAGAGGAAAGTGAATGCTGCAAAGGAAGCATAAAAGGACTAAAAAGAATACATTAAAGCTAAGCTGGTCAGGGGTGCCTAATGAAATATGTTCTGATTTACTACAATGCCACAAACCTGTGCATAATAACCATATCATTATTCTTTTTTTCAGTCATGTCTGACTCTTTGTGATGCCACAAGCTGTAGCCCACCTGGCTCCTCTGTCCATGGAATTCTCCAGGCAAGAATCCTGGATTGGGTAGTCATTTCCTTTTCCAAGGAATTTTTCCAACCCAGAAATTGAACCTGCATCTGTCTGAGCCACCAGGGAATCCTTCATTATGCTTAGGTAATCTAATTTGCCTGTAAAGGACATCAGAGACAATTTTATGTCAACATAGTCCATGAATTTTCAGTGTCTATAGTTCCTAAAAGGGACTTCCCCGTGGCTCATCAGTAAAGAATCCACCTTCAATGCAAGAGACATCTTCAACAAAAGATTCTTGGGTAGGGAACATCCTGGAGGAGGAAATGGCAACTCACTCCAGTATTCTTGCTGGTACAGTCCCATGCACAGAGGTGCCTGACAGGTGACAGCCCATGGAGTTGCAAGGAGTTGGACATGACTGAGTAACTGAGCGACTAAGCCGCATACATGCATACCATAGTTTATCAAAGCTATCACAGCCACTCCTGAATTTGGGCAACTTAGCCAATATAGAGTTTTCATCTCAATATTCCTCATTCATAAATTTCTCAAAATTTATTTTACCCTTCTTTCAACTTTCCTTGCTATGGATCTCTATTGCTTATTTTCCTATTATAACTTTCACTTTATTATCTTTCATTCTTCTTTGGATCTAATTTCCTTGGTTTTAAAAACATATTCTTCTCAAAAGCAATTCCAGACACTTACCCAGTCAAAACTTATTCAGGTCAAGAAATTCATTATATCTAGGCTAAACAAATGAATTTAATCACTCTGGATGCCCAAGATTTGTGAGTGAATGCTTATTCCACCTTAGTCATTACATATGGCATGGACCAATAAAATTTGAAGTAAATATTAGGAGGAACAAGGGACCCACTATTAATTAAAATCAAGGCTATAGTTGAGTAATCAAAGCATATACATACTCAATTTATTTTGAAGAGTTATTAATGATGATCATATAAAAATGTGGCTAAAATCAGAGAGGTTTGTATTGTCAATGCTACTATCATCATGTATGGATGTGAGAGTTGGACCATAAAGAAGCCTGAGTCCTGAAGAATTTATACTTTCAAATTGTGGTGCTGGAGAAGGCGGTTGAGCATCCCTTGGACAGCAAGGAGATCAAACCAGTAAATCCTAAATTCTAAAGGAAGTTGCAATTTATTGCCCTGATAAATTAAGGAAGGAAAAAAGGACAATTTATCTTCATCAGTTGGTACAGAAAACTCAAATGACAAAGTTTAATACTATTTAATGATTTTTTAAATAGGACACTGAAAGATGAACTCCCCAGGTCAGTAGGTGCCCAATATGCTAATGGAGATCAGTGGAGAAATAACTCCAGAAAGAATAAAGAGACTGAGCCCAAACAAAAACAACACCCAATTGTGGATGTGACTAGTGATGGAAGTAAAGTCTGATGCTATAAAGTGCAATATTGCATAGCAACCTGGAATGTTAGGACCATGCATCAAGGCAAATTGGAAGTGGTCAAACAGGATATGGCAAGAGTGAACATCAACATTTTAAGAATCAGTGATCTAAAATGGATTGGAATGGGTGAACTTAACTCAGATGACCATTATATCTACTACTGTGAGCAAGAATACCTTAGAAGAAATGGAGTAGCCATAATGGTCAATAAGACTCTGAAATACAGTACTTGGAAGCAATCTCAAAAAAGAAAGAAAGATCTGTTCGTTTCCAAGGCAAACCATTCAATATCACAGTAATCCAAGTCTATGCTCTGACCAATAATGCTTAAGAAGCTGATGTTGATTTTATATCCTGCAACTTTACTATAGTCATTGATTAGCTATAGTAATTTTCTGGTGGAGTCTTTAGGGTTTTCTATGTAGAGGATCATGTCATCTGCAAATAGTGAGAGTTTTACTTTTTCTTTTCCAATTTGGATTTCTTTTATTTCTTTTTCTGCTCTGATTGCTGTGGCCAAAACTTCCAAAACTATGTTGAATAGTAATGGTGAAAGTGGGCACCCTTGTCTTGTTCCTGACTTTAGAGGAAATGCTTTCAATTTTTCACCATTGAGGATAATGTTTGCTGTAGGTTTGTCATATATAGCTTTTATTATGTTGAGGTATGTTCCTTCTATTCCTGCTTTCTGGAGAGTTTTTATCATAAATGGGTGTTGAATTTTGTCAAAGGCTTTCTCTGCATCTATTGAGCTAATCATATGGTTTTTATTTTTCAATTTGTTAATGTGGTGTATTACATTGATTGATTTGCAGATATTGAAGAATCCTTGCATCCCTGGGATAAAGCCCACTTGGTCATGGTGTATGATGTTTTTAATGTGTTGTTGGATTCTGATTGCCTGAATCCCTATCAAGCTACCAACAGTATTCTTCACAGAGCTAGAACAAATAATTTCACAATTTGTATGGAAATACAAAAAATCTCGAATAGCCAAAGCGATCTTGAGAAAGAAGAATGGAACTGGAGGAATCAACCTACCTGATTTCAGGCTCTACTACAAAGCCACAGTATCAAGACAGTATGGTACTGGCACAAAGACAGAAATATAGATCAATGGAACAAAATAGAAAGCCCAGAGATAAATCCACGCACATATGGACACCTTATCTTTGACAAAGGAGGCAAGAATACACAATGGATTAAAGACAATCTCTTTAACAAGTGGTGCTGGGAAATCTGGTCAAGCACTTGTAAAAGAATGAAACTAGAACACTTTCTAACACCATACACAAAAATAAACTCAAAGTGGATTAAAGATCTCAACGTAAGACCAGAAACTAGAAAACTCCTAGAGGAGAACATAGGCAAAACACTCTCTGACATATATCACAGCAGGATCCTGTATGACCCACCTCCCAGAATATTGAAAATAAAAGCAAAAATAAACAAATGGGACCTAATTAACCTTAAAAGCTTCTGCACAACAAAGGAAACTATTAGCAAGGTGAAAAGACAGCCTTCAGAATGGGAGAAAATAATAGCAAATGAAGCAACTGACAAACAACTAATCTCAAAAATATGCAAGCAACTCCTACAGCTCAACTCCAGAAAAATAAATGACCCAATCAAAAAATGGGCCAAAGAACTAAACAGACATTTCTCCAAAGAAGACATACAGATGGCTAACAAACACATGAAAAGATGCTCAACATCACTCATTATCAGAGAAATGCAAATCAAAACCACTATGAGGTACCATTTCACACCAGTCAGAATGGCCGCGATCCAAAAGTCTACAAGCAATAAATGCTGGAGAGGGTGTGGGGAAAAGGGAACCCTCTTAACATTGTTGGTGGGAATGCAAACTAGTACAGCCACTATGGAGAACAGTGTGGAGATTCCTTAAAAAACTGGAAATAGAACTGCCTTATGACCCAGCAATCCCACTGCTGGGCATACACACTGAGGAAACCAGAAGGGAAAGAGACACGTGTACCCCAATGTTCATCGCAGCACTGTTTATAATAGCCAGGACATGGAAGCAACCTAGATGTCCATCAGCAGATGAATGGATAAGAAAGCAGTGGTACATATACACAATGGAGTATTACTCAGCCATTAAAAAGAATACATTTGAATCAGTTCTAATGAGGTGGATGAAACTGGAGCCTATTATACAGAGTGAAGTAAGCCAGAAAGAAAAACACCATTACAGTATACTAACGCATATATATGGAATTTAGAAAGATGGTAACAATAACCTTGTGTACGAGACAGCAAAAGAGACACTGATGTATAGAACAGTCCTTATGGACTCTGTGGGAGAGGGAGAGGGTGGGAAGATTTGGGAGAATGGCATTGAAACATGTAAAATATCATGTATGAAACGAGATGCCAGTCCAGGTTCGATGCACGATACTGGATGCTTGGGGCTAGAGCACTGGGACGACCCAGAGGGATGGTATGGGGAGGGAGGAGGGAGGAGGGTTCAGGATGGGGAACACATGTATACCTGTGGCGGATTCATTTTGATATTTGGCAAAACTAATACAATTATGTAAAGTTTAAAAATAAAATAAAATAAAAAAAAAAAAGAAGCTGATGTTGAATGGTTCTATGAAGACCTACAAGATCTTCTAGAACTAACACCCAAAAAAGATGTCCTCTTCATTATATGCAAAATGCAAAAGTAGGAAGTCAAAAAATACCTGGAGTAACAGGCAAATTTGGCCTTGGAGTACAGAATTAAGCAGGGCAAAGGCTAATAGAGTTTTGCCAAGAGAATGCACTGGTAATAGCAAATACCCTCTCCCAACAACACGAGACAACTCTACACATGGACATCACCAGATTGTCAACCCTAAAATCAGGCTGATTATACTCTTTGCTGCCAAAGATGGAGAAGCTCTATACAGTCAGCAAATACAAGACCGGGAGCTGACTGTGGCTCAGATCATGAACTCCTTATTGCCAAATATAGACCTAAATTTAAGAAAGTAGGGAAAAAAACTAGATTATTCAGGTATGATCTAAATCAAATCTCTTACAATAATTGAATTGAATCTACAAATAGATTCAAGGGATTAGATCTGATAGAGTGTCTGAAGAACGGTGAATGGAGGTTTGTGACACTATACAGGAGGCAGTGATCAAGACCATCCCTGAAAAAAAGAGATGCAAAAAGGAAAAAAGGTTGTTTGAGGAGGACTTACAAATAGCTGAGGAAAGAAGAGAAGCAAAAGGCAAGGGAGAAAAGGAAAGACATACCCATTTGAATGCAGAGTTTCAAAGAACCGCAAGGAGAGACAAGAAAGCCTTCCACAGTGATCAGTGCAAAGAAATAGAGGAAAACAATAGCATGGGAAAGACTAGAAATATCTTCAAGAAAATTAGAGATACCAAGGGAACATTTCATGGAAAGATGGACACAATAAAGGACAGAAATGGTATGGTAACAGAAGCAAAAGATATTAAGAAGAGGTGGCAAGAGTACACAGAACTATACAAAGATCTTCAGGACCCAGAGAACCATGATGGTGTGATCACTCACCTAGAGTCAGACATCCTGGAATGTGAAGGCAACTGGGCTTAGGAAGCATCACTACAACAAAGGCAGTGGAAGTGATGGAATTCCAGCTGAGCCATTTCAAATCGTGAAAGATGATGCTGTGAAAGTGCTGCTCTCAATCTGCCAGCAAATTTGGAAATCTCAGCAGTGGTCACAGGACTGGATAAGGTCACTTTTAATTCCAGTCCCAAATAAAGGCAATGGCAAAGAATGCTCAAACTACCGCAAAATTGCATTCATTTCTCAGGCTAGCAAAGTAATGCTCAAAATTCTCCAAGCCTGGCTTCAACAGTATGTGAACCGTGAACTTCCAGATGTTCAAGCTGGATTTAGAAAAGTCAGAGGAACCAGAGGTCAAATTGCCAACATATGTTGGACCATCGAAAAAGCAAGAGAGTTCCAGAATTACGTCTACTACTGCATTATTGACTATGCCAAAGCCTTTGTCTGTGTGGATCACAACAGACTGTAGAAAATTCTGGAAGAGATGGGAATACCAGACCACTTGACCTGCCTCCTGAGAAATCTACATGCAGGTGAAGAAGCAACAGTTAGAACTGGACACGGAACAATGACTGGTTCCAAACTGAGAAAGGAGTACATCAAGGCTGTATATTGTCACCCTGCTCATTTAACTTATATGCAGAGTACATTGTGAGAAATGCTGGACTGGATGAAGCATAAGTTGGAATCAAGATTGCTGGGTGAAACAGATATACAGATGACACCACCCTTATGGCAGAAAGTGAAGAAGTACTAAAGAGCCTCTTGATAAAAGTGAAAGAGGACAGTCAAAAAGTTGGCTTAAAACTCAACATTCAGAAAACTAAGATCATGGCATCTGGTCCCATCACTTCATGGCAAATAGAGGGAGAAACAAAGAAAACAGTGAGAAACTTTATCTTTTTGGGCTCCAAAATCACTGCCGATGATGACTGCAGCCATGAAATCAAAAGACCCTTGCTCCTTGGAAGAAAAGTTATGACCAACCTAGATAGCTTATTAGAAAGCGGAGATATTAGTTTGCCAACAAAAGTCCATCTAGTCAAAGCCATTGTTTTTCCAGTAGTCATGTATGGATGTGAGAGTTGGGCTATAAAGCAACCTGTGTACTGAAGAATTTATGCTTTTTGACTGTAGTGTTGGAGAGGACTCTTGAGAGCCCCTTGGACAGCAAGAACATCCAACAGTCCATCCTAAAGGAAGTCAGTCCTGAATATTCATTGGGAGGACTCATGCTGAACTGAAACCCCAATACTTTGGCCACCTGATGTGAAGAACAGACTCCTTGGAAAAGATCCTGATGCTGGGAAAGATTGAAGGCATTAGGAGAAGGTGATGACAGAGGATGAGATGGTTGGATGGCATCACTGACTCAATGGAAATGAGTTTGGGTAAACCCTGGGAGCCAGTGATGGACAGGGAAGCCTGGTGTGCTGCAGTCCATGGAGTCACAAAGAGTTGGACACCACTGAATGACTGAAGTGAACTGAATAATTTCTTTTTTTAATTTTGTAATTTTTTTGACATATCTCATTTTTTATATTTTTTATTTATTTATTTTTAGATTTATTTATTTTAATTTACAATATTGTATTGGTTCTGCCACACATCAACATGAATCTGCCATGGGCTAACCTAGTAGTAAATGGGACTTTTCACAATTTGATATAAGTAATATCAAAACCTAATCTTATGCTTAATGAATAAATGTTTAATGCATTTCTGTAACTGAAGACAAAGATATTCATTAATGCCAAAACTGTTTAATATGATATAAGGTTCTTAGTCATCACTGTACAGAAAAATAAAAAGAAATAAAGGATTGAAATATTAGAAGGTAAGAGAGATGTCTTATGATTTTTAAATGATGAAAATGTCTTTCTAGAAAATTAATGAATATTGAGTTAAAAATACAGACTCTAGAATACTAAGTATTATTACTCATTAGTATCATTATCTGGAGGAGGAGATGGCACCCCGCTCCAGTACTCTTGCCTGGAAACTCCCATGGACAGAGGAGCCTGGTAGGCTGCAGTCCATGGGGTCGCGAAGAGTCAGACACGATTGAGTGACTTCACTTTCACTTTTCACTTTCATGCATTGGAGAAGGAAATGGCAACCCACTCCAGTGTTCTTGCCTGGAGAATCCCAGGGACGGGGGAGCCTGGTGGGCTGCCATCTATGGGGTCACACAAAGTTGGACACGACTGAAGCGGCTTAGCAGCAGCAGCAGCAGCAGTATCACTATATTAGTTACACTGTATTAGAATAAAAATTATATTGTAGTACCAGAATATTAAGTATTATTTTATGAAAATATAGAATAAATAGCTAATAAGCATATAAAAATTTTGTAATTTTAATTTCAAAACTAGAAAGGATAAGATATCAAACAAAATATCACCAAGAAAGGGCAGCTGGCAAGACTGTCTCTCCCTCACTCTACCACGAAATTTGTAAGGTCAGATTACATCTGAATCACCTCTGTTGCCCTGGGCTGTGTTTTTCATCTTGTAAGCAATCAATAAAAAGCTGAAGTGTAGCCTAGACATCAAGGGGCGAATGTATGTGTTGGAATCAATCAGAGGAGATGAGCATCAGAGCTGCAAGACATGAAAAGTCTACGTAATCAGTCAGTCAAGCTTTTTCACTCAGAATCTGGTATATTTCCCAACTCACAGGCTATTTATATCTCACAAGAATGCAGTGAACTACAATGACATAAAAAGGAGTAAAAGAGTTTATTCATACCACTTTCTGTCCCTGTGCTGAGGCTAAAAGCATACAAAGAAATTTTAAGATCTTTTGCTTCTCTATTTCTCACAAATTTCTTCAATGTTCTAGATTCTGCCAGTAACAATATGCATGCACATTCCCATTACTTTCCTTATTTTAGTTTATTTCCTTAGAAAAAAATATATGAATCAGCACTAAATCTGAAAACTGAGCACTTTCTTTCTCCAGTCAGTCTTCAAATACCATTATTTTTTTTTACCTTCAACTTTGAAACTAAAATTTACTTAGTATTATGTGCATAAGTCATAAAGTTTATTTTTGCAGATAATAAAAATATTCCTTTTAATGATCAGGCTGTAATTGCATTTAAATCATGATTTCAGGAGTATAGAATAAAGAACGAATAATTTTTTTAAATGCACTTAAAAGTAACCAGGTTAATGAAAACTACCGTTTGTAGTCAATTTGCTAGAAAACAGTTTAAGCTTCTGAAACTATAAACTTCTTAAAATGAGCAGCTTAAATAATTCCTGAAGTTTAACTGAATTTTATGTCAAGATTTTTAGGAATTTGGACAAGTAAAGGTAACCATTTTGATAGTTACCATAATAGAATAAGTTACTGTTTATATGCCAGGCCCAATACTAGTAATTTCCATGAAAATATCTTAACGACATTAGTATTTAAGACAAACAGGTGAAGAGAAAGTTACACCATCAAAATCCAATAATAATTTCTAATGCCTGATCATGCAGGGTGATTTATTTTTGTGTTTGCTTTTCAACAACTCAGTATGCCATATGGTATTCCTATAAGTTTGGCCAAAGAATATAGTGTTTTATATTGGCATGACACATTTGTCGCAATGTCTAGACACTATAGTAATAAGTGGTATATAAATACATAAAGTTGAGGAAAAAATGTGTCAATGACGAAATTATTTCTAAATTCTACATTCAACATTCAATTAAGTATATCATTTCCGACAGACAAATAAATCTGTCTTCTTGCAGTTTTGCATTCAATACTTTGCACAGCAACATGATTTTTTGATTACTTGAGCTTTAAAAATTGGCTTACAGAGAAGAACATTGAGGAAATTAAAATACTTTAAAAATAATTTTGAAAACAAGAAGCTGAGGGATGAATTGAGCCAACTGAGTGATTTGAAATCATGGATCCATTTCAAATGTACTATTTTTTAAAGATGGTTTCATAATTGACATTTACTAATATGTATTGTACAAGAGATCAAGTGCTGTGTCCTAGGCTGAAATCCTCTCATTCCATAAAGTAACATCTTATCAAAGGGACAAAGGAGATGAACACAGTGTGGTTATTTTCTATTTTTCTTAAACAAACTAATGAAGATCTTTAAGCCTCTTTCTAAGAATAAAGAAGTACAAAGAAAGCAACAGCCACTTAATTTACTCAATTACTTTCTGGAAATTATGCTGGTTTGTTCTTCACGTATCTATATAGAAAGAAACTCAAATTAAACAATTTATTTGTTTAAAAAAAAAAAAGAAACTCTTCTTTCCATGTGACAAAAAAAATAAGAAAGTTATGACAGTTATCTACATGGCTCAGACTTATGCACTGAAGGATCAGATCAACACCCATCTATAGAAAGTAGTTTGTCAGATGGAAGAAATCTCCAGGGACAAAGCCATTGCACTTTTTTCCTAGTTGGGTTGAGATATAGTTGATAAACAGTATTGCATTAGTTTAAGATGTACAACATAATGATTGGATAGCATTCACTCCTGTTCAAGTAGGAAGCCTAATTGGAAATCTGGGAACAACAGAGCCCATCCTAGAACTGTGTTTGGACAGTGAGCCAGCAGTCCTTGAACTTTTTCATTGCCCACTCTCAAATAACAGATGCAAAACTGGGAGCAGAATGCATACTTCCTATTACTAGGAACTAGTCCGATTGTCCATAGAAGCAGTGATACAGATTGACTGATCTCGATCACTTAGTGATTTGGGTTTTCCCATTTATTGCAATTAAAAATATCCAACTATGGCATAGCTTCAAATGGGAAATCAGCTTTAAACTTTCTGTATCCCTACATAACACTTTATTGATATTGGCATCGTATTGATAGATGCCTATTCATATTGGTATTGAGAAAATTGTTGAATTAATTATTTCTATTTCTGGTGGTTTCATGTATCATGTGTTTCATGTCCATAAGAGCAGTGTATTTAAATACATTCTTAAATCCATCTCTTTTATAAAATGACTATTTTATTTGAGGGCTTTATTCAAAAGCTTTACTCAAAGCAGCATACTTCTAGGTATGGGAATTCTCACTGGTATATCTTGGTTATTTCCTGTCATAGTATTTGATGAGTATCCAAGGTTATTTTTAATATATTCTCAATTCACAGACTGTGTTTGTTACTGACTAGGTGTATGTTCTTGGGTAACTTGTTCTCTGAGTTTAATTGGCAAATGCTAATAATATAAATATGAAAAGATATTCTGAATATAAACTATCCAGCATGAGGTATGACACATTGTACATGTTCATAAGCTGATTATTCTTGTCATTGTATTTTATTACAAGCAAAACTCTTTAGTGTAATTACAAACAGCATCTGGCATTCAAATTTATTCTATAACATCTTAAAACACTGCATGCAGTAATTATTTTCTGAAAATTATTAATATCATATATAAAATCACTTCTATTTATGCTTAAAATATTTCCTCTGGTATAGTATTATACTAGGTCTTTAAAGCAATACTGAAATACAGTGAGTTAGAAATGATTTATCAACTATAGACACAATAGAAGAGTAATATAAAATTCACAATATCTTATGCACAAGTATTGGAATAAATTTAGTATCATGAGTTAGTACAAAAATGATGAGACATAATAATAGTTCAGATGAGTACTTGAAGTAGGAGTCTATTTCATTTCTGAAGGAAAAGTCCAACAATATTTGATTACTCTAATATGTCTAGCTATATATTAACACCTTTGACTTTAATTGCTATGATTAAATTTTAGTACTAAGACAATTCTTTTATACTGCTTCTACTATTTACTTAATGAATAATACATTCTCCTGGAAAAATATATCTTCTGTGTCATATCAAGCTCTGTTAGAAAGGTTAATGTGGTATTTTATAATGCTCAAGATGTGTGAGGTAGTGAAATTCTATTCAGACAAGCAGAAATGCCAGGGCATTTTTAATAAGACCCTAAATTAAATGCTAACATATGTTCCAAAAAATTTCCTTTAAAAAAAAATGGAAAGGAAATGTTATGTGGGTTTTTTTGTACTATTTCAGTTACAGATAGGATTTACTTTCGTTAAATTACCAAGGAAACTATTTTCCAGTGCCATGTAATTTCTCAATGTTAGTAATGCTAGAGAACCTAAATTATGAGTTTAGGTTATATTAACACATTCTATAATAAAAACAATTGTTCTTTAAAAATTTTGTTAATGTGGACAATTTTTCAAGAATTTGTTACAATATTACTTCTGTGTGATGTTTTGATTTCTTGACCTCCAGGCATGTGGGATCTTAGCTCACACCTCCTGCATTGGAAGGTAGAGTCTTAACCACTGAACCACCAGGGAAATCTCTTAAGTAACTGTACTTTTAATATGTTTTGCACATAGACTTTTTTTAAATTAGGGAATATGAAATTGATCCTTAGAATTCTTGTTACTAGGCATATAATACTTAAGACAGTCATATACAAGAAATACAACTGTATTTTTGAACAACAACTTTTTAAGGTGTACAACATGATGGGTTGATATACATATATAGTGAAATGACTACTAAAGCCAAGCTAATTAACACACCCATCTTTTCACATAGTCACAGCTTTTTGTGTGTGGTGGGAGCACTTGAAATCTATACTCTTAGCAAATTTCCAATATCCTCAATAGTAGTAGTATTATTAACTAAAATAATCATGCTGAACATTATATCTTTTATAGACTTATTGATCTAAAATAATTGCAAATGTGCACTCTTTGACCAGCATCTCCCCATTTCCTCCACTTCCTCACTCGTGGTAATCACCACCTACTACATTTGCTTCTATGTTTGACATTTTCTAGATTCCACACATAATGAGATAAGTTCATCACTTTTTTCCCTTTGGTGAATGCTTTTCTTGAAGATAATTGATAAAATTATGTATTTTCTTGTGGGAATGTGGAATATTATGTCACTCTAATCCCAAAGTCTGGTTTGAGTCTCAACAAGCTTGAGATATCAATAGGTCTTTGTTTTTTCTTGGATTTCTTCAGTTCCCTGATAACTTATAGCAAATTCACTCATTTTTCCCAAATGTCAATTCTATACTTTAAAGAGACAAAGAATTTATTACATATCTGGAAGTATGTTTCTATGAAAATGAATATTTTCTTTTGATAGAAAACAGATTAAGACCATAATGAGGTATAAAAAAACATACAGTAGAACATTTAAAATAAAACAATGGTGACAATATTAAATGTTGGTTAGAATATGAAAAAAACTGCCATATATTGCTGGTGCAAATTTATGTGCTTAAAATTGTATAAGCACTCTAAAAGTAACTTGGAAAATTCTTAAAACTCTACAAATATACATTTTATATAATCTTGTAATTGTACTTCTAGGCATGTACAGAACATAAGCCCAATGAAACACGTAAATGATTGTTAACTACAGTTTCATTTGTGATAGGCACCAAAGTGGAAACAATCAAAATGTCCTAGTTAAGCAAAATGTTGTAAAACCATACAGTGGAATACTACTCAGTAAAGAAGGCTATGTATTACCAATAAAAACCAACAACTTTAGTAAATCTCAGAGACATACTGAATGAAAAAGGTAACATAAAATATTATTTAATTTACATAACATTCTTGAAATAAATGATAGAGAAGGAAAAGAACAATAATGGGATTGCTTGCCAGGAACTAGGGATAGTGGGTGAGGGAAAGGGTTAACATGACAACAAGGGGCAGCATCAGGGAGATCTTACAGTGACTAAATGATACTACATATTGATTGAAGTGGTGGTTACACGAATTTACCCACATGTGGCAAAATGACACAGAATTATTCCGTCTATCTTTGTCATCAGTTCAGTTCATTTCAGCCAATCAGTTGTGTGCGACTACTTGTGACCCCATGGAATGCAGCACGCCAGCTTCCCTGTCCATCACCAACTCCAGTACCATGCTCAAAATCATGCCCATTGAGTCGGTGATGCCATCCAACCATCTCATGCTCTGCCATCCCCTCCTCCTCCTGCCTTCAATCCTTCCCAGGATCAGGGTCTTTTTCGATGAGTCAGTACTTCGCATCAGATGACCAAAGTATTGGAGTTTCAGCTACAGCATCAGTCCTTCCAATGAATATTCAGCACTGACTTCCTTTAGAATGGACTGTTTTGATCTCCTTGCTGTCCAAGGGACTCTCAAGAGTCTTCTCCAACACCACAGTTCAAAATCATCAACTCTTCGGCTCTGATTTTCTTTATAGTCTGAATATCACATCCATGACTACTGGAAAAACCATAGCTTTGACCAGACGGACTATTGTTGGCAAAGTAATGTCTCTGCTTTCTAATATGCTGTCCATATTGGTCATAGCTTTCCTTCCAAAGAGCAAGCGTCTTTTAATTTCATGGCTGCAGTCATCATCGGCATTGATTTTGGAGCCCAAAAAGATAAAGTCTGCCACTGTTTCCATTATTTCCCCATCTATCTGCCATGAAATGATGGGACCAGATGCTACAATCTTAGTTTTCTGAATGTTGAGTTTTAAGCCAACTTTTTCACAATCCTCTTTCATTTTCATCAAGAGGCTCTTTAGTTCCTCTTTGCTTTCTGCCATAAGGGTGGTGTCATCTGCATATCTGAAGTTATTGATATTTCTCCCAGCAATCTCGATTCCAGTTTGTGCTTCATCCAGTCCAGCATTTCTCATGATGTACTCCTATATAAGTTAAATGAGCAGGGTGACAATATACAGCCTTGATGTACTCCTTTTCCAATTTGGAACCAGTCTGTTGTTCGATGTCCAGGTCTAACTGTTGCTTTTTAACCTGTATATAGATTTCTCAGGAGGCAGGTCAGGTGGTCTGGTATTCCCATCACTTGAAGTATTTTCCACAGTCTGTTGTGATCCACAGAGTCAGAGGCTTTGGCATATTCAATAAAGCAGAAGTTGATGGTTTTTTGGAACTCTCTTGCTTTTTTGATGATCCAACAGATGTTGGCAACTTGATCTCTGGTTCCTCTGCCTTTTCTAAAACCAGCTTGTACATCTGGAAGTTCACAGTTCACATACTTTTGACACCTGGCTTGGAGAATTTTGAGCATTACTTTGCTCATGTGTGAGATGAGTGCAATTGTGCAGTAGTTTGAGTATTTTTTGGCATTGCCTTTCTTTGTGATTGGAATGAAAAGTGACCTTTTCCAGTCCTGTGGTCACTGCTGAGCTTTCCAAATTTGCTGGCATATTGAGAGCAGCACTTTCACAGCATCATCTTTCAGGATTGGAACTAGCTCAACTGGAATTCCATCACCTCCACTAACTTTGTTCATAGTCATGCTTTCTAAGGCATAATTGCCTTTGCATTGCAGGATGTCTAGTTCTCCGGTGGGTGATCACAGCAGCGTGGTTATTTGTGTCATGAAGATTTTTTTGTACAGTTCTTCTGTGTATTCTTGCCACCTCTTAATATCTTCTGCTTCTGCTAGGTCCATCCCATTTCTGTCCTTTATTGTGCCTATCTTTGCATGAAATGTTCTGTTGGTATCTCTAATTTTCTTGAAGAGATCTCTAGTCTTTCCTATTCTATTGTTTCCCTCTATTTCTTTGCATTGATCACTGAGGAAGGCTTTCTTATCTCTCCTTGCTATTTTTGGAACTCTGCATTCAGATGGGTATGTCTTTCCTTTTCTCCTTTGCCTTTTGCTTCTCTTCTTTCCTCAGGTATTTATAAGGCCTCCTCAGACAACTATTTTGCTTTTGTCATATTCTGGTTTTAATATCATACTATGGCTATAGAAGATGCTACTAAAAGGGCAAAAGGGTGTAAAGTACGTAGAGAATCTCTGTACTGGTTTTGCAATTTCCTGTGAATATAAATATTTAAACATAAACATTTCCAAAATTTCTCATTGAAAAATGGTGGGCAGTGGAAAATTATCCCACTAGGCAGGCAAAGTTTACTCAAATTGATGTCAGTGTCATTATATTTAAACTCATTTTACTTCAGTATGTAATAAATATCTTGTCATGCATGATTATAACCTCAGGATATTTAATTTTTACTGAAGAAGAGAGAAGATAATACTGATGCTTGCAGATACAGAATTATGTTTTCAACATTTTCTTGATAATAATAAATAGCTAATTAATTTTATATCTTAACATGTATCAGTTCTTGCATGTTTTTTGAACAGTTGTGGTTCAGTTCTTGAAGATTTTATTTATGGGTAAGCCAATTAAATTATTTTATGGTTAAGTAAGCCAATTAAGGAGAAGGGAATGGCAACCCAGTCCAGTACTCTTGCCTGGAAAAGCCAATGGATGGAGGAGCCTGGTAGGCTGCAGTCCATGGGGTCACGACGAGTTGGACACAACTGAGTGATTCACTTTCACTTTTCACTTTGATGCATTGGAGAAGGAAATGGCAACCCACTCCTGCATTCTTGCCTGGAGAATCCCAGGGACAGGGGAGCCTGATGCACTGCCGTCTATGGGGTTTCACAGAGTCAGACACGACTGAAGCAGCATACCAGCAGCAGCAGCAGCAGCAAGCCAATTAAGCTACTATGGGCAGGAATCCCTTAGAAGAAATGGAGTAGCCATCATAGTCAACAAAAGAGTCCAAAATGCAGTACTTGATTGCAATCTCAAAAATGACAGAATGATCTCTGTTCATTTCCAAGGCAAACCATTCAATATCACAGTAATCCAAGCCTATGCCCCAACCAGCAATGCTGAAGAAGCTGAAGCTGAATGGTTCTATGAACACCTACAAGACCTTTTAGAACTGATACCCAAAAAAGATGTCCTTTTCATTATAGGGGACGGGAATGCACAAGTAGGAAGTCAAGAAACACCTGGAGTAACAGGCGAATTTGGCCTTGGAATACGGAATGAAGCAGGGCAAAGGCTAATAGAGTTTTGCCAAGAGAACACACTGGTCATGGCAAACACCTTCTTCCAACAACACAAGAGAAGACTCTACACATGGACATCACTAGATGGTCAACACGGACATCAGATTGAATATATTCTTTGCAGCAAAGATGGAGAAGCTTTATACAGTCAGCAAAAACAAGACCGGGAGCTAACTGTGGCTCAGACCATGAACTCCTTATTGCCAAATTCAGACAAATTGAAGAAAGTAGGGAAAATGACTAGACCATTCAGGTATGACCTAAATCAAATCCCTATGATTATACAGTGGAAGTGAGAAATAGAT
>NW_011495021.1:3613234-3627377 GCF_000754665.1 Bison bison bison
ACAGTGATTATACAGTGGAAGTGAGAAATAGATTTAAGGGACTAGATATGATAGACAGAGTCCCTGATGAACTATGGATGGAGGTTCGTGACATTGTACAGGAGACAGGGATCAAGACCATCTCCATGGAAAAGAAATTTAAAAAAGCAAAATGACTGTCTGGGGAGGGCTTACAAATAGCTATGAAAAGAAGAGAAGCGAAAAGGAAAGGAGAAAAGGAAAGATATAAGCATCTGAATGCAGAGTTCCAAAGAATATCAAGGAGAGATAAGAAAGCCTTCCTCAGCAATCAGCGCAAAGAAATAGAGGAAAACAACAGAGTGGGAAAGACTAGAGATCTCTTCATGAAAATTAGAGATACAAAGGGAACATTTCATGCAAAGATGGGCTCGGTAAAGGACAGAAATGGTATGGACCTAACAGAAGCAGAAGATATTAAGAAGAGGTGGTAAGAATAAACAGAAGTGTACAAAAAAAGAGCTTAATGACCAAGATAATCATGATGGTGTGATCACTCACCTAGAGTCAGACATCCTGGAATGTGAAGTCAAGTGGGCCTTAGGAAGCATCACTATGAACAAAGCTAGTGGAGGTGATGGAATTCCAGCTGAGCTATTCCAAATCCTGAAAGATGATGCTCTGAAAGTGCTGCACTCAATATGTCAGCAAATTTGGAAAACTCAGCAGTGGCCACAGGACTGGAAAAGGTCAGTTTTCATTCCAATCCCAAAGAAAGACAATGCCAAAGAATGCTCAAACTACTGCACAATTGCACTCATCTCACACACTAGTAAAGTAATGATGAAAATTCTCCAAGCCAGGCTTCAGCAATATGTGAACCGTGAACTTCCAGATGTTCAAGCTGGTTTTAGAAAAGGCAGAGGAACCAGAGATCAAATTGCTAACATCTGCTGAATCATCGAGAAAGCAAAAGAGTTCCAGAAAAACATCTATTTCTGCTTTATTGACTATGCCAAAGCCTTTGACTGTGTGGATCACAATAAACTGTGGAAAACTGTGAAAGATTTGGGAATACCAGACCACCTGACCTGCCTCTTGAGAAACTTGTATGCAGGTCAGGAAGCAACAGTTATAACTGGACATGGAACAACACTGGTTCCAAATAGGAAAAGGAGTACATCAAGGATGTATATTGTCATATTTAATATGACAATATATTATTTATTGTCCTGCTTATTTAACTTATATGCTAAGGACATCATGAGAAATGCTGGGCTGGAAGAAGCACAAGCTGGAATTAAGATTGTTGGAAGAAATATCAATAACCTCAGATATGCAGATGATACCACCCTAACGGCATAAAATGAGGAGGAACTAAAAAGACTCTTGATGAAAGAAAGTAAAAGAGGAGAGTGAAAAAGTTGGCTTAAAGCTAAACATTCAGAAAACTAAGATCATGGCCTCTGGTCCCATCACTTCATGGCAAATAGATGGGGAAACAGTGGAAACAGTGTCAGACTTTATTTTTGGGGGCTCCAAAACCACTGCAGATGATGATTGCAGCCATGATATTAAAAGATGTTTACCTCTTGGAAGAAAAGTTATGACCAACCTAGACAGCATATTAAAACATAGAGATTACTTTGCCAACAAAGGTCTGTCTAGTCAAGGCTGCGGTTTTTCCAGTGGTCATACATGGATGTGAGAGTTGGACTGTGAAGAAATCTGAGTGCCAAAGTACTGATGCTTTTGAACTGTGGTGTTGGAGAAGACTCTTGAGAGTCCCTTGGACTGCAAGGAGATCCAACAAGTCCTTTCTGAAGGAGATCAGCCCAGGATTTCTTTGGAAGGAATGATGCTAAAGCTGAAACTCCAGTACTTTGGCCACCTCATGCGAAGAGTTGACTCATTGGAAAAGACTCTGATGCTGGCAGGGATTGGGGGCAGGAGGAGAAGGGAATGACAGAGGGTGAGATGGCTGGATGGCATCACTGACTCGATGGACATGGGTTTGGGTGAACTCCGGGAGTTGGTGATGGACAGGGAGGCCTGGAGTGCTGCGATTCATGGGGTCGCAAAGAGTCGGACACGACTGAGCGACTGAACTGAAATGAACTGAAGCCAATTAATGGGTAAATACTGTTGTTCCCATTTTATAGAAGATGAAAGTGAATTTTTTAAAAGCTAAGAAATTTCCAAAAGTCAGTTTATTTCTAACAGGCAGCCCTAGATCCAAAATCAACACTGTTTGATTCCATAATTCTAGTGGTTAACCACCATGTGGTATTTCTATGGTAATGAGCATTTTAATTCTTAAAAATTTATAAATGTCCCTAGGGAAAATTCCATATATTTGATGTTTAAAAATTTATCTGTATAAAGAGAAATGTGTACTGTTTCACTTTATTCTTATCATATAATTTAAGCTTTGCATTAGTGCCCTAAAACCACCACTTTTTACATTTCTCTAACCAGAATTTTTTTAAATACTCTTATTCCTTATTGTAAAATTATTTTCCTATCTTTCTGAAAAACTCTTATATATCCTCCATCCCTTCTTTATCTGTTATCCCTTTATAAAGTATACATTTCTAATATTCTTCAAAATGTATTGTAATTCATTTATTTACATGTCCTTTATGAAGAGATAAGAGCTCCCTTAAGAGTAGAATTACTTCCTATTCATATTTGTAGAATCTGTACTATGTACATTTTTAGCAAGAGTTTGGTGAATAACATGGTATGCTGCTGCTGCTGCTGCTAAGTCACTTCAGTCGTGTCCAACTCTGTGCGACCCCATGTTGACTGTGACTCAATAGACCAGGATAACTAACCTTCCCAAAATGTGCCACTTTGGCATGTGATTATTCTGAACTAAAGCAATTGAGACCCGTGGGCTCCAAAGAAACTTCTGT
This sequence comes from Bison bison bison, assembly GCF_000754665.1. Lineage (NCBI taxonomy): Eukaryota > Metazoa > Chordata > Mammalia > Artiodactyla > Bovidae > Bison > Bison bison. Next base: position 3,616,111 of record NW_011495021.1, read on the forward strand.
CCCTCCCTTAATTATTTAGAAAACTTTAAATTGGAAGTCTTTCCCAGAATGAGAATTATTTCTAGAGATAAATTTGACCTGAGTGGCCCATCTGTTTGTCAGGAAAAACATCAGTTACCAAACATCTGCTCTTATCCTTACTGTCCTGCGAACTGCCCTTCTCCTCTTTGAAGCTCCAGGATCCTTTCCATTCAAGTGGCATATATACATATTCACACACACACACACACACACACACATATATATACTTCATTGTACCTTTCTGTCTTAAAATCCATCATGTATGTGGGTTCCTGTACATACAAAATTAAATGTGAATTTCTCCTGTCAATCCATTTCATATTAATGTCATCAGACCAGTGAAAAAAACAAAGGGTAAAGGAAAATTTTTTTTCTCCAACACCAATATCAGTATCTTGTTTAATTTGCGTTGTTTCTGAGGCAATTTTATTTAACATTCATCATCTTATATTTTCTCCTATTTCTGTACAGGACTTTATTCGGAGATTCTCTGATTTTTGCCTGATTTTCAATATTCTGTAATTCCATCAGATCTGTAATTCCCTCTCCTGCTTTCTAGATTTACCATGATTTCAAACTCATACATATTATTTTAAAATGTAGTGACTATAATTTCCTCTTCATTTAAATAATGATCATAAAGTATTACATGCATATATTCTATACACTTCATTTACTTATATAAGGTAATGAATGTAAATTCTAAGTAATTTCTTGTTCCATCTTTAAGAATTTATGAACATCATTTTATTAGTTTGTTTCTTTTACTACAAGCTGCTTGAGCCAAGATTATAATGGCCTTTTCCTGGTACAGAGCTTAGGCCATTAAGCTTAAATTTAATTTATATAAAAGTGTTGAGAATTTTGAGAAGGGGAAGTAAAATTAAAACAAGAAGAATAAACATATGAGGGATACAAACAACTACTAAAAGTATGTTGAACCTCACAAGTTAAACATTAGAGATTCTGTCAGTTTGTAATACCACATAGTGATTTATATTCATTTTCAAGACGTGCCAATTAAATGATTTTGCAGAATAAAAGAATTTTTTAAAAATCCATCCATTCATCTAGTCTATCATTTATAAATACTTGAACAAAAGGCAAAACAATTAATTTCTTGAATATAGAGATCCTCAAACTTGCAGATAATTACAAGCCAAAATATTGGAAAACACTGAAAGTTTTAATGCTGATCACTGCAGTTTTTCCGTGTGCTGTATAACATTGACACTTACTGTATGGAAAGCAGCTGCTGTGTTCATGTGATCAAAATGTGCATTTAATAGTGAGCTGAAAGCAATAAGGTAGATGTGTTTGAAATAAACAGCTTACTTTAAAAAATATCCTCATAAAAGTATATGACAGTTTTCACAATTTCAAATCAAAATACTAAAGTGTACCCTGAGAGGTTGAGATGTGTATAAAATAATGAGACTTATGCAAGATTATAGTTCCTATATCTGTAGCTATATTATGTCTAAAATAACATTCATAATCTATATAAAATAAAATAAGCTTTTAATCCAAGTATACCTGTTTTAATTTTTTCTCTGCAAATAGGTTTTATCTTTAAAGTTTTTGCAAATCATTTTATGATAATATCATTGCTGTCATTTAGTTGCTAAGTCGTGTCTGACTCTGCAACCCTAGGACTACAGCGCACCAGGTTGCTCTGTTCATAGAATTTTTTCAGGCAAGAATACTGAAGCAAGTTGCCATTTCATATCGAATCATAAAATGACTATTTTCTGTAGGGGAGAAAAAATAAATTTCCCTCTACACTTCTAGGTTGTTGGCTGAGAATAGAAGACAGATTAACAAGAGAAAAACAGAAGTTTTACAACATGCATACCTCCTGTGCACATGGCAGATACCTAGGAAACTGAGCACAGGCATACCTCAGCGATCACGTGGCTAGAGTTCCAGACCACGGCCATAAAGTGAATAACAAAATAGTCACACATATTTGTTTGGTTTCCCAGTGCAAACAAAAGTTACATTTACACGATACTGTAGTGTATTAATGTGCGACAGCATTATGTCTAAAAAACAATGCACATACCTTCATTAAATATATTTCATTGCTAAAAAATGCTAACCTTCATCTGAGTCTTCAGCGAGTCATGGTATTAACAAATGGCCCTAGCCTTCACCTTAAATACCATTTCCTCCTAAAGACAGATCAGAAGACATAGTGGAGCCGGGGGGTGCGGGGGAGGGGGGGTCAGTTGTGGGAGATTATAGGAAAAACACAGTAAACAAGGATAGGGTTGTGAAGCAGATTTAAATCAGCTGCCCTCTCCATTGATGAGAGTTTCTAGAGATCTAGTATTCCTCCTTTCTATGGTACAGAGAGGGAGACAACTTATAAATGGAGATTTTCCTTGTAAAAGTAAATTTATCGTACAAAAGGGTAACTTCTGACTTTTTCAGAGCTTCCCCTGCATCTTCTGTTTCTTCAAAAATAAGCAGCTCGAGATAATCCTTAAGAAGTATATTTTGGGCTGGTGTTTCTGCTCCTATTCACTTTCCTTTGGAGAATATCCTCATCTGTCAATTATAGTGAAATATGCAGATATAATACTAAGCATGTGACATGTGTCAGACAATACAGTTTTTAAAAATTCCTATCATGTAGACCATTTTACACGTAAGTGTATGGTTTCTGTAAACATAGTTTTAGAATGAGTTTTTATTTAAAAGAAAGATTCTTTAATGTGCTTATGTGCCTACTTAGCCTCCTGGGCTTGTAATAAGCTTTAATACTATACAGGGCTATTTACCAGATAATCCATGTTATTTTATACAGTCTTTAAAAACCCATAGTAAAACAAATCCTGCCCTCTAGATCCTGTACTATACTAGATGATGTCTTTACAGTAATATGTTCTTAAATTGGATGATTACTTTAATAGCACAGCAAAGTTATGCTGTTTAAAATGGCTGCACACTGTAAATGAAGCCAAAACTTTCATGTAGGGTAAATACTATTAACATGAAGCAGTTTTACAATTATTTTATGATGTCTCTCAATGCCAAAGTTCTGCACTCTCATGAAACTTTTTTGGGGAAGAATTATTTCTGTAAATTAATTATCATATCTAGGAAAGACAAAGCACAAATTCACCTTAATTATCTGTATAGAGCTATACAAACCAAAAATAACAACTTCTTATTGTTGAGGTATTTCAGTGACATTATTTGACTTTCAGAATATATATTTAACCATTTCATGTTCAGATCAGATCAGTTCAGATCAGTCTCTCAGTCGTGTCCGACTCTTTGCGACCCCATGAATGGCAGCACGCCGGGCCTCCCTGTCCATCACCAACTCCCGGAGTTCACTCAGACTCATGTCCATCGAGTCAGTGATGCCATCCAGCCATCTCATCTTCTGTCGTCCCCTTCTCCTCCTGCCCCCAATCCCTCCCAGCATCAGAGTCTTTTCCAATGAGTCAACTCTTCGCATGAGGTGGCCAAAGTACTGGAGTTTCAGCTTTAGTCATCATTCCTTCCAAAGAACACCCAGGGCTGATCTCCTTCAAAATGGACTGGTTGGATCTCCTTGAAGTCCAAGGGACTCTCAGGAGTCTTCTCCAACACCACAGTTCAAAAGCATCAGTACTTCGGCACTCAGATTTCTTCACAGTCCAACTCTCACATCCATACATGACCACAGGAAAAACCATAGCCTTGACTAGACTGACCTTAGTTGGCAAAGTAATGTCTCTGCTTTTCAACATGCTATCTAGGTTGGTCATAACCTTCCTTCCAAGGAGTAAGCGTCTTTTCATTTCATGGCTGCAGTCACCATCTGCAGTGATTTCATGTTCAATAGTGAGTAAAACATTCTCACTCTAAATTCTCTTGAAGTTAACTGTGGGCAATTCTGAAATAATTATAAATATAATTGGTAAATTAAATTTACTCTGGTTTAGTAATAGATGTAAAAAATTCAGAAACTAACCAGTTTTGGGGAAGACATTCCCAGTAGCTTCTATTATACGTTCACATTTTCTAAGTAATTAGTTTTAACACAAAATTCCTAAAATCTAAACTTTCAAGATGGAAAATATTTGTGTGCACCATTTATTTTCCAGTCACTTTAAACAAAGCACACATACAGAAGAAAAAAAACTTCTCTGAGGGCTCACTTACATTGCCTTATGTATTAATTACAACATGTGTGTTTAGGCACTCAGTTGTGTCCAACTTTATCACGACTCCATGGACTATATAGCCCAACAGGCTCCTCGGTCCATATGATTTTCCAGGCAAGAATATTGGAGCAGGTTTCCATTTTCTCCAGAGGATCTTCCCCACTCAGGGATCCAACCTGGGTCCCTGCATCTCCTCCACTGGCAGGTGGATTCTTTACCACTGAGTCAAGAGGGAAGCCATTAAAAACAATTCCGTGTTTAAATTGGTTTCTGCAGATATGGACCTACAAATAGATTACAGTTGACCCTCCTTATACATGAATTTTGCATCCCCCGTTTCAACCAATGCAGATTGAAAGTATTTGAAAAATTCCATAAAACTCCAAAAACCAAAATTTAAATTTGCCACACCAATAATGCTGGCAACTATCTAGATAGCATTTACATTGTATCTAGAGGTGATTCAAGTTAAACAGGATGGGGGTAGGCTATATGTAAATTCCACAATATTTCATATTAAGAGACTTAATCATGCATGGACTCTGGTATCTGTGGAGGGGGGTGGGTGTTGGAACTAATCCCTTCAGATACAAAGAAGTGATTGTATTTAGCGTACGAAGACCAGGTCAGCAGTGGTGAGACTGGACTTATTTTCACGCAGCATTCTGTGGGCAAATTGCCTTTGGAACAACTCTTTTCTCTGAAACTTAAAATTAACTGCTGTAGACCAAAGAAACCATATTTTACTATCTAGAAAAATCATCTTTACTTTTGCTGCCAATATTTCTCTAGTTTCTCAATTTATTTAAAAATACATATAATTATGAGCATTCTAAGGAAAAGAAGGATGGGTCTCTTTGACGACTTGTATGTAAGGTGATAGTTCCTTTCATCAGTTCCTGGAATGTAGGGCAGCAGAATAGAATCTTATTTGCATGAATTCAAAATTTCTTTCTTCTCTCCCATATCATTCTCTTAGGGTCTGGACATTTACTATGAAGAATCTAACAATTAGATGAAGTGAAACTGAGTTATCTATAGTTATCAATACTGTATTGTATACTTAGAAAATTGCTGAAAGGTATATTTTATGTTAAGTGATTCTATTAAAAAAAAAAGAAGTGAAGAGAGAAGGAAGAAAAGCTAATTATCAGAGGAAATTTAGGAATGTGAAAGTAAATAAAAAGATTCCGTGGCTGCTGAAAGACAAGAAAGATCTTGAGGGAGACACATATAAAAACTCATTTTAAGAAGCATTAGGGAACTTCCCTGGTGGCCCAGGGTAAAGAATCCACCTTCCAATGCAGGGGATACCAGTTTAATCCTGTCAGGGAACTCAGATGCCACATGCCACAAAGCAACTAAGCCTGTGCACCACAGCTAGAGAAGCCTGTATGCCACAGTGAAGACCCAGCAGAGCACCCCCCACCAAGAAAAAGCAGCTTTGTAGTATTATATGAATAGATTTGGGGAGGGGGGGTAATTTTTTCAGCAAGTTACTGTAAACAGTTATTCACATTATTTCATAACATCTAATTGCTTTGTCCTTAAGTTTGACACTCTGACAGGGTGAGATGCCTGAAGTGTTCAGGTTTATGTGTTATGATTTTAGAGGAGTTATGATAGCCTTTCTACATAGATTCTTGCAGAGTGTCCCATACTGTGGCCATAAGAGGACAGTTGTTGGGGTAGAAATCTTATTAGTGTATATAAAACACAAATGATCACACGACATTTAAATTCACTTAATTATTCCCCTCTCTCCCTTTATAATAGCTGCACCTCTCAATATTTTTGCATGCATCTGCAGATATGCACATACCAACCACAGATTTCTTAAATCCACTTCTGGGTGAGCTCTTGTCTAGTAATAGAATATGGACAACTGAAGGTGAGTGGTTCCAGTATCCACACACCTAAATATCCAGTAACTATTTGCTTTAAAACTATATGATATCTTTACTGCACGACTAAGATCTTTATGTCATCCACCTTTTTACACTATGAATCTTTCTTTTTATTGATTGTAACTTTTAATGATTTGACTGAACCATCAATTATGAGAAATTATACAACTATTATATCAATTATTCAGGTATTATAGCATTATTTTTAAAAGTAACACGATTAAAATGTTTGTATTAAATGTTAGCTGGACAAAACAGAATACAAAACCAAACTATCACAGCAATCTAATAGTACCACCTAGGGGAAATGCATGAGGAAATCTGTCAAATATTAATAATCATGAACAACAATAAGGTATATGAAAATATGGTTATATTCCTCAGTTAAAAGCCTAGTGATTCCAGAACGTAAATATTTCTTTGGCTTTTGAAATAATTATTTTCCCATTTACTAAGGTTGGGACTTCCCAGGTGTCTCAGATGTAAAGAATCTGACTGCAATGTGAGATACCAGGATTCAATCCCTGGGTTAGGAAGATCCCCTGGTGAAGGAAATGGAAAACCACTCCAGTATTCTTGCCTGGAGAATTCCATGGACAGAGCTTCCTGGCAGGCTACAGTCCATGGGATTGCAAAGTCGAACACAACTGAGCAACTGACAGTTTCTGTACTTAAATTAACAACTAAATAATATGACCTGATAATTATGTCAAAGAGAAGTGATTTAAACACACAATTAACTACTCATAAGTTACAAAGTTTAAAAGTATCATGCAATTCTAATGGATTTGTTCACAAAAATGTTACCCTCAGATAGCCTTAGTCCTGTTAGCATAAAACAGTATTTGAACATCTGCTTGAAATGTGTATTCTTTCAATGAATGCCTATTTTAGGCCAATATCTATCCAAGGCAAAACAGGTTCAGTGAATTACCAATGTAAAAATCTTCTATTAGTCTAAACACAGTACAAACACAGTTTTTCTTTTATATATAAAATTATTTACAAAAATGACTAAAATATTGATGAACTTCCAAAATTTTTCAGAGAATTATATACCAATTACCTTTTTTAAAGTATTGTGATTATGTCATTTATTAAGTGTGGGAGGGATTGGGGGCAGGAGGAGAAGGGGACGACAGAGGATGACATGGCTGGTTGGCATCACTGACTCGATGGACATGAGTCTGAGTGAACTCCGGGAGTTGGTGATGGACAGGGAAGCCTGGCGTGCTGCGATTCATGGGGTCGCAAAGAGTCGGACACGACTGAGCGACTGAACTGAACTGAAAGAACTACAAAGCTCAGTTCCAAATTGGGGCATATTTTCATAGAGATGAACACTTTATACTTTCAACAGCTTGAGTGCTCACCCACATTGCTGGTGCACACAGTTCCATAGCCCATTAATAATATGTTCTCCAGCTTTCACTCTTAATACAGAACATTAAGTATAGCAGAACCATTAGCATTTGATGCCTCAAACTTTTTTGAAGATTGTGGGCTAGAAAAACCTTTCCTCTGTAGACTTTTGCAATATTGCTTAAAAAATGTCCAGTTTTCCTTAGCCCATTGCCTCTAAGTTTTGGTCAGATTGTTGCTTAGTAGCTCAGTCATGTCAGACTCTTTGCAACCCAATGGACTTAGCACACCAGACTTCCCTGTCCTTCACCAACTCCTGGAGCTTGCTCAAACTCATGCCCATTGAGTCAGTGATGCCATCCAACTATCACATCCTCTGTCATCCCCTCCTCCTACTGCCTTTTCCCAGCAGCAGAGTTTTTTCCAATGAGTCATCTCTTTACATCAGGTGGCCAAATTATTGGAGCTTCAGCTTCAGCATTACTCCTTGCAATGAATATTTTGGGTGTATTTCCTTTAGGATTAACTAGTTTGATCTCCTTGCAGTCCAAGGGACTCTAAAGAGTCTTCTCCAACACCACAGTTCAAAAGCATCAATTCTTTGGGCTCTGTCTTCTTTATGGTCCAACTCTCACATCCATACATGACTACTAGAAAAACCATACCTTTGACAATACAAACCTTCGTAAGCAAGATAATGTCTCTGCTTCTTAATATTCTGTCTAGATTTGCCACAGATTTGCCACTTGTTTCTTGTAAGGAACAAGTGTCTTTTAATTTCATGGCTACAGTCACCATCTGCAGTGATTTTGGAGCCCAAGAAAATAAAGGCTATCACGTTGTCCACTGTTTCCCCATCTATTTGCCATGAAGTGATGTGACCAGATGCCATGATCTTAGCTTTTTGAATGTTGAATTTTAAGCCAGATTTTTCACTCTCCTACTTCATCTTCATCAAGAGGATCTTTAGTTCCTCTTTGCTTTCTGCCACATGGGTGGTTTCATCTGCATATCTGAGGTTATTGATATTTCTCCCAACACTCTTCATTCCAGCTTTTGCTTCATCCAGCCCAGCATTTCACATGATGTACTCTGCATATAAGTTAAATAAACAGGGTGACACTATACAGCCTTGATGGACTCCTTTCCCAAATATGAACCAGTCTGTTGTTCCATGTATGGTTCTAACTATTGCTTCTTGACCTGCAAAAGGTTTCTCAGGAGGCAGATAAGTTGGTCTGGCATTCCCATCTCTTGAAATTTCCAGTTTGTGGTGCTGAGTTTTCCAAATTTACTGGCATATTGAGTGCAGCACTTTAACAACATTTTTTTAAGGTTTTGAAATAACTCAGCTGGAATTCCATCATCTCCACTAGATTTTTTCTTTTTTTTTTTTTAATTTTATTTTATTTTTAAACTTTACAAAATTGTATTAGTTTTGCCAAATATCGAAATGAATCTGCCACAGGTATACATGTGTTCCCCATCCTGAACCCTCCTCCCTCCTCCCTCCCCATACAATCCCTCTGGGTCGTCCCAGTGCACCAGCCCCAAGCATCCAGTATCGTGCATCGAACCTGGACTGGTAGTGACACTTCCTATGGCCCACTTGACTTCTCACTCCAGGAGGTCTGGCTCTAGGTGAGTGATCACACCTTCATTGTTATCTGGGTCACTATCTTTTTTGTATAGTTCTTCTGTGTATTTTTGCCACTTCCTCTTAATAACTTCTGCTTTTGTTAGGTTCATACCATTTCTGTCATTAATGTGCCCATCTCTACATCAAATGTTCCTTTGGTTTCTCTAATTTGCTTCAAGAGATTTATCTTTCCCATTCCATTGTTTTCCTCTATTTTTTTGCATTGTTCACTTAGGAAGGGTTTCTTATCTCTCCTTCCTCTTCTTGGAACTCTGCATTCAGATAGGTATAGCTTTACTTTTGTCCTTTGCTTTTGGTTCTCTTCTTTTCTCAGCCTATTGGTAAAGTCTCCTGAGGCAACCATTTTGCCTTTTTGGATTTCTTTTTCCTAAGAATGGTTTTGATCACTGCCTCCTATACATGCTAGAAACCTGTGTCATAGTTCTTCAGGCACTCTGTCTATCAGATCTAATTACTTGAATATATGTGTCACTTCCACTGTATAATTGTAAGGGATTTGATTTAGGTCATACCTGAATGGGCTTCTGGTTTTCCCCACATTCTTCAATTTAAGTCTGAATTTTTCAATAAGGAATTCATGATCTGAGGCACAGTCAGCTCCCAGTCTTGCTGACTGTATAGAGCTTCTCCATCTTTGGCTGAAAAGAATATAGTCAATCTCATTTCAGTATTGACCATCTGGTGATGTCCATGTGTAGAGTTATATCTTGTGTTGTTGGAAGAGAGTATTTGCTATGACCAATGAGTTCTCTTGGCCAAACTCTTTTAGCTTTTGTCCTGCTTCATTTTATACTCTAAAGCCAAACTTGCCTTTATTCCAGGTATCTCTTGACTTCCTACTTTTGCATTCCAGTCTCCTATGATGAAAAAGATATCTTCTTTTGGTGTTAGTTCTAGATCTTGTAGATCTTCATAGAATCATTCAACTTCAGCTTCTTCAGCATTAGTGGTTGGAGCATAGACTTGGATTACTGTGATATTGAATGGGTTTGCCTTGGAAATCAGCAGAGATCATTCTTTTATTTTTGAGACTGCACACAAGTACTAAGGCTATGGTTTTTCCAGTGGTCGTGTATCGATGTGAGAGTTGGACTGTGAAGAAACCTGAATGCCGAAGAATTGATGCTTTTGAACTGTGGTGTTGGAGAAGACTCCTGAGAGTCCCTTGGACTGCAAGGAGATCCCACCAGTCCATTCTGAAGGAGATCAGCCCTGGGTGTTCTTTGGAAGGAATGATGCTAAAGCTGAAACTCCAGTACTTTGGCCACCTCATGCAAAGAGTTGACTCATTGGAAAAGACTCTGATGCTGGGAGGGATTGGGGGCAGGAGGAGAAGGGGACGACAGAGGATGACATGGCTGGATGGCATCACCATCTCGATGGACATGAGTCTGAGTGAACTCCGGGAGTTGGTGATGGACAAGGAGGCCTGGCATGCTGCAATTCATGGGGTCGCAAAGAGTCGGACACGACTGAGCGACTGAACTGAACTGAACTGAACTGCATTTCAGACTCTACTGTTGACTGAGAGGGATACTCCATTTCGTTCTATGGGATCCACAGATATAATGGTCATCTGAATTAAATTCACCAATTCCCATCCATTTTAGTTCACTGATTCCTAAAATGTCATTGTTTACTCTTGCCATCTCCTATTGGTCAGATAACAGGCTCGTTATTCTGGTTACCAGTCTTACTTGCAAGCATGTCAAAGCCAGAGAGATACATTTAGTAATCCTGACCCCTTTCAGCACTCACCCTTTTATATTTTTTTTAATTTAAGTATAAAGAAGGCATCAGTTCAGTTCAGTTCAGTCGCTCAGTCGTGTCTAACTCTTTGCAAGCCCATGAATCGCAGCACACCAGGCTTCCCTATCTATCCATCACCATCTCCCAGAGTTCACTCAGATTCATGTCCATCGAGTCAGTGATGCCATCCAGCCATCTCATCCTCTGTCGTCCCCTTCTCCTCCTGCCCCCAATCCCTCCCAGCATCAGAGACTTTTCCAATGAGTCAACTCTTCACATGAGGCGGCCAAAGTACTGGAGTTTCAGCTTTAGCATCAGTCCTTCCAAAGAACTCCCAGGGCTGATCTCCTTCAGAATGGACTGGTTGGATCTCTTTGCAGTCCAAGGGACTCTCAAGAGTCTTCT
>NW_011495021.1:3627477-3647306 GCF_000754665.1 Bison bison bison
CATAGCCTTGACTAGATGGACCTTTGTTGGCAAAGTAATGTCTCTGCTTTTGAATATGCTATCTAGGTTGGTCATAACTTTTCTTCCAAGGAGTAAGTGTCTTTTAAATTCATGGCTAAGAGAGCAAATAAAGCTCCTTTGTTTCTTTATAAAATGTACCCAAACTTGGTTTATCCTTCATATAAAGAAATATTTACCTGCATTTTCTTATTTTAAAAGCTGATCGGGCTTTATTATTTGTTTCAGTGCTCATCCTAAACATCACAGCCCTAAACCCACTCTTCACATTCACTCTTTTTTGCCAGGGTTACACAAATGTTTATCTTGTAGTGCTTTCATCCCTGGGGCTTCCAGGCGATTCTAGTGCCAATGCTAGAAACTTAAGAGACACATGGTCGATCCCTGGGTCAGAAAGATTTGCTGGAGGAGGGCATGGCAACCCAGGCCAGTCTTCATCTATAAAGTAAAACTCTAGAAGGCAAGAATCATTAAGATCTTTTTAAAGATTCAAAAATTTGAGGCTAATACAAAGCAGTAATCTATTTATCATCTTTATCTCAGAGCTTCCCAGGGCTTCCCAGGTGATGCAATTGGTAAAGAATCTGTCTGCCAGTACAAGAGACACAGGAAAAATGAGTTCCATCCCACCATCAGGAAGATCTCTTGGAGAAGGAAATGGCAATCTGCCCCAGTATTTTCACCTCGGGAATCCCACAGACAGAGGAGCTTGGTGGACTACAGTCCATGGGACTCCAAAGAGTTGGACAGGACTGAGCAGCTGAGCGCACACACACACACACACACACACACACACACACCTCAGAGTAAGCTGTTCTTTCCCAATAATGCCATGGAGGAAAAAAAAATCAAATTCAGATAGAATATGGACTTCTCATTTTCCTCATACACAAAAACGAGGGTTACGCTCTTGTGGCCCGGCTTTGATGATTTTAATAGCTTACCAGATAGAATCTGAGGTTTCTGTTTGTGTTTAAAAATATGATGGAGGCTCAAGATGAAGGGAATATATGTATAATTATGGCTGTTTTTTCCATTGTTGTATAACAGAAACCAACACAATATTGTAAAGCAACTTTTCTCCAATTAAAAAAGAATAAATATAATGACATGGAGCACATTCACTTGTCTATGAACAGCTTTGTTATCAATTTTGGTGTGTGTGTGGGGTCTTTATTGAATGTACTCTCTAAACTTTTTGAAACAGTTCACAAGTTCTAGAAGTCATCTTGGAAAATGTGCTGCGTTAGATTTTCTTTTCTTTTTTTTTTTTACCAAACTTAAATGTATTTAGATGGTAAAGAATTTCCTGCAATTTGGGAGACCTGGGTTCAATCCCTGGATCAGGAAGATCCCCTGCAGAAGGAAATGGCAACAACATTCCAGTATTCTTGCCTGGAGAATTTCATGGACAGAGAAGCCTGATGGGCTACATTCCATGAGATCACAAAGAGTTGGGAATGACTGAGCAGCTAACACACAAACGTGTCTTAACATACAAAATAAAAAAAAAAAGATAACATTTATAAAACTTAGATATGCAGCTTCTAGACACAAATGGTAATGCATATTTAATAATTTGCAGTGATTAAAATAAAATAGAGAAATTTAAATGTTGGCAGCAAGGGAATAGTTTATACATGTGCCTATAACTTTGTTTTTGCTGATTTGAAACTGTCAGAGAGAATGAGATAAACCATAAATGATGAAGGAAGAAGACATCTGAATTTCTCTGGATGGCTTTTATATTTTAAGTTCAACAAGGCAACCACTTAGAACAGATAACCCATCTTACAATAGGGTTTAATTTAAAAAGATGATACAGTAACAAGTAATTCTAGTTAATCAGAGGATTTTAGAGTAAAAACATTAAAATGCAATGGAATGATTCATTATAATTTTAAAGATGTAATCCATTAAATTGCTACACCAGTGTTTCCCAAAAAACCTTAGTGTTTAACCTATTTTTTAGTAAGAGTCTGCACATCACTAAAATGACTCAAAATAACCTCATTTAATTCCTCATGTGTATTAACTTAAATATGCAATTACCCAAATAAAAATTTAATTTCCATCTCAAAAGGCACATCATTTCCTCTTCTGCATTAAGGACAATTTTTTATTACCTTGGACTGACTGTGAATTTATTTTTATACATATATATATGTAAAAAGAACAATATTAGTATAAAAGCAATATTTAATAATTGATTATGATGACTAATACTTTCTATAATAAAATATCTAAGAAAAATGTATCATTAGCATTTTCATTGCCTAGGATTTTAGCAATACTCTTGTAATCTCATTACACTTCCATTTCCTCTCAAGTGAAGTGAAAGTTGCTCAGTCATGTCCAACTCTCTGCAGCCCCATGGACTATAAAGTCCATGGAACTCTCCAGGCAGGAGTGGCTAGCCTTTTCCTTCTCCAGGGGATCTTCCCAAACCAGAGACTGAACTCAGGTCTCCCACATTGCAGGCGGATTCTTTACCAGCTAAGCCATAAGGCAAGCCCAAGAATACTGGAGTGGGTAGCCTATCCCTGCTCCAGTGGATCTTCCCAACCCAAGAATCGAACCAGGGTCTCCTGCATTGCAGGCAGATTATTTACCAACTGAGCTATCAGGGAAGCCCTTCCTCTCAAAATACTGTTCAAATATGAGAAACAGATGCTGTGAGGCATAAAGACATATATAGCACATATTTACTGTTTTGGGGAGCTTATGATATAGAGGGAAATACGAAATACAAAGATGGGACTTGAAGGATGAGTTGAATACTTCTATCAGGTGAGGTAAGTTTCAGAGAACTAAATCCAGCTCAGCATATTAAAAAAAATGAGCCCTCTAATAGAGGGAACTAGGTGCATACATAGTCAATGGAGCATATGGAAAATGGGTTTGCCCTGAAGTGGCTCTTAGAACAGCATACAGAGTTGGTACATGAACGAACTGCAGTCTTTGTCACAAACAAAAAGCTGCAAAATCAAGAAGTAGTACCCTAACTACAGGCAAAAACATACCAGTTCAGCACCTAACATGACTACTTTGCAGGTATTAAAATAGAGATTCTTCCACTGTGTTAAGAAAAGAATATGGAATGACAGATACAAATTAGATACTGATGTAATTAGTACAAATTAAATACTGATACAGTATTTCTCATGAATTACTGATTTCTATGAAATCAATAGAAATTCCATCATTTGCTATTGGAATTTCTAGTATGAAGCTCATAAAGCCCATAAATAATGTTATACATACATAAAAGGAGTTATATGTACATAAAAGAAACAAAATAATTCCTATAATTTATGCTCTTATATGTTTAATGTTGCACAGGCTCTTATAGTGAAAATACATCTGGATGGCATTAAACTGTGTAATACCACAAGAAAAAAACTAGAGAAACTCTAAAGCTATATACTATAAAGCTTAGATTTAGAGTAGAGAATTAAGAAACAAGTTCATTTCAACACAAGTAAACGTTTCTATCTGGAAACCACCTGTAAGTGTGTATTAGTCACTCAGCCAGTCATATCCTACTCTTTGCAATCCCATGGACCGTAGCCTGCCAGGATCCTCTGTCCATGGAATTTCCCAGGCAAGAATATTGGAATGGGCAGCCATTCCTTATCTAGGGGCTCTTCTCAGCTCAGGGATCCAACCCAGGTCTCCTGCACTGAAGGCAGATTCTTTACTGTCTGAGACATCAGGGAAGTCCAGAAACCACCTGCAGGGATCACCTATTATAATATCTAATTCATTAAAATAAATATTTTTAATTTAATAAATTGATGGCAGAAGACCATCAGTTGTCTTTTTAAAATCCTTAGACACAGTGAACTTTACACTCATCACTCACATCAACCGTATCATTTTACATTATTTTAAATATACAAAAGAACTTATATTCAACTGTCAGGGATATTTGCATCCCACATACATGCTTACTCACTTCAGCAAAGGAGGATTTTAGTAATGAAGTGAATAGGATGACTCATTCTGTCAACACCACTCTGCTTCTTTTCCCAGCCATCCCTGTCATTGTCTGTTAGGCTTATGAACAGAGTGGCCACGTTGGCAGGAATGGAGGTTATATCAGTTATCAATTTGTTGTTCAGTTAGCATCCGTGAAATAATAGCCATTATTTTCTGTTTTTAAGCCCTGAACCATATTTTCTTCCATCTCAACCTATGAAATAGTCACATGTAAAAATTCACAGCTACTGTATTTGGGGGTGGGGTGGAGGTTTATTTTTGCATTAAAAAATTATAGAAACTCTCCAAAATGAACTTTTGATCACAGAGCATAATCTTACATTTCTTTCTGTGAAACAGAAATAATAGATATGATTCTTTTGGAGAAAAAGCCATACCCTGACCCCTTGGGGTACATAAAAAACGATTCAGGTTATTAATTGTAGTTGTATTCTGAGATAGGAAGGATAAAATAGATTTACTAAATGTGGAAATCAGAATATTACATCATCTATTTAGCAACACTTTCTATATGCATGGTTAGACAATCTTTACCAATTAAATCAATACATTTTGAATTCTACATCTAAGCATATTTACCATTAAAATCTGCTCCAGAAAAAAAAAAAAGGTGAACAACAAAATTATTTCTTATGAAAATAGTGTTACCATTAAAATTAGGCTAAGAAATGTGATATCATTTTTGTTGCCTTCTATCATCCCATATCCGGTCATCTGTTAGTCCTTGATATATTTTTCCCTGGTGGCTCAGATGGTAAAGAATCTGCCTTCAGTGTGGGAGACCTCGGTTCAATCCCTGGGTTGGGAAGATCACCTAGAGAAGGGAATGGCAACCCACTCTAGTATTCTTGGGAAGATCCCTTGGAGAAGGGAAAGGCAACCCACTCCAGTATTTTGGCCTAAAGAATTCCACGGACTGTAGTCTATAGGGTTGCAAAGAGTTGGACACAACTTAGTGATTTTCACTTCATTTCACTTCAGTCTTCTAATAGGCATTCTTTTAATTCCACTCCAAATATTACTCTGCTAAAGAAAATCTTCATATGTTTACCTAAACTGTTTAAATATTTTTCTAATTGGGCATCCTGTATGTAATATATTTTTCTCAATTATGTTACCATGCAGTTTTCCTAAAACATAATAATATCAGAAATCTCCTAAACATTTCTTTGCACCATTTGCTGCTAGTTCCAACTCTGCTTATGCTCTAATCAACCTCAAATAGGTACAATCTCACATTGCTTCATTTTTTTTTGCCTAATTTACAGACCAAAAAAAGTAGGGGTATTAACATTTCATGGGGTGAATATTTAGTCAATATATCTTGAGAAGAAATGGTTAAATTATTCTTACTTTCTCCTTTCTCTCCATGGGAAATAGTCGTAACACGGTTTATAGGGTTTCTTGGGTTACCCTATCAAGGACCAAGCATCAGTCACATTTATAAGTGACCACCTTAGTTCCTGCTCTTTCTCCTCCCCTGCTTCAATCTCTTGTCCCTTATTTTTTGTTCTTTGAGATGTATTCCCTAAGAAAAGAGGAGCATATAAGCTTGTAATCCAGGCTTAAGAACCCAGGCAAAGACATTAGATTTGGACTTGTACTGTCTTTAAAAAAAAAAAAAACTTTACTAACAAAAGTCCTAAATAAGTCTTTAATTCAAAGGATTTCACAAGCTGAAGACTTTCTACCTTTCTGATTTACTTTCCTACATGAACTTACTTAAACTATTATTATGAGCATCTTTCTAACACATTCTATATTAACATCTCTCAATGTCTTTACTCTCTCTTTCTTCTTTGGAAATCTTACCTATCACTCTAGACTCACTTGAAAGTCTTTCACAATGCGTTTCTGTTTTTTTTTTTTTTAACATAAATTTATTTATTTTAATTGGAGGCTAATTATTTTATAATATTGTATTGGTTTTGCCATACATCAACATAAATCCACCACTGGTGTACGTGTGTTCCCCATCCTGAAGCCCCCTCCCACCTCCCTCCCCATACCATCCCTCTGGGTCATTCCAGTGCACTAGCCCCAAGCATCCTATATAATGCATCCAACTGGGACTGTCGATTCATTTCATATATGATATTATACATGTTTCAATGCCATTCTCCCAAATCATCCCACCCTCTCCCTCTCCCACAGAGTCCAAAAGACTGTTCTTTACATCTGTGTCTCTTTTGCTATCTCGCATACAGGGTTATCATTACCATCTTTCTAAATTCCATATATATGCATTAATACTATATTGGCGTTTTTCTTTCTGACCTACTTCATTCTGTATAATAGGCTCCAGTTTCATCCACCCGAGAACTGATGCAAATGTTTTCTTTTTAATGGCTGAGTAATACTCCATTGTGTATATGCACCACTGCTTTCTTATCCATCCTTCTGCTGATGGACATCTAGGTTGCTTCCATGTCCTGGCTATTATAAACAGTGCTGCGATGAACATTGGGGTACACGTGTCTCTTTCAATTCTGGTTTCCTCAGTGTGTATGCCCAGCAGTGGGATTGCTGGGTCATAAGGCAGTTCTATTTCCAGTTTTTTAAGGAATCTCCACACTGTTCTCCATAGTGGCTGTACTAGTTTGCATTCCCACCAACAGTGTAAGAGGGTTCCCTTTTCTCCACACCCTCTCCAGCATTTATTGCTTGTAGACTTTTGGATCGCAGCCATTCTGACTGGTGTGAAATGGTACCTCATTGTGGTTTTGATTTGCATTTCTCTGATAATGAGTGATGTTGAGCATCTTTTCATGTGTTTGTTAGTCATCTGTATGTCTTCTTTGGAGAAATGTCTATTTAGTTCTTTGGCCCATTTTTTGATTGGGTAGTTTATTTCTCTGGAATTGAGCTATAGGAGTTGCTTGTATATTTTTGAGATTAGTTCTTTGTCAGTTGCTTCATTTTCTATTATTGTCTCCCATTCTGAAGGCTGTCTTTTCACCTTACTTAGAGTTTTCTTTGTTGTTCAGAAGCTTTGAATTTTAATTAGGTCCCATTTGTTTATTTTTGCTTTTATTTCCAATATTCTGGGAGGTGGGTCATAGAGGATCCTGCTGTGGTTTTTGTCGGAAATCTTACCTATCACTCCAGACTCACTTGAAAGTCTTTCGTGAAGCCTTTCTGAAACTCAGTCTACAAGTGCTCTCTCTATCCTTTGTATTCCAATAAGTATAGTAAGTTCACTTATCAACTAGGATCTTATCTTGAATGTATGAACCCTGGGGGATATGTCACCACTGTATCTCTCGTTAAGGTAATTAATGTAATGAATCATATGTCATATTTTTGAGGTTAAAAAAGTAATTTATACTGTAAATACTCTGATTTTGAAATAAGCATGAGCTTCTGAGCTTTATCATGATGATTATCTGGTTTTACTTGGAATCAACAAATTTTTATTCAAACAGAACTATTCTAGATTTTATTAAACATTATTTTAAATTTGGCATTTCCCTCCATAAGATAAATGCACACCTGGTCTCTCTACATTATACCATTCATTCAAAATATACAGCTCCTGTCTGGAAGCAATTCTTCTACTAATGCATTTGTATTTGGTGATATGTTGTTTATGGCTGTGTTTATTTTAATTGAGACATTATGGTTCTCATTCATACCAGCTGGGTTCTCCACACTAAATAAGACAATACATAAGCTGTTTTTTAACTACAGTGATTATTGCTCTGAAAAATATATATGACACTTGGAATTTTAACAGTAAATAGAATTTTCCCATTAAAACTATTTACGTAGTAAATTCTTCATGAACATGCAAGAAAAAAGAAGCTATCATGGCAAGCTGTAATGTTTATGCGGCAGCATAACTGCTCATAATCAAATGGGGACAACTGTGAAAACAAAAAGATCCAGACAGAATACTCTCTATGCATATTATGACCTAAGCATAGCAATCAAAACCCCCAGAGATTCAAATAATGTTTACCGAGATGTTACAATATCAGTGTTTATATAATTGACTGGCAAAATGGGAAGGGGCAAAATTTCCATAACTTAAAAATTTATTTTAAAAATATATCTGTATCCACATAAATATACTTACAGGTAAAGCAAGTAATTAATGGATATAAATATGAATCAATAGATAAATCAAATAACTGTGCCTCAAATATTAACCATGTTAAATATTAACTATGTAAATTGTTACATCCAGCCATCTCATCCTCTGTCATCCCCTTCACCTCCTGCCTTCAATCTTTCCTAGCATCAGGGTCTTTTCTAATGAATCAGCTCTTTGCATCAGGTGGCCAAAGTATTGCAGCTTCAGCTTCTGCACAAACATATTTGTCACAATGATGACAATGATAGTAAATACGTATCTATTAGAAACTTTTTGCTGAATTTTCTAATTACCATCAGATTGCAAATTTACACTAGAATGAGAGCCTATACCTTTTAGAATCAACCCAGATTTCTTAAGTATGTAAACACAATGCAGTGTTTCCAAACCCCAAATTCAGTGCAATACTATGTGGAGTTCATAAATTAATCTAGTTACAAATAATCTTTTACCTGCAGCCCCCAAAAGTTCTCATGGTTTAGCTACTCAGCCTCTTTCTTTTTCCTTAAAATAGGCTCTAGCAGCATTTAGCAGGAATCAAAAACAGAACACATCAGAAAAGCATCAGTCCAGATTAGATCTTTGAAGTGAAAGTAACATGGTTCATTTTCTTCTATGAAAAAAAGTGAAATTATAGTACAGAGATACATGACACTATGAAATATTTAAATACAGATGTCTTTTTTCCCCAGTCTCTTATCATGTAGGACTCCTTAAAAACCCTAGCATCTCTCCACAGTCTGTTTTATACTCTGTTTGTAAAGCAACCTTTCTAAAATACACACGCCATTCCACAGCTTAAATAACAGGACAGCTTTTTCATCAGGCACAAGATAAAGGCCAACAACTTTAGCATTCCATACTGGGACTCTGATGATAATGACCTCTCCACTTTCCCAACTTTAGCTCCTATTTGTCTCATCCATATATCTTATTATGCAGCCAAGAAGCACTATTAAAACACAATTTAAGTGTCATCACTCTCAAAGGCATTTCTTATTCCGGCCAAACAAGGTGAAGTGCTTCTTCTCTACTTATGACCCTGATTCTTTCACAGTCAAGGCCATACTACACTGGATCATCATATCTTCATATCCTCCAATAGGTTATAAACTAAGGGCAGGGAGTGCTGTATACATGTGTGTGTGTGTGCACATGAGTGTATATATATTTTTTCTAATTGGAAAAAGCCATTATTATCAGATAAATTATACTCTGTATGTGAACTCAATTTACGAGAGTCTATGTCATAAGATTAATTTATTGAAGCAAAATACTAGATGTTATATTCATTTTTGTTAAATTTACTGTATTATTTCGAGGGTTTGCTGTCTTTAGAGATACTCTAATTCTTTCATCTGTTGTACAATTCTTCCTGAAAAGCTTGGTAAAAACTGATTCTAGGTCTTTATCCAAGTATATTAATTAAGAACTTCAAATTTTATAAGGATAGTTCTAAAGATTTAGATTTGGGAAGCTACCAAGTACTATAAGTAAAGTGCTAGTCACTTAGTAATGGTTTAGTCACTAAGTTGTGTCTGACTCTTGCAATGCCATGGAGTGTAGTCTGCCAGGGTTCTCTGTCCATGGGCTTCTCAAGGCAAGAATACTGGAGTGGGTTGTCATTCTCTTCTCCATGGGATCTTCCCAAACCTGGGATCTCCTACATTGCAAGCAGATTTTTTTTTTTTTTTTTGTAGCCATCTGAGCCACCAGGGAAATCTGGTGGGAAGAAAAGTTATTTTTAAAACAATAAATTTTAAAGAAAGTCTTGAAATAAATTTTAAAGTGTTTCAAAGCATTGTTATTTAAACTAAGATTTTTGTAATTCTGCATTTAGTTCAGCATTTAGTTTCACTGTTGAAGGTTTAGCTAAAATGCATTATACACTATTTTTATCAATCTCTTTAGAGAACTATAGGTAGACAGACAGGAAAAGAGAGAGAGAAATAAAAAGAGAGCACTGTATGGCCTTTAGAGAGTGTTCACGCCCTCTTTATTCTCATTGTAGCCTAGAAATTCCTGATTTCTGTAGTACTTCTGATTCATTCCTGGTTACTTATTTTTCTTACCCATAAATTCATATTTCTATATTATGCAGCTTTATTTCAATTATTTCATCAAATCAAACTTGACAAAAATTCCTGAAGGAGATTAATATGGATTAAGGGTCTGTACAATCCTTAATTAAATATATACTGATACCTATGGATTTCTGCAGACATATCAGAGTGAAGAATTCAAGATTCTTTTCAAAAAGCACAGTTTTAATTTTACAGATAGCTTAGAGTGATTTTCCTTACAGCTCTTATTTAAAGTTAGAAGTGTAGTTGAATATCCCAGAGGACCTATAATTGCTCTGAATTTATAAGAGCCTAAACTCCAAAGAACTCCTTCTGACATCAAATCACCTTATTCAATGAATAATCATTAAATATCTTCCTTTATTCACTCAGAGAATCTTAAGATTAAGGTAAGGAACATGAAGTCTGGGTTCAAACAACTTTAGTGAGGTAGAGCTGCCTTACAATACCACTCAGGTATCTCTAATTGCAGTAATTTGTTCACGGTTAGAAATTCTGCACTAATAGTATTTTCCCACGGAGACCGTTCTATGAATTTACAACATTTCATTTGCCTTTAGATTTTTATGATATTAAGTTGCAAGGAAAAAATGAACCTGATTTCTAAGAAAATCAAGCTGCTAATGCCACTTGATTATTCTAGAATTCCAGTGGCACTAAATCATTTTTTCCCCCTTTAGATAAAATGTTTCTAAGGTATAATAAAATGACTGAAAGGGTTGGCAGGCGAAGTAGCAAACCTTATTTGAATCAAATTAGATGTTAATTTGCCCTCTTACCACTGATTCCAAGCAACGGTATAAATTAACTGAAATACAATTTGAAGGAAAAAAAATGTATACATTCAAATTATTTTGGAAAAGTTTTGTAACTGAGAGAAATAGAATATTTATTTTAGCAGAACGAAAGAGCTCTGTTGCTTTTCTATATTGTCTTATAAGGTATGTTTCTATTTATTCTCTAAAATTTTACCCTAGAAATGCTGCATGTCTTTGGCTATATTCTGTTGTAATTATCATTTCCATACCTGGTGGTGGCGGCTTAGTTGCTAAGTCATATCCAACTCTTTTGCGACCCCATGGACTGCAGCCTGCCAAGCTCCTCTGTCCATGGGATTTCCCAGGCAAGAATTCTTTACCACTGAGTGACCTGGGAAGCCTGATGGTATTTTATTCACTATAAAACTATTAATTTTAGAAAGGCTTAATCATTGTTTTATATGTCAATATAAAAGTGCAAACACTGAGAAAACATTTCCTTCATTAACTCTTTTAGGTTAACAGTGATTAAGGGTCATTTTTCAGTGTGCATACATATCACCTACTATTTAGGACATTTAGTTGTTATTGTTGTTGTTTTCTGTTGATGCAGTTCTAACTTGGTACAAATAGTGCCCCATGTCAAGTGATAACTCACCTCTTTCCACTCAGCACATTTCCAAACAAAGTTCAATCCTTTTGTTGATTATGTTTTTCAAAATCGCTGTCGTCAGTTTGCCTTTTTGTCATTTAAGGCTGTCTTTGATGGGATTTACAGGCAAACCTCAAAGATACTGCTGGTTCAATTCCAGATTACCGCAATAAGGCAAATATCACAATAAAGCGAATCACAATATTTTTTTATTTCCCAGTGCATGCAAAAGTCATGTTTATTCTATACTGTGTCTATTATGTGTGCAAGAGCATTGTCTTAAAAATGTACATATCTTAATTAAAATATACTTTGTTTTTAAAAAATGTTAACCATCAACCAAGCCTTCAGAATCCTAGTAGTAACATCAAAGATAACTGATCACAGATCACTATAGCAAATAAAAGAATAATGAAAAACTTGAAATTGCTTTCAGCAGAAATTGCTGAAATGTGACATCGAGACAGAACGTGAGTAAATGTTTTTGGAAAAATAGCACAATAGACTTGCTCATACAGGCTTGCCACAAATCTTCAATGTAGTATCTAAAATATGCAATAAAGGGATGCACAATATAATGAGGTATGTGTGAAATTTGTGGTTACCCTGATGTCTTTTCTTAAGTCTTTCTTTTATGATTTAAGCCTGCATTAAATATATATATATATATATATACATATATATATATATTTGGCTTGCCATACATATATATGGGTTATCATATATATATTTGGCTTGCCATATATATATATGGGTTGCCAGGTGGTGCTAGTGGTAAATAATTTGACTGCCAATGCAGGAGATGAAAGAGACACAGGTTGGATCCCTGGGCTGGGAAGATCCACTGGAGTAGGAAGTGGCAACCACTCCAGTATTCTTGCCTGGAAAATTCCATGGAGAGAGGGACAGAGGGACAGAGGGACAGAGGAGCCAGGTGGGCTACAGTTCAGTGGCTGCAAAAAGTCGTACACAACTGAGCACAGAGCAAATATATGTTGTTTATTATTTTACTGTCAACCACTTTAACTTTTATCACCTTAAAATGGACTTTATATGATTCTTAATATTTAGTTTTTGTTACAGTTGGCTTTCTGTTTTCAGAGATTCTGCATCTACAGATTCAACCAATTATAGCTGAAAAAATAGTTTTAAAAATCCAGAAAATTCCAAAAAGCAACACTTGAAACTGCCATACATTTACATAGCATTTTCATTGTACTTACAACTGCTTACCTAGCATTTTCATTAGACTTACAGCTATTTATATAGCATTTACCTTGTACTAGGTATTACATATAATCTAGAGATGATTTAAAGTATACAGCAGGATATATTTTGGTTACATACAAATAATACACCAGTTTTAATATGCCATTTTATGTGTGACTTGAGCATCCTTAGATTTTGGTACCAACAGGTTTCTATATAGGCTGTCGAGAGCTTTGGTCTTATATGCATATGGTCTTATATAAGTTCCCAGTACCCTGAAAAATAGTTTTTGTAGGAAAAACATTTTTCAGTAATACAAGGAAAATGTAGGACTGACAGAAGTATTTCTATCAATCTCTTAAGTTAAATGTATTTACTTATTCATTTGCATTTAAGAAGACCTTTTTATTCATTAGGAACACTGTACATCTATTAAAAACATTGGACATAATTTTTAGGAGAAAAAAATTGAACCAAATTGAAAATAAGTTTATAAATTTGATTTTAGAATTCTGGTGCTATTCTTATGAAATTACACGAAATGAATTTCCAGATTCTCCAAGTACTATGTAGTCTGGAAATGAATGGAAGCAACATAGCTTTAAAAGATTTCATTCAGTGATATAAATAAGCACATACTATACTATGAACAGAAAATTAACTCACTATTTAAATGATATACTAAAATAACTTGTATACATTCATTTCTGCAGCATCTAGAATATTAAAAAAATTAAAATTTGCCAAATAATTTCATAAGTAAGTCCATAAATGCCTTTCTCATTTCATCAGTAAAGCCAGTTCTTCATTTGAAGTTATATATTTCTCCTTTATGTCTCTATTCGAAAAGATGCTATGGTACTAGCAGAATAGCATAATATAGTATGTGGGCTCTGATACCATGTTACTTGGGTGGTATTACCCACCCTGCTACTTACTAATCACATGACTTTCTCATCCTTTCTGTGACTCACTGGTTTTTCTCATTCATAAAATGAAGATGATAACAGTAATAACAGCCATTTCCTTCTCCAAATAATAACAGCACCTGCCTTCTATATTTGTTGCAGAACTTCAATTATATTTGATCACTTAAAGTGTTGCCTATAAGGCTTTAGTAAATATTGTCTATCAGTGCTCATAATCTATTTTATATCTTCATTGTTCTCATCCAATCTGCTCATTTAAATTATTTTGTATGATAATCATGGCAACATCAGCTTCATTTTCAAGAATACATATTGGTTTCCTGACATACTACTCAATGTCATACAGGGTTCCATGCTAACACTACTTAAATAATGGCAATATAAGAGTAGTTGTAGATGTGACTGGTTATAGAAGCAAGGTCCAATGCTGTAAAGAGCAGTACTGCATAGGAAGATGCATTGTCAGGTCCATGAATCCAGGTAAATTGGAAGTGGTCAAAAGAAGATGACAAGCGTGAACGTTGACATTCTAGGAATCAGCGAACTCAAATGGACTGGAATGGGTGAATTTAACTCAGATGACCATTATATCTACTACTGTGGGCCGGAATCCCTCAGAAGAAATGGAATAGCCATCATGGTCAACAAGAGTCCAAAATGCAGTACTTGGATGCAGTCTCAAAAATGACAGAATGATCTCTGTTCATTTCCAAGGCAAACCATTCAATATCACAGTAATCCAAGTCTATGCCCTGACCAGTAGCCCTGAAGAAGCTAAAGATGAACACATCTATAAAGACCTACAAGACCTTCTAGAACTAACACCCCAAAAAGATGTCCTTTTCATTATAGGGGACTGCAATGCAAAGTAGGAAGTAAAGAAATACCTGAAGTAACAGGCAAATTTTGCCTTGCAGTACAGAATGAAGCAGGGCAAAGGCTAACAGAGTTTTGTCAAGAGAATGCACTGGTCATAGCAAACACCCTCTTCCAACAACACAAGAGAAGACACTACACATGGACATCACCAGATGGTTGATACTGAAATCAGATTGATTATATTCTTTGCAGCTAAAGATGGAGAAGCTCTATACAGTCAGCAAAAAGAAGACAGGGAGTTGACTGTGGCTCAGATAATGAACTCCTTATTGCCAAATTCAGACTTAAGTTGAAGAAAGTAGGGAAAACCACTAGACCATTCAGGTATAACCTAAATCAAATCCCATACGATTACACAGTGGAAGTGATAAATAGATTTAACGGACTAGATCTGATAGACAGAGTGCCTGATGAACTATGGACAGACGTTCATGACACTGTACAAGAGACATAACCCAAGAAAAAGAAATGCAAAAAGCCAAAATGGCTCTCTGAAGAGGCCTTACAAATAGCTGTGAAAGGAAGAGAAGCGAAAAGCAAATGAGAAAAGGAAAGATATACCCATTTGAATGCAGAGTTCCAAAGAACAGCAAGGAGAGATAAGAAAGCCTTCCTCAGTGAACAAGGCAAAGAAATAGAGGAAAAAAAATAGAATGGGAAAGGCTAGAGATCTCTTCAAGAAAATTAGAGATACAAAGGGAATATTTCATGCAAATGTGGGCACAATAAAGGACAGAAATGGTATGGACCTAACAGAAGCAGAAGGTATTAGAAAAGGTGGCAAGAATACAAAGAAGAATTGTACAAAAAATATCTTCATGACCCAGATAATCACGATGGTGTGATCACTCATCTAGAGCCAGACATCCTGGAATGTGAAGTCAAGTGGGCCTTAGAAAACATCACTATGAACAAAGCTAGTGGAGGTGATGGAATTCCAGTTGAGCTATTTCAGATCCTAAAAGATGATGCTGTGAATGTGCTGTACTCAATATGCCAGCAAATCTGGAAAATTCAGGAGTGGCCACAGGACTGGAAAAAGGTCAGTTTTCATTCCAATCCCAAAGAAAGGTAATGAAGAATGTTCAAACTACCACACAATTGCACTCATCTCACACGCTAATAAAGTAATGCTCAAAATTCTCCAAGCCAGGCTTCAGCAATACATGAACCGTGAACTTCCAGATGTTCAAGCTCGTTTTAGAAAAGACAGAGTAACCAGAGTTCAAATTGCCAACATCTACTGGATCATCAAAAAAGCACGAGAATTCTAGAAAAACATCAACTTCTGCTTTATTGACTATGCCAAAGCCTTTGATGGTGTGGATCACAACAAACTGTGGAAAATTCTTCAATAGATTGGAATACCAGACCACTTGACATGCCTCTTGAGAAATCTGTATGCAGCTCAGGAAGCAACAATTAGAACTGGACATGGAACAATAGACTGGTTTCAAATTAGGAGAGGAGTACATCAAGGCTGTATACTGTCACCCTCCTTATTTAATTTATATGCAGAGTACATCATGAGAAACGCTGGGCTTGATGAAGTACAAGCTGGAATCAAGATTGCTGGGAGAAATATCAATAACCTCAGATATGCAGATGACACCACCCTTATGGCAGAAAGTGAAGAAAAACTAAAGAGCCTCTTGATAAAGTGAAAAATGAGAATGAAAAAGTTGGCTTAAAGATCAACATACAGGAAACTAAGACCATGGCATCCAGTCCCATCACTTCAATGGAAATAGATAGGGGAACAGTGGAAACAGTGGCTGACTTTATTTTGGGGGGCTCCAAAATCACTTCAGGTGGTGAATGCAGCCATGAAATTAAAAGACCCTTACTCCTTGGAAGAAAAGTTATGACCAACCTAGACAGCATATTAAAAAGCAGAGACATTACTTTACCAACCTAGGTCCGTCTATTGAAGGTTATGGTTTTGCCATTAGTCATGTATGGATGTGAGAGTTGGGCTATAAAGAAACCTGAACATGGAAGAATTTATGCTTTTGAACTGTGGTGTTGGAGAAGACTCTTGAGAGTCCCTTGAACTGCAAGGAGATCTAACCAGTCCATCCTAAAGGACATCAGTCCTGAGTGCTCATTGGAAGGACTGGTGTTGAAGCTGAAACTCCAATACTTTGGCCACCTGATGGGAAGAGGTGACTCATTTGAAAAGACCCTGATGCTGGGAAAGATTGAGGGCAGGAAGAAAAGGGAATGACAGAGGATGAGGTGGTTGGATGGTATCACCGACTGAATGGACATGAGTTTGAGTATGCTCCAGGAGTTGGTGATGGACAGGGAGGCCTGGTGTGCTGCGGTCCATGGGGTCACAGAAAGGCAGACACGACTGAGCAATTGAACTGAACTGAACTGAATATAAGAGCTGGCTAAAGTCTCCAAGTGGTTAAGGACAGGGAAGGTCTGCAGTTTGGCAAAGGCTTTAGTCATTATCTATGCCAAATTCCTGAGGTCATTTGGTTACTTGGTTTCAGCTTTTAATTTTCTCTCTAATCAATGTATCATTAAGCATCATGATACCTAAATATTTAACTCATTGAAAGTATTCAGATTAGTATTACCAATGCAAATCTGTTTCGCTATTTTCAGCTGATTTCTAACAAAGGTTTAAATGGTTAGAGAAGGCTTGGGTAGGAATGCCTAGAGTGACATTTGAGAATTCTATTCAAATTCAGATTAGTTTTACATTGTCTGATATCATTACCATTCATAATTGCTGATTATAAACATAGCCATATGCTGCGAGCATTGTGGAGTGGACACGGATATTTGCCTAATCATCACCCATTCCTGCTCTCTCTTTAGTCATAGATTCTAGATTTTATCCAGGTGGCTACTCCCATGCACCATGCACACAGCTATGCATTTCATGGTAAACTGAACCTATATGCAGTCCCCATAGAAGGCAAAGTTAGTTCAGTTCATCTTCCTTGCATTGATTGATAAAAGTATATTCATGTGAGTGAACTCTAATCCATAAGACATGATGGTAAGTCAGCTGGATTTCTTCTACAAAAGCACTGATATCTTCTATAAGAAAGACTAGGTAGTTACCTTTAGTCCCACTATCTATGGACATCCCTGGGTTTGGATATAACACTCAGAACTTCTTTAGACATCTTGAATGTCTAAAAAAATGTCATCAACCCTGAGAGCACTAGACTAAAATAGAGAGATCTTGGGTCATACAAAACGTAATTGAACTGCTGAACTAACAAACCTCGATATGTACCATATCCCTGCAATTTCTATATATGTGATAATAAATTTCCTCATAGATTAAGTTAGTTTAAATGAGCATTTCTTGCAATTTGCAAGGTATAGTATCCTTAACAACACAGGATAGAAAGAATTATGTTATATTAGTTAATTCTTGGCTCACAAGACAGATAAAGGTACAAAGATTCTGGAAGGGTAGGTTAACTCAGTCAAAAGCTTTTTTATTTTTAGGCTGCTGAATGATTTTGTATATTTTAAATGGTAGTAGTGATGTATTGGAGAAGACTCTTGAAAGTCCTTTGGACTGCAAGGAGATCCAACCAGTCCTTCCTAAAGGAGATCAGTCCTGGGTGTTCATTGGAAGGAATGATGCTAAAGCTGAAACTCCAATACTTTGGCCACCTCATGTGAAGAGTTGGCTCATTGGAAAAGACCCTGATGCTGGGAGGGATTGGGGGCAGGAGGAGAAGGGGACGACAGAGGATGAGATGGCTGGATGGCATCACTGACTCGATGGACAGGAGTTTGAATGAACTCCGGGAGTTGGTGATGGACAGGGAGGCCTGGCGTGCTGCGATTCATGGGGTCGCAAAGAGTCGGACACGACTGAGTGACTGAACTGAAATGAAGTGATGTATTTATTTTTCAGTAATAAGCCTGAAACATTTTTTTTTAGACTTTAAGCAGAAGTTATCAAAGTTATAATGTTCCCAACCATAGAAATGAATTTTAGGGATTAAAATTTATCATAAAAATTTAAGAATATCATGTGTTTATAATGATCGAACTGTTCACGTTCTGCATACCCCAAACTACTCTGTATATTTCCTACACAAAATTATGATTCAGTGAGCAGAATACTCTTCTAGCATTTTTAGAAGACAGATCTTTAAGTGCACACAGTGAAGAAGTGCAGAGGAAAGAACTTAGCATTTTTGGAAGATTTAGTGTTGGTTTTGAATTAATCAGTATGTGAACTTGACTGCAATGACCATTAATTTCTCATATATAATATAAAATATGCTCAAATGAAATCTGAAAATTTCACCTCCTTATTAAATCATCTTTTTTTTTTTCCCCACATAAAATTCCAGGCAAAAGTCCAGTATACACGGGCTACAAAGTAGATGGGCTTTGGTTCCAATGGGAGCAGAGGAACTAGAACACTCAGTACATATCAGCATCATACCCTGATATCTCCTTGGTGAAATCTGTACGCTCTACTAAGGATAGTTTAAAAGCCTCTGAACTAGATAGATGATCTCTAAGCCCTTTTCTAGCTCTTACATTATGAGTCTATAAATCAAGTAGAAAATTAGTTCTTAAAATATTAGAATACATGTTGATGATTTTTATGTGTGTCTGAGTTATTTTTCTGGTTATAACTTGGCAAATTATTTAACTTCAGAAGAACTAGACACTCAATTTTGATAAGTAATAATTCTTTGAATTACTGTTTCTTGACCAGTGTTTTTTCCTTAAGATCATCTCCTATAAATGATATTCTGTGTCTCTGACACTGAGCTTACATTTACACATGCGTAAATTATATAGAGTTTGGGGATTCTATATACTGTTATAGAATTAGCAATATATTCTGATGTTCCAACATTATAAATGGCTGTTGTTACTTTATCATCTGGGATATCAAACTCAGGAATTCATTTGGATTTTTTGTTTCATACAGAACCCATGAACAAAAACAAAGGTGTGACATAGAGAGGGAGACTCTACTCTTCATGTTACAGACAACGGTTTTCCTGAGCTTCACCAATTCAGTTCAGTTCAGTCACTCAGTCGTGTCTGACTCTTTGCGACCCCATGAATCGCAGCAGGCCAGGCCTCCCTGTCCATCACCAACTTCCGGAGTTCACTCAGACTCACGTCCATTGAGTCAGTGATGCCATCTAGCCATCTCACCCTCTGTCATCCCCTTCTCCTCCTGCCCCCAATCCC
>NW_011495021.1:3647406-3651473 GCF_000754665.1 Bison bison bison
TTATTTCCAATGAATCAACTCTTCGCATGAGGTGGCCAAGTACTGGAGTTTCAGCTTTAGCATCATTCCTTCCAAAGAAATCCCAGGGCTGATCTCCTTCAGAATGGACTGGTTGGATCTCCTTGCAGTCCAAGGGACTCTCTCAAGTGTTCTCCAACATCACAGTTCAAAAGCATCAATTCTTCGGCACTCAGCCTTCTTCACAGTCCAACTCTCACAACCATACATGACCACAGGAAAATCCATAGCCTTGACTAGATGGACCTTTGTTGGCAAAGTAGTGTCTCTGCTTTTCAATGAGCTTCATTACCCTTCACAAATCTCAAATCTCATAGGTTCTCTTGATTTGTTGATGACCTTTTAACGCAATATTACATGCTGTTTAGTTCTCTATCTTGTAAAAATAATAGCTAGGTTTTTTAAAATAGAACTTGCTGTAATAGAATTTAAAATAGTTCATCCTTTCACACACCAAGAGATCATCATATTTTTTCATTGTGAAAATAAAATTTATTTTTAATTATTATATTCACTATTTTTAAAGTCTTCAGTAATAAGAAACAACTTGAAATACTGAATTAGCAGCAATTTTTATTTTAGGTTCTGAGTTACATTTCTTCATTACATTTGTTTCTATGTTTTCTAATTATTACTTGCAATAAGCAAATATTTATTTATAATCAGGAAGAACAGAAACTTTAATCAGCATATTTAATGTTATATACGCCAATTGATTAAAATTATATAAAAATAATATACACAGCAAGAAGTCAGGAAGAGAGTAAAAAAGGGTTAATAATTGTTGCCTTGGAATGATTAACTAAAGACAAATTTCTTCCTGCACATTTTCATAATTTAAATTCTTATGAAGAAATGTATTTTAATTTTATAATATATAATATTAAAAATATAATATATAATATTTAAAAGATAAGTTACTTGATTTATTTAAATAATACAAAATGTTATTTAGATGGGAAGTTTGATGAACGATATTGCATTTCCTGAAATACTAAACATTTTAAAACAATTTCTCTGTGAGTGAGGCAGCCCTTTAATTTCTGGTCCTTTAGAGCAAGCTTCAGAAATTCAATTCAGGTAGTCCCAGTCACACGTAAGCTTCCCCCAAATGACCCTTCATAATGTATCTCATAATTCCTCTCTAACTTGCCCTCACCTCTGTACTTTGTTTCCACTAGAGTCTATACCTGACTCCATGCACCTGAGGCTTCAGTCTGAGCTTGAACTTGTTGTTTCCTGTTTTCATCACTTGAAATCAGTCATTTTCTATTGAAATTCATTTGGCCTTCTCCTTTTGCTTATCTCAATTTTGCCTTTGTTGTATTCTTTTGACCTGTTTTCAGCTGCTTAGATGCCAACTCTTGTCCTTTGACCAGGCAAATGTCACTTAACATAGAGACCGATGTGTTGTGCTGTGCTGTGCTAAGTTGCTTCAGTTTTGCCCATCTCTTTGGGACCCTTTGGACTGTAGCCCACCAGGCTTCTCTGCCCATGGGATTCACCAGGCAAGAAAACTAGAGCGGGTTGCCATTTCCTCCTCCAGGGGATCTTCCCAACCCAGGGATTGAACCCATGTTTCATGTCTCCTGCATTGGCAGGCAGATCTAGCACCACTTGGAAAGACAAGAGACCCACATACATAGCATATTCTGCTAAGACCTAAATATCTTTGAAATTAACACTAAAAAGTACAGAAATGAAAAATTTACATCAGTAGAAATAAACAACCCAAAGATATTACAACATAATTGGTTACTCCAGTTAAAACTCTTATATAGTGTTTACACAAATTAAAACTGATTTAGAGAGTATAACTCTTAGGAACAGCTAGTAACATAGTTATCTCACTCTGTTCAACAAATCATGCAATCAAAGTTCTGTAACAATAATAAGCAGAGGATGCAACTGTCTTAAACATTTAATTATGAGATGCCTTAAATGCCTGCTACAATAAGGCATTCCTTATGATTTCTTGGTAACCAGAGTCTGTATGATAGGACGAAATTAGGTACTTTATATTTGGCAAGGAAGATGAGGTACTTTGGTAGATTTATACACCTAAACACTTAAATATGTCTGTATTTAATGTGATTGCTACCCACTACACCGGAGAAGGCG
The DNA here is from genome assembly GCF_000754665.1 of Bison bison bison. NCBI lineage: Eukaryota > Metazoa > Chordata > Mammalia > Artiodactyla > Bovidae > Bison > Bison bison. The sequence continues at coordinate 3,649,546 of NW_011495021.1, forward strand.
ATGGCACCCCACTCCAGTACTCTTGCCTGGAAAATCCCATGGATGGAGAAGTCTGGTGGGCTGCAGTCCATGGGGTCGCTACGAGTCTGACACGACTGAGCGACTTCACCTTCACTTTTCACTTTCATGCATTGGAGAAGGAAATGGCAACCCACTCCAGTGTTCTTGCCTGGAGAATCCCAGGGATGGTGGAGCCTCGTGGGCTGCCGTCTATGGGGTCGCACAGAGTCAGACATGACTGAAGCGACTTAGCAGCAGCAGCAGCAGCAACCCACTAAACACTCAAAGCTACCACCTTCTCTAGAGACTTGCCCTTGTCGAAATGGGAGTAATCCATCCAGGAGGTTAGAAGGGCAATTCCAAAGAATGTTCAAATTACTGTACAGTTGGGTTCATTTCACATGTTAGCAAGGTAATGTTCAAAATCCTTCAAGCTAGGCTTTAATAGTATGAGAACCTATGTACAAGCTGGATTTAGAAAAGTCAGGGGAACCAGAGATGAAATTGCCAACATATACTGGATCGTAGAAAAAGGAAGCGAATTCCAACAAAACATCAACTTCTGCTTCATTGACTATGATAAAATCTTTGACTGTGTGGATCACAACAAACTGTGGAAAATTCTTAAAGAGATGGGAATTCTTTACTACCTTACCTGTCTCCTAAGAAACCTGTAGGCAGGTGGAGAAGCACCAGTTAGAACCAGATATGGAAAAATAGACTGGTTCAAAACTAGAAAAGCAATGCATCAAGGCGGTATATTGTCACCCCGCTTATTTAACTTCTGTGCAGAGGACATCATGCAAAATGCTGGGCTGGATAAATCAGAAGCTGGAATCAAGTTGCCAAGAAAAATATCAACAATGTTACATAAGCAGACGATACCACTTTAATGGCAGAAAGCAAAGAGGAACTAAAGAGCCTCTTGATGAAGGTGCAAGACAAGAGTGAGAAAGCTGTCTTAAAACTCAACATTCAAAAAACCAGATCATGGCACCTGCTCTCATCACTTCATGGTAAATAGATGGGGAAAAAAAAGGAAACAGTGGCAGATATTATTTTCTTGGTCTCCAAAATCACTACAGATGGTGATCGTGGCCATGAAATTAGAAGACCCTTACTTTCTCCTTGGAAGAAAAGTTATGACCATCTTAGACTATTACGAAGCAGAGATATCACTTTGCTGACAAAAGTCCATATAGTCAAAGCTATAGTTTTTCCAATAGTCATGTATGAATGTGAGAGTTGGATCATAAAAAAGACTGAGTGCTGTGGAATTGATGCTTTGGAACTGTGGTGCTGGAGAAGACTCTTGAGAGTCCCTTGGACAGTAAGGAGATCAAACCAGTCAATCCTAAAGGAAATCAACCCTGGATATTCACTGGAAAGACTGATACTGAAGCTCCAACACTCTGGCCACCTGATGTGAAGAAGCAACTCACTGGAGACCACCCTGATGCTGGGAAAGACTAAGGGTCGGAGGAGAATGGGGCAACAGAGGGTGAGATGGTTGAATGGTATCGCCAACTCAAAGGAAATGAGTTTGAGCAAACTCTGGGAGATAGTGACGGAAGTGTGTGGTTTGCTGCAGTCTGAGGGGTCACAAAGAGTCAGACCCGACTTAGTGACTAAACAACAACAATCCCACCTCTCTCCTACAGTCTGCAGCCACTCACTAAGCCATGCTAGTACAAAAGCTCAGACTCAGTGTGGGACCAACTTCATGGGGGTAATTCAGACCGCCCATACAATCAGCACTGCCAAAGGTTCAGGTGAAGCCTGGATCCAGGCTGCACTTTATACTGCATTAATACTGCAATTTTGCTTAGCTCTTTCCCTTCCCCAATCTGTCTTTACTACCTCTCTCTTAACTAGGGTCATCAGATTAAAAAGAAGGACTCTGAGGTAAATGTTAATTTCAAAAAAAA
>NW_011495021.1:3651573-3660030 GCF_000754665.1 Bison bison bison
AAAAAAAAAAAAAAAATGAATATTATTTTAGTAGATGTATGTCCTGAATATTTCATGTAAATATCTGCTGTTTATCTGAAATTCAGATTTCACTAGGCATGCCATGTTTTTATTTGCTAAATCTCATATTCCTATTCCTGGGAGCTCTTCTTCAATAAATTATGCGTACTTGAAATTTTGCCTCAGAATCTGCTTCCAGGAAATCCAACCATAGATAATGCCAATTATATACTGATAGGTTATTAAACATGTATTTCAAAACTATGTATCTCTCTAAATGCACACACATATATATATATACACTGTTCAATATATATAAAAACATGTGGGAGTTGTATAAAAATAGTAATGAATATACAAAAAAGTATTCCTGGAATTGTGAATTGTATGCTTCTAAAAGTTACCCATGAACAAAAGACAAATTAGTGAAAGAACTATCTGTGGAAATCTTCATTTCACACTGAAATTCTCATATTATCTGAAGTTTACAGCAGAATGTTATAATTCCAGTATATAACAATAAAGATAGAGTTAGCTGTATCATTGATTTTGTTCCCACAGCAGTTAAACACTCATGAGATTTTTTTTTTCTTATTTTGTTTCCTAGTTTTTCACATTGATATCTACTGACTCCAAACTGACATCATGCGTAGCAAAGTGAGAAGGGGTTGAAAAAGATTAAAAAGGTATAGGGAAATAATTTATCAACAGGAAAACAACACTAGCTATATGCCCATTTCAAAAAGAAAAAGCAATCTTAGACATAGATGGAAGCTATTGTTTTGTAAGTAGGCTTAAAATTAAATATATGTCAAAGTCAAGACATAAGCTTACTGGAAGTCAATATTAAGGCAAAGCTGCATTCTTCCTCCTAGGAATATAGGAAGTAACAGGAACCAACTTCAACATATCCTGTATGTATGAATATTTATTATGACATTCAATTGTAGAGCAAACGGCATATGAGTGCAATGTAGCAAGTGATACAATATGAGTGTGGGGTTATAAAGTACAATACAAGTAGAAATAACCTAGGACTAAGAGGCCAAAGGTATGACATTTAACTCTCATATTATTAATATTAGGTTACCTTGAACAAGCCATTATGGGCATTGTTTTTTTCTTTCTTTCTTTTTTTTAATAAAATGAAGTGTATGTAATATATGGTTTTTAAAAGCTCTTCAGTTCATAAATTCTATGACCATTCAAAAAATATAGTTGTGACTATCTTATTCTAATAAATCATTTTAATCTCATATTTTTCTCTAGCAATACAAGGAATGTAGTAATACAAAGAAATAAAAACCCTACATTTTAGTAAACATGTTTGGATGATAAACAGAAATAATATGTATTCTGCAGTGAATTACTATTGTACTGCCTCCTTTGTCTTACATGATCAGACTTTAAGATGTGTAACGTCAATCCAAAGATTTCTAATTCGAAAATAAGCTAATACAATTATGTGGAGTTTGAAAATAAAATAAAATTAATAAAAAAAAAATATTTTCATTTATTATTTGAATGTCAAAAGGCATACAATTTTATAATACTTTATATTTAAACTACTAAGTCTTTGTAAGGTGATAACTATGTATATATTTACTGTTTTTCTGAAAGCATACTTACTTTAGATCTTTACATGCACTATAGGATTCAGAATCACAGTACTGAGTACTTGTTGGTTAAGTGCCATGGAACATTCTATTATTAGAATGATATGGTAAATCTTTAATGTAAACTTAATTGGTTAAAAATAGATGAGATTGTTTAATGGATCCTTCACTGAATAATTAAATATACTTATGGGAAAATAGATAGCATAGATCTATCGTACCAGCATCCTAGAGCCTTCTTTCAAACTGTAAAAACTCAAGTTCTACTGTGAGACATTGAAAAGACATGATATTACACATAAATCCTGGGGGCTGCCACAAAACCAGAGTCAGCTGTCAGAATCTATAAACCTCCAGCATCACTGACTAGGACTAATGCTTATTATTTTTAATACACTGCTATGAATTATTTCCACTGGATAATTCCTTGTCTTTGTGCTCCCAAGGAAGGCCAAACAAACAGTTATGGGTGGCTGGCAATAAATCTACATCTGTGAATAAACTCTCCTGGGATCCTATGAAAGACTGTAATGAATTCAACACATGATGCTAGTCCTAGAGGCAGACACATTCACACCGTGAGGGAAGACAGTTAGGGTTTTTTAGTAAAAATTAAATGCTGAATCAGTGTGTGTGAAGCATTGCTGCTACTAACTGCGGCGCTCTGGATTTAAACACACACACACCAGTTAAAGTGTATGAAGACACGCGTTGATGAACAACTGCTAACTTGTTTGCTTTTGTCTCCAAAAATATATTTCTATGCCCAGTTATGTTTTCCAGGCAAAACATACATAATTGAATATTAATTTTGAGGAGGCTATGTAGTTCAATTGCCTTTTTAAAGCAAGTAATATCTAAAATATACCTTTACAAACTATTTTTCACTTATATTAATAAATCATTTTGCCCGTAGGTTATCTAATCAGAAAATTGTAAAAGATTCCTCACTTTTTTTTCTCATCATAAGGTATGGATCATTTCTCTGAGCTCTATTCTGTTCTATTTCCTCCAACTGTTATTTGCAAGAGTGTAGGGGTAACAATGTCCTCACTTATGGCTCCTGAAGAACCACAGTTACCCCTTGGTATTCTCAGGGAATTGGTTCTGGGAGACCCCTCAAATCTGCCCGATGCTCAATTTCCTTACACAAAATGTGGTAGTAAAATATTTTAAAAAGTGTACCAAAAATAAAAACCTAATAAAGTAGAAATATGAAGTACTTAATTATGCTTTACTTTAGCCTATACAAAGAGACAAAAATAAATGCTGTTTCAAGATAACATAGCCAGATTAAAAGGAAGGCTCATGTCAATATTACATCTGAATCAGATTACTGCAATTTGTTTTTAGAAATACCAGGTATTTCACATAGATGTATAAGATTGTGATATATGTAAACTCACTTTTGTAAATTAATTTGTCTAGAGAAGACATTCTATAAATAAAAATGTACAAGTAAATACAATCTAATTATGTACCTTAACCATTAACATTTAGAATATATATTTTATATGGTTTTATATAACATGGCAATTCGCTCAGAACAAAAGGAACATGAATTCTAGAATACATTAGCTTATTTTAGTATTGGTAATTTTTCCCAGTTTATTACGAACAGTGGTTCTTCTGGTAAAAAGAGATAGACAAAGCTTTTGAGGATTTTGTGCTGAGAAAGTTGAAAGATCAAAGTGAATGCCTCTTCTCCTTTCCTTTGACATAAACCAGTAGATGTTAACACAGGCTCTTAAATTCAACTAGATAGAATTATAGTAAGAAAAATCCCCATACCAGAGGGATGGTATGGGGAGGGAGGAGGGAGGAGGGTTCAGGATGGGGAACACATGTATACCTGTGGCGGATTCATTTTGATATATGGCAAAACCAGTACAATATTGTAAAATTAAAAAATAAAATAAAACATAAAAAAATAAAAGAAAATATATTAAAAAAAGAAAAAGAAAAGAAAAATCATGATCTTCTCTTTAAAAGTGCCTATACAAAACTAGCTAACACAGAAGTGTCATATAGAAAGAAGTAAATCTCACTAAACAATCTTACTTTAATAAATTATCCTCACTAAATATACCTTATTAGATTATATTCATAAATAAACCTTACATTCAGTTCAGTCTAGTCGCTTTATGTGTCTGACTCTTTGTGACCCCTTGGACTACAGCACACCAGGCCACCCTGTCCATCACCAACTCCCAGAGTCTGCTCAAACTCATGTTCATGAGTCGGTAATGCCATCCAACCATCTCATCCTCTGTCGTTCCCTTCTCCTCCCGCATTCAATCTTTCCCAGCAACAGGATCTTTTCAAATGAGTCAGCTCTTCCCATCAGGTGGCTAAAGTATTGGAGTTTCAGCTTCAAAATCAGTCCTTCCAATGAATATTCAGGACTGATTTCTTTTAGATGGATTGTTTGGATACCCTTGCAGTCCAAGGGACTCTCAAGAGTCTTCTCCAACACCACAGTTCAAAAGCATCAATTCTTCAGTGCTCAGCTTTCTTTATAGTCCAACTCCCACATCCATACATGACCACTGGAAAAACTATAGCTTTGACTAGATGAACCTTTGTTGGCAAAGTAATGTCTCTGCTTTTTAACATGCTGTCTAGTTTGGTCATAACTTTTCTTCCAAGGAGCAAGTGTCTTAATTTCATGACTGCATTCACCATCTGCAGTGATTTTGGAGCCCCAAAATAAATGTCTGTCACTGTTTTCACTGTTTCCCCATCTGTTTACCATGAAGTGATGGGACCAGATGCCATGATCTTAGTTTTCTGAATGATGAGTTTTGAGCCAACTTTTTCACTCTCTTCTTTCACTTTCATTAAGAGGCTCTTTAGTTCTTCTTCACTTTCTGACATAAGGGTGGTGTCATCTGCATATCTGAGGTTATTGATATTTTCCCCGGCAATCGTGATTCCAGCTTGTGCTTCATCCAGTCCAGTGTTTCTCATGATATATTCTGCATGTAAGTTAAATAAGCAGGGTGACAATATACAGCCTTGATATACTCCTTTTCCTATTTGGAACCAGTCGGTTGTTCCATGTCCAGTTCTAACTGTTGCTTCTTGACCTGAATACAGATTTCTAGGAAGCAGGTGATGATCTGGTATTCCCATCTTTTGAACAATTTTCCAGTTTGTTGTGATCCACACAGTCAAAGGCTTTGGCATAGTCAATAAAGCTGAGGTAGATGTTTTTCTGGAACTCTTTTGCTCTCTTGTTTTTTTGATGATCCAATAGATATTGGCAATTTGATCTCTGGTTTCTTTGCTTTCTCTAAATCCAACTTGAACATCTGGAAGTTAACAGTTTATGTACTGTAGAAGCCTGGTTTGGAGAATTTTGAACACTACTTTGCTAGTGTGTGAGATGAGTACAATTGTACATCTTACATTAACAATTCACTGAGAGCTTTTTGGTATATAAAATAAGCATTATTTTTCCATGATTTATTTTCAAACTAAGATTTGGTATAATCTGTTTTTATATGTTTGTTTACACAATGCAGTTTAATATATATACTTATAGAAGTAAATACAGAACAAAATATGGGAGTGATACTTTGCTAAACCACCCACAATAAATTGGACATGTTCCTAAAGAGATATTCAGTTTCAATAGATGGTCAGTTTTGTGATAATACTACTAACCAATGCAACCTTAAGTGATGACTAGCTAAAGAAGGACTATACAAAGATGCCATTAAGTAAATATCTGTTGATTTAATGAATGGCTTACCAAAGTAGTACTAACAACTTTTCTATGGAATGATCTGGGTAACATTTCACACTGCAGCCTGCAATATCATTAGACTTTTCCATCAAGAGAATTTCTCTTGTGAATTAAAATATTTTACTAAAAGTCAATTGCAAATCTTATATCCTAACAGGTTATTGCCAACTCACCTAAACTCATTAAAGAGTAGTTTATCAAATTATTCATAAGTCACAATACAAGGATTATAACTGAATAAATAAAATACAAGGCATTTGATGGATAACTAGAACAGTAATTTCAATCACGTTGTATAATCAAGCTTTCCTTCTGTCTTTTCATATTCTTAATTAGAAAATCTACACATTTCCTTGTATCTAGTGATTCTTAAATGATGTTTTATAAGTAGATGGGTACAAATTGTTCTTTTAGGAAAACTTTTGTGTTAAAACCTGAGATATATTCCACATCTTTGCCATCTAATAATCATTCCAATCATTAGATGGCATGATTTTTCCAGGAAGAAAAATCATGCCATCTAATGGCTAACTGCCCAATTCTTTTATTCCTGTGTTACAAGTTATTTTGTGTACGATCAAGGGTTTTATACCATAGAGTGTACTCTAAGGCTATACAGAATATGAGAGAAGAAAAAGAATCTGGAAAAATTCTAAGGAACCACCTGCACATACCCATGTTTTATTATGGAAGTCGTGTGGAAGGGCAAGATTTTATGTCTTAAACAGGATGTATGAAGAGCTGAAGATTTTATGTTTATAAACATATCATTAAATATATCTAACTATATCACATATTCCAATGTAGTAAAGATTAAATTGGTGATGCTTCCCAGATGGCTCAGCGGTAAAGAATCTGCTTGCCAAGCAGGAGACAAAGGTTCAGTCCCTGGGTTGAAAAGATCCCCTGGGAATCTACTCCTTTCTTGCCAGGGAAATCCCAAGGACAGAGGAGCCTGATGGTCTACAATCCATGGAGTTGCCAACAGTCAGACATGACTTAGTGCCTAAACACCAGCAATAGCAAAGATGACATCACTTATCTAGAATTAACTGATATCTTTTCCTTAATAGTCGCCCTAATATTATGACAAAACTTTAAAAATTACTCTATATGAATGCTTACCAATAGCTTCCGAATGAATTTTCTTTTAAATTCTTTTAGAAACTTTCAGCAACTCTAGCTATTATGAACATATATATCTAATAGATGTAATAACTGTAGAGACCAAATGCATTTCCAATGACCATATAATTATGAAAGGGGAACACTAAAATTTGAACACCAAAATGTTAATTCAAAGTTTATACTTATTTTATTGTGAGAAAATTTAGGTAAATGTCATTTGAAAATGAATCCTTTGAAGATGAAACAATTGTACAAGAAATTTCATATATGGAATATTGCTCAATATATGAATATTTTGAAGTGAGAGATGCTTTGACTTTGAGAATTAACATTATCAATTCAGTACTTGAGAGAATGACTTATTACCTGATGGATGTCTTATATCAGTTAGTGTATACAAATGTGTATTTGAGTTTAGTAATTATTTATACTAATCTATTACTTTATACTCATAGATTCATATTCATGTATCCAATTCTGTAAGTTTTATAAATTTATAGGTTTTTAGGGACAAAAGGTCTAGATCTTCTCTCCATAATAATTATTATTGCAATGGCATCAGATTAACACTGCTGTTTATAATTCACTTGTTTTCATTTGCATTTTCTTAGAATAGGCAGATATGTAGCATACTTCAAAGGGAGACTTTTGAAAATAGATTTAAGAGTATCATTAAGTGTACTTTACTTGTTAATTTTAAAATTGTTCCTTTTAGCACAAAGATGCATGATTATTTAGTTTAATTATTCATGATGCTTTACACATTAAAATGGATATGAGATACCAAAAATTATTTTATATCCCTAGGGAAGTAAATATTAAAAACAGTATTAAAGCATTATGTACGGAGGAAAATTTAAAACACAAAATTATTGATAACAGTTAAAATACTGAAGTAAGCAAGAATGGCAAAGTAATTCTAACCTTCAGCTTCAGTTGAACTGAAGGGTTAGGTAAAATCTTCCTGAAGAAAAGAAAGAGATTTAGTAAGCTGAAAGTCATTTTCTAAGTAATTTTTCAGCTTATTATTAAAGGTAAGGTGGATTATATATATATACAGGTATTACAACATATTGCTAAATTTACTTTGAACAGAGAGATAGAGAGAAGACACACATACACACAAAGAGTGAGAGAGACAACCGCTGCCTAAAATCCTCAACAAAGAGCAGGGGGGAAATGTACTTGATTCATCCCACTATTACAATAAAAATGCTTATTTTATATTGGGTTTGCACTATGACTTAGAAGGGGTTCAGTTCAGTTCAGTTCCTCAGTCGTGTCCGACTCTTTGCGACCCCATGAATCCCAGCATGCCAGGCCTCCCTGTCCATTACCAACTCCTGGAGTTCACCCAAACCCATGTCCATCGAGTCATTGATGCCATCAAACCATCTCATCCTCTGTCATCCCCTTCTCCTCCTGCCATCAATCTTTCCCAGCATCAGTGTCTTTTCAAATGAGTCTGCTCTTCGCATCAGGTGGCCAGAGTATTAGAGTTTCAGATTCAACATCAGTCCTTCCAATGAACACCCAGGACTGATCTGCTTTAGGATGGACTGGTTGGATCTTCTTGCAGTCCAAGGGAATCTCAAGAATCTTCTCCAACACCACAGTTCAAAAGCATCAATTCTTCGGTGCTCAGCTTTCTTTATAGTCCAACTTTCACATCCATACATGACCACTGTTAAACCATAGTGTTGACTAAATAGACCTATGTTGACAAAGTAAAGTCTCTGCTTTTTAATATGCTGTCTAGGTTGGTTATAACTTTCCTTATAAGGAGTAAGGGTCTTTTAATTTCATGGCTGCAATCACCATCTGCAGTGATTTTGGAGCCCAGAAAAATAAAGTCAGCCATGGTTTCCACTGTTTCCCCATCTATTTCCATGAAGTGATGGGACCGGAAGCCATGATCTTAGTTTTCTGAACGTTGAGCTTTAAGTCAACTTTTTCACCTTC
>NW_011495021.1:3660228-3660897 GCF_000754665.1 Bison bison bison
AATATATAGCCTTGACATACTCCTTTTCCTATTTGGAACCAGTCTGTTTTTCCATGTCCAGTTCTAACTGTTGCTTCCTGACCTGCATACAGATTTCTCAAGAGGCAGATCAGGTGGTCTGGTATTCCCATCTCTTTCAGAATTTTCCACAGTTTATTGTGACCCACACCGTCAAAGGCTTTGGCATAGTCAATAAAGCAGAAATCGATGTTTTTTCTGGAATTTTCGTTCTTTTTTGATGATCCAGAGGATGTTGGCAACTTGATCTCTGGTTCCTCTGCCTTTTCTAAAACCAGCTTGAACATCTGGAAGTTCACGGTTCACGTATTGCTGAAGCCTGGCTTGGAGAATTTTGAGCATTAATTTACTAGCATGTGAGATGAGTGCAATTGTGCAGTAGTTTGAACATTCTTTGGCATTGCCTTTTTTTGGAATTGGAATGAAAACTGACCTTTTCCAGTCCTGTGACCACTGCTGAGTTTTCCAAATTTGCTGGCATATTGAGTGCAGCACTTTCACAGCATCATCTTTCAGGATTTGAAAGAGCTCAACTGGAATTCCATCACTTCCACTAGCTTTGTTCGTAGTGATGCTTTCTAAGGCCCACTTGACTTCACATTCCAGGATGTCTGGCTCTAGGTGAGTGATCACACCATCGTGATTATCTGG
>NW_011495021.1:3660997-3699358 GCF_000754665.1 Bison bison bison
ATTATCTGGGTAGTGAAGATCTTTTTTGTACAGTTCTTCTGTGTATTCTTGCCACCTCTTCTTAATATCTTCTGCTTCTGTTAGGTCCCTACCATTTCTGTCCTTTATTGAGCCCATCTTTGCATGAAATGTTCCCTTGGTATCTTTAATTTTCTTGTTGAGATCTACTTTCCCATTCTATTGTTTTCCTCTATTTCTGTGCATTGATCAGTGAGGAAAGCTTTCTTATCTCTCCTTGCTGTTCTTTGGAACTCTGAATTCAAATGAGTATATCTTTCCTTTTCTCCTTTGCTTTTTGCTTCCCTTTTTTCACAGCTGTTGTAGGGCCTCCTCAGATAGCCTTTTTGCTTTTTTGCATTTCTTTTTCTTGGGGATGGTCTTGATTCCTGTCTCCTGTACAATGTCACAAACCCCCGTCAATAGTTCACCAGGCACCCAGTCTATCAGATCTAGTCCCTTAAATCTATTTCTCACTTCCACTGTATGTCATAATGGATTTGATTTAGGTCATACCTGAATGATCTAGTGGTTTTCTCCACTTTATTCAATTTCAGTCTGAATTTGGCAATACGGAGTTCATGGTCTGAGCCACAGTCAGCTTCCCGTCTTGTTTTTGTTGACTGTATAGAGCTTCTCCATCTTTGGCTGCAAAGAAATAATCAATCTGATTTCAGTATCAACCATCTGGTGATGTCCAATCATAGAGTCTTCTCTTGTGTTATTGGAAGAGGGTGTTTGCTATGACCAGTGTGTTGTCTTGGCAGAACTCTATTAGCCTTTGACCTGCTTCATTCCATATCCCAAGGCCAAATTTACCTGTCACCCCAGATGTTTCTTGACTTCCTACTTTGCATTCCAGTCCCCTATAATGAAAAGGACATCTTTTTGGGGTGTTAGTTCTAGAAGGTCTTGTAGGTCTTCATAGATGTGTTCAACTTCAACTTCTTCAGTGTTACTGGTTGGGGCATAGACTTGGATTGCCGTGATATTGAATGGTTTGCCTTGGAAATGAACAGAGATCATTCTGTCGTTTTTGAGACTGCATCCAAGTACTGCATTTCGGACTCTTTTGTTGACTATGATGGCTACTCCATTTCTTCTAGGTGTTTTTTGAGTATATATTCATAAATGTCTTCACACTTGTTATGCTTTCCTGAATACTTTTAATGTGCTAAAGTTTGCATAAACATAAAAATTTACCTTTATAATTAAGTACAAAATTCAGTGACATTAATTACATTCACAACATTGTACAGTCATCAATATTGTATATTTTCAAAACTTTTTCATTACTACAAACAGTAACTTGTAACCATTTAGTAATGATTCCTATTTTGCACTTCTCCAAGTCCACAGTATAATAGGTTGCATTTTAAAACTTCTCTTTTAAAACAAGGCAGTGAATTTTAATCCTTGTATTAAATTCTTTAAACAAGTATGAATTACAATTCCTCAAAGATTTCAACATACTGTCATTATTGCCTCAAGTGTTGGCTTGACTTAATCTTCAATAAATCTTTTAAAATAACAACAAATGCTGAGTAAATCAAATACAAGTAGGTATTGACCTTTGACAACTTCTAGCAAGATATGGACTATCATTCTTCATATGTAAATACACAATGGTGGTGGTTTAGTCTCTAAGTAATGTCTGACTTACTGCAGATGGTGACTGCAGCCATGAAATTAAAAGATGCTTACTCCTTGGAAGGAAAGTTATGACAAACCTAGATAGCACGTTGAAAAGCAGAGACATTACTTTGCCAACAAAGGTCCGTTTAGTCAAGGCTATGGTTTTTCCAGTGGTCATGTATGGATGCGAGATTTGGACTGTGAAGAAAGGTGAGCGCTGAAGAATTGATGCTTTTGAACTGTGGTGTTGGAGAAGACTCTTGAGAGTCCCTTGGACTGCAAAGAGATCCAACCAGTCCATTCTAAAGGAGATCAGTCCTGGGTGTTGTTTGGAAGGAATGATGCTAAAGCTGAAACTCCAGTACTTTGGCCACCTCATGTGAAGAGTTGACTCATTGGAAAAGCTTCTGATGCTGGGAGGGATTGGGGGCAGGAGGAGAAGGGGATGACAGAGGATGAGATGGCTGGATGGCATCACCGACTCGATGGACTTGAGTTTGAGTGAACTCCAGGAGTTGGTGATGGACAGGGAGGCTTGGAGTGCTGCGATTCATGGGGTCGCAAAGAGTCGGACACGACTGAGAGACTGAACTGAACTGAACTGAATGTCTGACTCTTATGACCCAGGGGACTGTAGCCTGCCAGGCTCCTCTATCCATGGGATTTTCCAGGCAAGAATACTGGAGTGGGTTTCCATTTCCTTCACCATAAACATACAATATTTACTAAAAAAAGAAAATACAGACTTTATAAATATAATGGACTTCAGAGTTTATAGAATATATAATGGTCCCCAATAAAATTAAATGGAGTTCCATTAACCCTATATAAATTTAGTTTCAGGATTTCAAATTTCTCAATCTGTACTAATTGGATAGTTATTAACAGTGATGTTTTACTGTTTTAAATTAATTCAATTTTCTACTCAAATATATTACTTATGTACGCCTGCTGGCAGGAAATGCAATATTCACACAGAAATGCAGGTTCTTTATTTTTTAATATCAGTGTTTATATTCAAGTTTTTCTATCATCATGAGACTGAAAAGCATCCTATACAAGTTGACAAATCATAAATTATGCCTTGGGCCAGGATAGTTGTAGAGCCACATCTTCAAAAGAAGCTACTTTCTTATCAGAAAAGAATCACTCCAGAGCCATCTGCCTGCTTATCGTTACATCTGGCCAGACTTATGTTTTAAAGGAATAGCTAACTAAATAAGGAAGAGAAGATCAAGCTAATAGATGTTTCCGGCAGTCAATGAAAGGTTACAGAGGAAAAATAACCACACGTGCCACAAAAGAAGCTGAGTAGTACAGGATGTTATCTAGAGCAAAGGACAATGATGAGGCCCCAGTTAGATGTTTTTGAAGACATTAAATGGCAAATAGGATGAATACTGACAATTTTACAAGTGAAGTAAAGTCCCTGCTATATTAACAAGAAAATTATATATTTTACCTAATATCATTATGTTAAAAATAACTATATTCATGTATCTGTGGGCATACTACCAAGCTCCTAAATTCAGCATTCTGTAATTTTGTTTTATTTTTTCATCCCCTCCTTACTTTGCATCAATTTGTATACATTTTTCCATTTAGCAACTCTGGGTTAGAAACTGTTCTAGCCATTGAAGCTGAAGGAGAAAAAGTGATCAGTGCAAATTTTGAAAAAAAAAAAAAAATTGGGGGCAGTGATTTAGGGAAATAAATATGTGCAATAAATTGCGGAAAGGAATTACTATGGAAGTAAGTCCAAAATGGCCGTGTTTGGGCTTATCATTTGTTTTGCTGGCAACATTCAGTATATATGACATAGGTGGGGGAAAAAAGTACTGAAATGCCAAGTATGAAATTCTAGTTAAAACATTAGCTAACAGTTTATCTAGCTCATTGAAATCTAGAGAAACAATTTTCAACATCCCTTGGACAACTAAATTATTTTCAAGAGTAATAGCAAAGTGAAACAAACAAAAAAATGTGAACCAAATGTTTACATTTTGTAAAACGTATTATAGAGATACTCCTTCAACAAAACCATTTTGGACTTTTCAACTGGTAAAGTTTTTTTATACTCAGTGGTTTTTTTTTTTTCATTTTACCTAATCCCCTAAATCTTTTGCATGTAGATGATTGTGCATATTTCTCATGATAGTCCCATTTCTCTTGCCAGGAATTGATTTACCCATCCAAATCTGACCAACGAAGTGTGAAGGTGACTCTGATGATAAGAGAAAAAGATGATTCCTTGTCATCTTTTAGATACTAAAATGCTGTGTTTGAAATTATTACAATCAACACAATGAATGGCAGATGAGAAAGCCAGAAGAAAATTGTTTCTGGTGATGCCTCAATAAAGTACATCTGAAATCTCAATAAGCTCTAAAATTTCTGTTATATGACATGATACACAATGTATACTTTAAGCCAAATTGATTTTGCATTTCTATTGGTTGTAGACCAAATTATCAGATTGAATATACCCAGTAATGATAAGAGAAAATTCTCTTTTTATTTTCTGTTACTACATTGATAGAATTAATGTTTATAGGTAGAGGCCATCCATTTTTACCACCTTATATTTATGCATCTAGTAATTGTACCCATAAACATATAAGATTTCATTTCAATCGTAAAAAGCCAATGAGTGTTTAATAGCAAGTATTATAGATTTATCCCATCCTTAATACTGTCAATCAATTGAATAAGTTTAAGTATTAACAAATATGTATTTGTTAATAAAATCAGCTAAACTTGTATTTATCATTAAAGGTTTTTAAATGTTTTTAAATATATTTTCAATATTTGACCTTTAAGGTTTGAAAAAAGGGAAACAAAATAAATTTATTCATATAATTTACACTGCATAATATTTAACAAAACAGTAAACTTGATATATTTTTCTCAGCATTTTTTCATTAAAAATAAACTTTTAAATATTCTCAGGGGATGAAATTATATTAACTTTAACAAATAAATGATTTATGAAGAATCAGTATAATGTCTATGAAAATGTTAGCCACTCAGTCCTGTCTGACTCTTTGTGATCCCATGGACTGCAGCCCACCAGCCTCTTCTGTCCATGAGATTTTCCAAGCAAGAATACTGGAGTGGTTTGCCATTTCCTTCTCCAAGGGATCTTCCAGACCCAGGGACTAAACTAGGGTCTCCTGCATTACAGGCAGATTCCTTACCAACTGAGTCAGCAGGGAAGCCCATAACTGCCAGTATTTATTTGCTTTTATGTCATTATGACAGTAATTGTATAGTGGTATGAAATTTAAAAACAGTAGAAGTGTTAGCATCTCAGTCTTGTCTGACTCTTAGCGACCCCATGGACTGTTACCCACCAGGTTCCTATGTCCATGGAATTCTTCAGGCAAGAATATTTAAGTGGGTAACTATTCCCTTCTCCAGGGGATCTTCTTGACCCAGAGATTGAACTAGGGTCTCTCTAATTCAGATTCTTTATTGTCTCAGCCACCAGGGAGTATAAGCTATAAATGTATATACTGTCACTCTTTCCAGTATTGTCACATTACTGAAACAGTAAACAACTGCTTCTATTTAATAAATGTTCTTAAACTTTTGATGGCTAAGACATAAAATACAATTAATAATACTATATGTACTAAAATGTATATACATTTACTTTTCTAGGTAATATATTTTTATCCTTTTTCAGCTCCATTTAGTGAGGAAAGAAACTTATCCAATGATAAGAAAAATGATAGGAAAAATAGAGGCCGAAAACAGATATTAAAAATAAGGTACTAGGTTATAATTATCAATTTTTTTACTTAGTAGCTAAAAAACTATCAGAATATTAAATTTCTTTGTACTTACTTTCTTATTCCATAAGATAAAGATCAAAATAGTAACTGTTAAATGGACTGTGACTTAGTATAGGTAAAAATTTACTCCAGCAGTATCTGACATAAAACTAAGGTTCAAAATTTTTTTAATTTTATAAATACAATACACTAAAAACAAGGTAGGTGTCAAAATTTTTGCCCTATATTAGTAGTTTATTTTTATTATCTTTAAAAAATTATCCCCATATATGTGTAACAAAATACATAATTTTAGTATTTAATAATGTTGGTTTTTATACATGTGAGTTCTTCCTTAAAATTTTGTATTTGTGTGTATGTGCAAATGTAAACAAATCAAATTTAATGCTAAAGCAAGGATAAAGTGAACAAAGAACTAGTAAAAAAATCATGTTTATATTTCTGTAACATTTTTTGGTAATATGTAAGTCTTTTTTCTACAATTTTACCTAAGTGATTTTCTAATAACTCATAATTATTTTTGAGGAAAACAGTATTTTGTATGTGTGTTGGAGTTCTCTTAAGATTTCAGTTTATTAATTTCAGACATACTCTTAATCCTTTAATAAAAATTTGCTTGAGTGAGAGCTCTAGGTTATGGAAACGGGACACAAGAATAGGAAGAGTAGTAGCAACAGTAACAACATTGGGAATTACATTAGGAAATCCATATTCAGTGCTTCCTATATGCTAAATATCTTACCTATGTTATAATATTTAGTTGTCACAATAATTATATCAGGTAAGTGTGATTGTTATTCCTTATTAGAGATGAGGATTTTGAAGCAATAAAAACCGAATAACTTGCCAAGTTCACACAACTAGCAAGAGGTGGTGACAAGATTTCAATTAAAGTATTGTGATTGTAGTCAGTCAGTTAATCTAAACCTTTATTAGTATACTTTTCAGAAATTAATATAATATACTTAGTTGCAACTTCATACAGCTAAAAATATAAATAGCATTTGAATTTCAATTAAACTTGTAGTTTGTTAAATTAAAATAATGATGATGATTTATGGGCTTCCCTGTCAGATAGTAAAGAATCTACCTGCAATGTGTGAGACCTGGGTTCAATCCCTGGGTTGGGAAGATCCCATGGAAGAGGGTATGGCAACCAAATCCAGTATTCTTACCTAGAGAATCCCCATGGACAGAGGAGTCTGACAGGCTATAATCCATGGGGTTGCAAAGAGTCAGACACGACTGGGCAACTAAGCACACACAATGATGATATTTTATAACAATATAATTATAGATTTTTTAATAAATGCAGTATTTATATTTCATTATATATGAATGTGCATGCATCCTATATATATGTGCATATAAACATATACTTACAATCTCTGTAAACATAAACAAGCACATGCATATGTATAAATATACACACAAGCAAAAATACATGTATCTATCTTCTAATTACCTACCTATCTATCCATACATACATATATGTACTTATACCCACATGTACCCATAAACACCTATACATGGCTAAGACTCCTTGATTGCTTTTATTAAGTGGGTGGGTGGGTATGGACCACTGACACTATTTTACTATGTTCAAGACTGACACCCGTGGTGGATTCATGTTGATGTATGGCAAAACCAAAGTAAAGTAATTAGTCTCTAATTAAAATAAATAAATTAAAAAAAAAGAATAAGACTGATTCAAGAAACATTAGATAAATGTATAAGTTTTTTTATTCAATCAATACATACACAGTTAGTGACGTGAGATTTTATCTTTCTTAACAATGTGCACATTCAATCTTCTTACTTAGATCTTAGTAAGGATTTTTTTAGATTCAGAATATTGTGTACAATTTTACTTAAATTTATGGTTGTATTCCTGTCCTTCTGGCCTCTAAATCAGAAAACACACAATTTTTAGGTTGGATCAGCATTCTCTTTCCTCCACACCTATCTTTTAATTTTCTAGCTGTATCCATTCTACAGACCATGTTATCTTCCTTGTCTTTCCCTCAGTCTTCATGTTATACTTGTATATAGTTAAATTATCCCATTACTTTGTCACATCCTAAAATTAATTTCCCACAATCTCAATTTTCATTATGATTTCCAATCTGATTTTAATTTTCTCTTTGAAATTTAGCCTCTTGCTTCCTTTACGTTACATTGCTTTGGAAAAACACATGCATTTCTTTTTCTCTTGGTCCTTATGGTTTTCTGTTTCTGTTTCTTCATTTTCATGTCTTCATGCATCATAGAGATGTACTTTCTTCCAGTTCTTGCAAGCTAATTTGAAATATATGGTTTGTCTCATATACCTCATAATTATTGTGCTTCTATCATATTTTGAGAAAAATGAAGCCAGCCAACATAAAAAGAGCAGAAGTAATAACGCATAAAAATCTAAAATTTTGACAATGTAACATTTAACTACGTATTTAAACTGTTGCTCTGAGATGCAGCAATATAAAGAAATTAAAGGAACACACACAAAACAATAATGACATATTTTAAATTTGCACATTTATAAGAAAAAATATAAGCGGACAGGTTAGGATGGTGAGAGTTAAACTCTAAAAGTGTCATTTTCAAAATATCAGATCGGTCATGAATAAATTAATAAAACTACATTATGGTCAACAGCAGGTAAAATAAATTGTGTTAGTTATAATATAAAATGTCAAAGTAAAACTAATGATTTTAAAATAGAATTCAAGTCACTCTTTTACCTATTTTTCTAGAAGATATTTTAATACAATTCTTTTAAGTTATTTTATTTACAGTCTTGGAGGTAGCGGCAAAAATTCAGTTTTATCTAATAAAATCATTCTATCATATTTACATTTTAATTGTGGTTTTCCCTTTACTTTTTTTTCTTTGATAACCTCTTTTAAAGGTAGTAAAACATAAAGCAGTAAAATAAATAAATAAATAAAATCAATAATGAAAGAAGAGACACACAAAATAATACTTAATGGATTGTCAGCTCATGAAGGTAATTTACCATCTGTAGCAAAATGATTTCTGTGCACAAAAGAAATCAATACTTATCCTAGCATCATTCCTGCTGCACTGCAATTTATCAGTAAACTGGATACTGTCACTTCTCATAGGCCTTAGAAAAGTAGTTGCTCTCACAGGCAATATCTATTCTGCCTAAGTTTCAGCACAGCTGAATCTGACTTAAGCAAAGCAAAGCTCTCCTGACAACTGAACAATCAGATATGGTAATACACAGTATGATTTGTGATAAAGTTACCTGAATTAAAAACAAAAGCCATGTGGAGCTGTGGAGATTCTAAACATTGGGAAGGGACAAAAAGAGGTTAATTACAAAGCATAAAAATGGGCACCCAAGTGCATTTGAATACTAAACACAAGCAATGCCTTTTTTATTTGCTAAGAGTGTCAAACATGAGAATTAAGTTGACTGAATTTTCTCCTTTCTTCTCCCTTCCTTCCTTCATCCATGTCCATCTTTTTCTCTCTTTCTTCATTTGTAATTATAGGAAAAATATTTCTTATATTTAGAAAAAATATTTCTTATATTTAGAAAAAATATTTCTAAATATAGGAAAAAATATAGTTTTCCTATATTTTTCTTCCTTTTACTATGGTGAGATTTACAAACATCTGTAGAACTTAAGTTTACCCCTTTGCCCATCTGGCAAATCTACCTACTTGCTTTCTTTTCATTAAAAAAAAAAAAAAATTTTATTCTTAAAAAAAAGAACTGTGCAATTGAAAATTAGAGAAGTGGATTTAATAAACTTTAATGCTAAAATTCGGAGAAGGCAATGGCACCCCACTCCAGTACTCTTGCCTGGAAAATCCCATGGACGGAGGAGCCTGGTGGGCTGCAGTCCATGGGGTTGCTGAGGGTCGGACACGACTGAGTGACTTCACTTTCACTTTTCACTTTCATGCATTGGAGAAGGAAATGGCAACCCACTCCCGTGTTCTTGTCTGGAGAATCCCAGGGACGGCGGGGCCTGGTAGGCTGCGGTCTATGGGGTCGCACAGAGTCGGACACGACTGAAGTCACTTAGCAGCAGCAGCAATGCTAAAATTTCCAGTTATCATCTAGAATCCAGGGTTTTGTTTTTTTTTTTTAATAATAATATGTTATATCATTATCATAAAACTAATTATTTAAATAAATCCCCACTGATGTTTTCAGAGCATGTATGTACATTGGGGCAGGTTTGTAATTTAAATGATCAACTGTTAGGAACTTTAGGGTATGAAGTAATCACAGCAAGCAAGGATATTATAGAAACAGCCCAAGAGTTGCTGATGGATGAGCCAGGTCTCTACAGGAGCTCTCTGTTCTCTCTCTGCCTGATCCTAGAGCCATGCTCCAATTCATCTCGTTTCTCACACACTTACTGAGCTTCTGTTCTGAATCTGTCAGGACCCTAGGGCATGAAATCACGCAACAAGCAAGGATATGGCAAAAGTAGCCTATTTATCTTTATAATTGTACTCCTCCCACACCATTTTAGGAGTTTCAGGTTATCACTAAATGGACCTTTAAAAACACTTGTTCAACTTTCATTCCCATAAAAAGTTCCTTAGATAATTTGAAGTTATTTTTCCGCACTTATCACATGTGCAATATCTTAAGTTTTTCCTGCATCAAAAACATTAATATTGCTTATATGTGAAAAAAAGTGAAAGTGTTAGTTGCTCAGTCAGTTGTATCCGACTTTTTGCAACCCCATGGATTGTAGCCCACCAGGCTCCTCTGTCCATGGGATTCTCCAGGCAAGAATCCTGGAGCGGGTTGCCATGCCCTCCTCCAGGGGATCTTCCCAACCTAGAGATCAAACCCAGGTCTCCCAAACTGCAGGCAGATTCTTTACCATCTGAGCCACCAGGGAAGCCCACTGCATACAGAGAGGGAGTCAAAATGTCAGTCACTATAATATTTTAATTTCATTTTCTGAACAACTAACTTGCTCCAGGCTCTGCTAATAGCACATAGCAATGATAGAGGGATTATTTTAGAGAAAGAATAATAGCATACTATAATAAATCTTATAAAGAGAATTGAGGCAGATAGGTATTGAATAGAAAAATAAAGAGATAAGTGGATCTGAATGTGCAATGAGACCACTGCTTCAGAATCAAGCAAGAGATACTAGAGAATTCCTGCAAAGAGATGTTCCATCAATCAATCAGCAGGAAAGTAGTGGCACACTGATGTTAAGATAATTCAGGAAGGTCTAACAAAGGGACTGATTGTCAAGCAATGTAGCAAAAATAATTTACCATAAGGGAAAACTGTTATCTATCTAGACACCAAGTTATGAAAGGAAAGAGTGTTATACAACATGGAGCATAGGTTCATACAATTAAAAGTAGTTTAATTCACTTGAGATAAAGGGCCAATCCCTCTGCAGAACATCTCCAAGTTTCTTCTGACAAATCAGCAAAGTACCCAAAGTAATAATACCTCATACATTCTCTCTTTCTTCCTGTCCATCTCTGGCTGTGTCTTCCCATGGCTGAACCCAGTCAATAGTTAGAGGACATGGAAGACAATTGATAGGCTCCACCAGGATAGCATCCTTGAGTAAGATCATAATTGATCTTACAATAGTGAATAGGGGGCAACAGAAGATCTAAATAGATAGGGAAATGAAAGTATGACAGTGTCCAGGTTTACTGACTCAAAACAAACCTGAGGTGAAAACGGATGAGAAGCCTGGACTGATCACTGTTTAGGTTCTGAGTTATTATATGAACCTGATCACTTTATAAAGACTGGTAACCAGTTCTAAGTTCATAAATAAGACCTGAACACTTGTTTATCAATTAGATAGTTGGCAAGTTTTACTATTTGACTGAAATGATCAAGACTGTACAAGATCAAACAAAGATCAAATTCCTTTCCTGATTGAAATTTTCTATTATTTAAAATACTAGAGAGAAGGATGTATCTGCAAACAAAAAGAGAATATATTATGTCAATAGAAATGGTAGTTTTTGAATTTAATTCATTAGCACTGTAATTACTATTGCCCTCAAATTGATGAGCCTAGAGTTAAACTCTGGAATTTGTTAAGCTCTAGTGGAGTTTTTTATATCTCATTCTGGGTTGTAGTCTCTATTTTAGTTCTCTAATTCCCTACTTGAGTGTGACTGTTTCAGATATTATAGTGCCTATTGAATTATTTAGATGACTACATATATTTTTACACACTGCAATTTTAATATTTCCACTTAATATTTTAATATTTCCACTTATTCATCTGTATCTATTGAATAGAATTCAGTATTTTCTTATGTGTATGGATGCTATACTTTTTCAGGATTCTAAATTTACTTATTTTACAGCACTCAAATATTTTCTAGAATAAACATATCTTCTATTGCTTATTTGTTGGTCATTTTTTTGTATTGGATTTGAGTATGCTAGTTGTAAATTCACCTTTAATTTTTCTGTGTATGTGGTGTGTGTGTGTGTGTGTGTGTGTGTGTGTGTGTCCCACCTTCACTTTCAGCTCCCTTTTTCTTGTCTGGTAGATTTTCAGTTGACTTCTTCTCACCCCTGTGGTTCTCAATCAAACCAAGTTATAGTTTCTATCTGGAATCCATTTCTGTGGTAATATTAGATACATTACAGATTTGCTATCTCTCTAGTGGAGAGAGATATCAACTAGTCCTTGAAACAACTATTTTTCCTTTTTTCAAGGATGCAAAATAGGATATTTCATGATTCTTTAAACCTTCTGAGTGGCTCCTATTGCTTCTAGTAACTAAATTTCCTGCCAAGCTTTTATTGTGAAAAAGAAACAGTAAACTATAGGTTTTGTTTTAAAAATTGGTGGGTGGAAGAAGAAATAATGTTACTTGAATTATATAATCAACTAAACTTTGATATTCTGTTTAAATGCAATTGTAAGAAAAAATAAACAAAATGCCATTTATCATTTACTGTAAACACGTAGAAATTAATGTCTTTGAATTGTTATGGAAGCTCACAAATGAGCTTTTAAGTAATCTTCCTTAATTTACATCTGAGATAACTGGAACTCAATTTTTCTAAAACTGAGTCTTTTAACTTTTGTTAATCTTTTTTGAAGAGATAACACTAAAAATTAGTTCACAGTTTAAGAGATCACATTGCCTCAAAGCAATGAGTACTGACTATAAGAAAGCTTAATCTTTTGACATTTTTAAAGGTTCTTTTTGATAATTTGAAAATATATTGAAAAGAATATAAGTTTTTCATCTTGGTGGGATAAGTTATACTATAGTTTTTTAGAAATTTTAAAGGATTTTCACATGAAAAAATATTTCATTTAATCGTCACAGGGACTCCCTGATATGTGAATTAACATGTGTGTGGCCATACTACATATAAACACATGGAGATTTATAGAGATTTGGTAACTGTGTTGTTACAGCTAAAAACCTAAGAAAGAAGCAATGTAACTCAAACAAATTGTTGATTTTAACTCTTCAAAAGCTTTTCCTCTTCTAATATGTACATGAATGTTTGAGGGCCTTTTTGTAAATGTAACACCTCTAGAAGGATATGCTCTTATGCAGTGCACTATTGCTTTCTTATTGCTCTCAGAATAGTGTCCTGAACATAGTAAATCTTCAACCATAATTTCAGATAAAATAAATCATTATACATCGGTATGTGTGTGATAGGTTTTACCAAAGTTAAAAATCTAATGTTGGCTAACTGGTCAAAGAAAAAACAGTGATATAAAAAACCATCAATTACTCAACTGTGTATCACAAATGCTGAACATCCACTAAATCAAAGAAATAATGTTAATGAAAATACTGTAAACTTGAATTTTGAAGTGTCAAGGGAAATTAGGATTTTTTAAATAACTAAAGATGATACTAATTAATGAATAATATAAGATAAATCAATAGGATAGACTTTAAAGGCTACAAATGGAAAATTCAGTATGCAGCACTAAAATACAAATTAGAGTCAAATTCTTAGATTTCCTACCTCATACCATGCATTTTAAGGAAAGTGTATTTCCTAAAATAATTCAAATTATCTGCTACTTTGGATTATTTGCCTTCCTGGACCCTCAATGTTATAAACATTAGAAAGGTAAATGTATCATTATTACAATCAAAATCAAAATTTATATGTGGCTAACAAGAAGCTGTGAAACTACTTCCTAGATTGCCAGTTTTCTGTAATTCAATTTGTGTTGCAATGTATTCTGTGAACAAATATTTTCTGGTTAAGACGCTCAAGGAAGCAATTTCTGACACTGATGTAAAGGGAATAACTAATAAATTTCACATGCACATGAACATTATGATAGACTACTGTAAATTCAAAATTAATGTGTCAAGTTAATTTCCCTCCTTCGCCTCTGGATAATTGGCACAAATTAAATTTTATGCTAATCTGCCTGAGATGACAGCATACAATTTGGAAGTTTAGAATTTTCACTGATCATGAGAAAACATATTAATACATCTGTTGCAATACAAAATGACCATAAAAATCTTTTAAACACAGTGTTTAACTGTATTATAACATATAATTAAAATTGGGAGTGTGTGGACTTAATTTCTCATCTCAGATATTGATCAATTATTAATTTTGTTATTTGTACATTTGAAAATTTCCTTGAGTTGAACTAGTTGAAAATTTAGAGTACCTATATTTTAAATCTGGTGTAAAAGATTATAATATTATACTTGTAGATGTAACATACTTCTTAGTTAATTCTGTGTTTGCTTTGGAATGAATATGTCTCCTTAGCTTCTGATGAAAGAGTATATTTGTGATGCTAATATAAAAGACCATCTATCTGATTTTTTTAAGTCTAGTTTATAATATACAATATTAATAAATTAATTAATAATAAATTAATAAATAAAACATACATTTGCATTCAGTTATTTTTCCTTACATGGAAATTGCTCTGTACATGTTTATTGTTGGGTACAGGAAATATTTCAAAATAAATAAACATTTTGTATTAAATGTACAAGTCTTCTTTGAAAAGCAACTGTGATAAGCAGAATTTTGGCTTCCATCATCACCACCTCTTGGTGTAATTCCCATTATTATATATTACATTACATTGCAAAATGAACTTTGCAGATATAACTAAGTATACTAACTAGCTGATCTTAAAATAGGGAGATTATTCTATATTATCTAGGTGAGTAATTACATGAGCCATTAATAGTAGAAGAGGATAGCAGAAAAGGATGCCAGAAAGAGATGTGACCAAGGGGATAGTCATTAAATTCAAAGCATGAGGACTCATCATGTACCCTTTCTGAATTGAATTATAACACTAAGGGTCTAAGAAGGCAAGTGATCTTGCCACATGAGAGAAACATGCAGGCAGCTCAAGGAGCAGTCCCTGACTGACAATCAGAGAAGAAACAGGGACCTGAGTCCAACAAACTCGGGAACTGAATTGAGCCAACAGCCCTAGTGAGTTTGGAAGTGGATTAATTCCCTAGATCCTTCAGATAAAAGCCCAGCCTTTCTGACGCCTTGACTTAGACTCCATGAGAACCTGCAGAGAATCCAGGCACGTCATGCTAGACTTCTGACAAACAGATAATAAATGTGCATTGTTTTAAATTGCTAAATATGTAATTTGTTATAGAGTGAGACAAAATGAATATAGTTAACTCAAGTCCATATCTTCAAATTAAAATTCCCATCTTTATGAGTTCTTTCCACAGGGGAGCAAGATGCCCAGGTGAAGAGAATGGATTATTTTTTTATTGTAAGATCCTTGAGATAGCAGCATGGAAATAGCATACTTCATAAAAACAGGCTTCCTTTGCATCCTAGAATTCCCATAGACAGTTTCATGATCATAATAAAGTATGTCATAAAAGTAGCAATTTTAAGTCTCCAAAACTGAACTCAAGTTCTTGGGTTCTAAGTGCTTATAATCTATTACTCACTAATTACCTTTCTAAAACTTTGAATTATCTTTGTCATCTATAAGGTTGTCAGTCCTTAAAATCTGTTACTTACTAACTACCTTTCTAAAACTTTGAATTATCTTTAAGAAATCTGAAAATGTTTTGCCTTTAGTATTTAAGTAATAAAAAAAAAGAGTTTGTATGTGTGTAGATATTTATGTTGCTCTCCGAAATATTTATGATGTAGTTTCAAATTTTGATTGCTATTTTAAAAAGTGAAATTAATTGAATATTAGGTTATTCTTTCAGAGAAGGCAATGGCACCCCACTCCAGTACTCTTGCCTGGAAAATCCCATGGACGGAGGAGCCTGGTGGGCTGCAGTCCATGGGGTCGCTAAGAGTCGGACACAACTGAGTGACTTCACTTTCACTTTTCACTTTCCTGCATTGAGAAGGAAATGGCAACCCACTCCAGTGTTCTTGCCTGGAGAATCCCAGGGACGGGGAGTCTGCTGGGCTGCCATCTATGGGGTCGCACAGAGTCGGACACGACTAAAGTGACTTAGCAGCAGCAGCAGGTTATTCTTTAAAAATTATTAAAATAAAGGTTTAGAAATATTTCAGGATTCTGGTATACCCTGCTTATTTTAAGTTCCAAAGTTCCATATTTACATTTAGAAACATTTGCATCTATATTTCAATTATTTAATTAATAGAAAAATGAACATAATTATAGTCTATAAAATACAGAGAACATGGCTACAAAAGTTGTATTAAGGAAAATATTGTTGTATTGCAAAGCAACCATTGCTAGAACAATACTTCCTCTTGCTCAAAAACTTTCTGAAGTAGAAGAATGTAGACGGGATTGTATATTGAAATTAATTAAAGTGCCTGTGTCAAATTATTTTTCTTTACATGATATAACCAAAGAAGATGAACATAAACTGAGAGATCAGTATTATTGCTGTAAAACAATAAAAAGCTAAGTATCCAATCAAGATAGGAGATTATTAGATAAAAAGTTTGAACACAGAATTAGGAATTAGTTTACCAATCCTTCACATAGTTTAAAATGAGAATTATTAACAGGAAAATATCCATTCTTCATACTGAAGAATATATTTATAAATATATCATTAGGTAGATTTAATTTTGTGGATTTATAAACAACTGTTAAATTAATGCTGTTTAATTTATCATTTACACTGCATAGTATATATAGTGAATGAATATCTAATTCAGTGATTTGTATTTGCATAGAAATTTCTTTTAGATGTGTAGTTTGGTCCCATTGTTTATTTGCATTACTTTATTTATACTTTATGAAATATAAACACTTCTAAAAATAAAATGTTTGCATTGCTACAGATACTGTCATTTATCTCTGGTTTATCTCACTGCATTCTTTGAAAGGCAAATGAATGTCTTCACAAACTAGGCAGGTAACAGAAGTAAAACACATGGGAAACATATGTTCTACACAAAGATGTTTAAATAATTTGTTGCTAAGTCACTTTAGTCGTGTCCAACTCTGTGTGACCCCAGAGACGGCAGCCCACCAAGTTCCCCTGTCCCTGGGATTCTCCAGGCAAGAACACTGGAGTGGGTTGCCATTTCCTTCTCCAAATAATTTGTTAGCACTAGTCAAAAAGACAAAATATTCAATATGTCCTCATGATAAATTCATCATTCAATTTACAACTTTGTGACATATATAACTATTCAAGATTGCCTTCTATATTCTAATTTTTTCAACGTCTTCTGCATACATCTTTTCATTAAATGATCATCACTCCACTTAAAAAAATGTTCAATTAAGCTATATCTTCTGAAGGATATTAAAATTAATACTAGGCTCCCAAAAAGAACACTCTTCCCTCTCAGTGCTATTGATCTACTTGCAATATTGCCCAGGGGAGAAAATGAGGGAGTGGCAGCATGCATGTGGTTGCCGTCCCAGTCCTAATTCATACAGGCAGTCACTTACTCTTAAGAGTTATTTTCCAATTACTCATCTTTATTCACGTTTATCATATTTTCCAATTTCTAAGTCAGATCTTTGTATAGGCAAATGAGCATCTGTTATTAAGTTTAGATAGATACGTTTTCT
Source organism: Bison bison bison (assembly GCF_000754665.1). Classification (NCBI taxonomy): domain Eukaryota; kingdom Metazoa; phylum Chordata; class Mammalia; order Artiodactyla; family Bovidae; genus Bison; species Bison bison. Next base: position 3,678,444 of record NW_011495021.1, read on the forward strand.
TCTACTAAAATCTAACAAAGAATTTATAGAAAAAAATGTACTTTGGAAATTCTTTAAAAATCAAAATCAAGCAGAATAATTAGTAATTCTACTTTATCCAGTGACTCTGAGTTTCATTATTTATTTTCAAAAACAATATTATAGTGCTTTTTTTGCTTAAACATGACCAAATAAGAATAGATATTATTTTATATTTTCTAACTCCTGCATGATAGAAGTTATCATAACAAGATATAAAAGCACATAATGCAGATTTTACCTCATACTGGAAATGATGACTTTATTCTCCTTTACAAAGTACATTCATTCTGGAAAGCTCCTCTCTTCTTCCTCCCCATTGCCCCTAAGAGTATACAATGATCACAGTAAAATAAGAACAAATTTATATTGAATCGAAAAGATGTTGCAAACAGTCTGTTAGAAACAAAATGAAAATTTTGATTTCTATGAGAAAATATCTGAGAGATTACACTACATAGAGAAAAAGAAGAAATATTGGTTAATCTGAGGAAATAGGTGGACATTAAAGTAAAGAGACTGATTAAGACGAGGTCTCTCCCTAGAGACTCATTGTTCATGTAAATTCTAAACTAAGTGTTAAATCACTTAGTTTAACACTTAGTTTAATAAGCAGCAAATAAATATTCTAATATTTCAATATATTACAGTATTATCATCTTAAGAGAAGCCTACTTCAGGTCAGTTTTGAGATTCTTAGGATATATACACTACCAAGGGTTTGGCATTGAAAGAAGGTAAGAAACACACTAAATTGGAAAACATGCACAGTGTTATTAAAGATCTTAAAAATGTTCTAAAATTATACCACAAGACAACTAATGTGTGATCTGCAGCCAGAATCTGAATCAAAGTAAAGTGACACAACACATAAAAATGCACATTCAAAGCAAAATTAGGGCTCACTAGATGGAGGGTATATAATAGCTAATACAATATTAAGGATAAATATCTTGAGTGTAAGCCCTCCACAGACAACCATTCTGCCTTTTTGCATTTCTTTTCCTTGGGGATGGTTTTGATCACTGTCTCCTGTACAATGTTACAAACCTCTTATGTGAAAGTTAAGTGAACAATGAAAAGAAATAGACGAAAGCAATAGAGTGGGAAACACTAGAGATCTCTTCAAGAAAATTAGAGATACCAAGGGAGCATTACATGCAAAGATGGGCACAATTAAGGACAGAAATGAAATAGACCTAACAGAGGCAGAAGATAGTAAGAAGTGACAGGAATAAACAAAAGAACTATACAAAAAGGTCTTAATAACCTGGACAACCATGATAGCATGATCACTCACCTAGAGTCAGACATCCTGAAGTGTGAAGTCAAGTGGGCCTTAGAAAGCATTATTATGAATAAAGCTACTGGAGGTGATAGAATTCCAGATAAGCTATTTCAAATCCTAACAATTTTGCTGTTAAAGTGTTGCACTCAATATACTAGAAAATTTGGAAAACTCAGTGATGGCCAGAGGACTGGAAAAGGCCAGTTTTCATCCCAATTAGAAGAAAGGCAATGCCAAAGAATATTGAAACTACCCCCACAATAGCACTCATTTCACATGCTAGCAAAGTGATGCTCAAAATTCTCCAAATTAGCCTTCAACAGTATGTGAACCGAGAAATTACAGATATTCAAGCTATATTTAGAAAAGGAAGAGGAATCAGAGATCAAATTGCAAACATTTGTCAGATCATAGAAAAAGCAAGAGAATTCCATAAAAACATATACTTCTGGTTCACTGACTATGCTAAAAGCCCGTGTGGATCACATAGTCAAAGCTATGGTTTTGCCAGCAGTCATGTATGGATTTGAGAGGTGGACAATAAAGAAAGCTGAGCACCAAAGAATTGATGCTTTTGAACTATGGTGTTGGAAAAGACTCTTGAGAGTCCCTTGGACTGCAAGGATATCAAACCATCAATCCTAAAGAAAATTAGTGCTGAATATTCATTGGAAGGACTGATGTGAAGCTGAAGCTCCAAAATTTTCGCCACCTGATGTGAAGAACTGACTCATTGGAAAAGACCCTGATGCTGGGAAAGATTGAAGGCTGGAGGAGAAGGGGACAATAAAGGATGAGACAGTTGGATGGCATTACTGAATCAAAGGACATGAGTTTGAGCAAGCTCCAGGTGTTGGTGATGGACAAGGAAGCCTGGCATGCTACAGTCATCGGGCTGCAAAGAGTCAGACAAGACTGAAAGATTGAACCGAACAGAATGTGGATCAAAACAAACTGCAGAAAATTCTTAAAGAGATGGGAACAGCAGACCACCATAACTGCCTCCTAAGAACCTGTATGCAGGTCAAAAGCAACAGTTAGAATCAGACATGGAACAACAGACTGGTTCCAAACTGGGAAAGGAGTATGACAAGGCTGTATATTGTCATCCTGCTTATTACACTTTTATGCAGTGTACACCATGCAACATGACTGGCTAGATGAAGCTCAAGCTAGAAGCAAGATTGCTGCAAGAAATATCAGTAACCATATGGCACCCCACTCCAGTACTCTTGCCTGGAAACTCCCATGGATGGAGGAGCCTGGCGGGCTGCAGTCCGTGGGGTCACTAAGAGTCAGACACGACTGAGTGACTTCACTTTTACTTTTCACTTTCATTGGAGAAGGAAAGGGCAACCCACTCTAGTATCCTTGCCTGGAGAATCCCGGGGATGGCAGAGCCTGGTGGGCTGCCGTCTATGGGGTTGCACGGAGTCGGACATGACTGAAGCGACTTAGCAGTAGCATGCAGACAACATCACTCTAATGGCAGAAAGCAAAAAGGAGCTAAAGAGCTTCTTGATGAAGATGAAGGAGGAGAGTGAAAAAGCTGGCAAAAAATGCAACATTCAATAAACGAAGATCATGGCATCTGGTCCCATGAATTCTTGCCAAAGATTGTGAAACAAAGAACAGTGAGTGACTTTATTTTCTTGGGCTCCAAAATCACTGTGGATGATGACTACAGCCAAGAAATTAAAACACTTTCTCCTTGGAAGAAAAGTTATGACAAACCTTAACAGTTCATTAAAAAGTAGAACCTTTGTCAAGAAAGGTCCATATAGTCAAAGCTATGGTTTTTCCAGTAGTCATGTATGGATGTGATAGTTGGACCATAAAGAAGGCAGAGAACTGAATAATTGATGCTTTCAAAATGTGGTGCCTGAGAAGACTCTTGAGAATCCCTTGGAATGCAAGGAGATCAAACCAGTCAGTCCTAAAGGAAATCAATCCTGAATACTCATTGGAAGGACTCATGCTGAAGCTGAAACTCCAATACTTTGGCCACCTGATGCAAAGAGTTGACTTACTGGAAAATATACTGATGCTGGGATAGACTGAAGGCAGCGGGAGAAGCGGGTAAGAGAGGATGAGATGGTTGGATGGCAACACAGATTTAATGGACCTGAGTTTGAGCAAGCTCCAGGAGTTGATGATGGACAGGGAAGCCTGGCATGCTGCAGTCCATGGGGTCACAAAGAGTCGAACACGACTGAGCGACTGAACAACAACAACATCATGAGTATGATAATTTATGGTTATTTAGGAGAATGTATTTGTTCCTTGAGATAGCTGCTGAAAAATTTAGAGGTGAAACATGATGTCTCAAATATTTCTTAAATGATTCTGCCTGCACAAACATATGAAATGTATACAAATACAAACAGAAGTAAAGCAAATGTGCTAAAATGTTATGGATTAGAGAATCTCTGTTTAAAGTGTTCACTGGAATTCTCAAGTATTCAAATATTTTCAAAATTTGTTATAGAAAATTAATAAATGAGTATTACATATATTTTCTACAAATAGCAGTCTAAATATTTCTCTTGAAGTTTTCAAATACTATATTATTAAAAATATATTGAAATGAAAAAGTAATGCTTTATTCAAAAAGACTTAGTGGATTGAATTAAGAATTGCCCCAGCTAAATAGCATGACATATCTAATATCACTTTCTACCTTTATCAAGTCCTTACTCAATTTTTTCTGAGATTGTATGTGTTGTGGTCCTGAATTATGATGCAAGTTTAAAATGATTTTACATAGCTACATTTATGATTTACTACTCTGTATTTTCATATAACTATTCAAATTATTTTGATATGAGCTTCAGATAAGATAAATCTCTGTGCAGATAATAATGACAGAATCTTCTAATGAATATTTTATTTAATTAAAGGTACAGTAAATGAAACATTAAGTATCCTAATTGTAATGAATTATCATCCATATATCATGCAAATATTTAACAATACTATTCAGTGGATGATATGTTTTTTAAGTAACCATAATATGGGGAATCTATAAGCTTCACTTCAATAATTTTATGTAAGCAAGTAACAAAATTGTTTAATAATTATATAATACATTCTCAGTTGAATAATTCAGTTATTTTAATGTGTAAATATTTGTGGAAAAATAAATATTTTCAGAAATATTCATATTTTCATTCCATTTTTCTTCCCTCTTTCATTCTTTATGTTTCAGATGTAAATTGGTCTTATTCCTGATTTTACTTTTTTGTGCCTTTGTAACCTGAAGTTTCAATACATCTTATCTGATGAAGTTTCTTACCCCAAATTTGCACCAAGAAATTTAGCTTCACAAAAACATACACACAAATGCATTTAAACAATATATTTTCTCATTTGTTGAGTTTGAGCTGAGAAAGAAGATTTACAGCCCCTAACATCTTGGAACTAGGGTGGCATTCACAGCTAAGCCTTCTTGTTCTCCTGCTGAAGATAAAACATTTTTCAAATCATCAATACCAAATAAAGCCATTCTATCACCATTATGAGTCAAAACAAACATGAGTGCTATCTATAATCATATCTGAACACAGACAGAATCATGAATATTGTCCAAAACACAAAAATGATCAGCATCTTCCAGTAATATGAATCATGGCTACTTCTTTACTAATTACAGATTTATTCTTGCTCTGATTTTCCCTTCCTCTTGATAAGATTTAAAATAGCCAATCATAAAAACACTCCAGCTTCTTAATTCAAATAAAGACCACTTCCTTAAGTCTTTCCCTAAATCATGGAACACAAGTCCAAACCCTATAAAAAGTCATTCTAATATTCTATTACCAATATTTCCTCATAATTCCCCATGGTCAGGTGCTCCAGTGAGCTGCATGAGCAATAAAGACTGCTTGTTCTAGCTCAGATTTGTTCCTGATAACATTTGGCAGAAGGGCAAGGACAGATGAGTTGGAAGTTCAGAGAGTATATTACTAAGAGTATTATTTCAATGAAGCTTTGCTTTATAACAGCCAGAGTCTCCCTAGAATTTTATATTCTAACAACAAATAAAAGGGCTCCACAGAAAAACATAATATATTAAAAGATAATGAATGAAAACAATTGGAAGCGACAACAAACGTAAATAATCAAAGGTGTAGCTTATGTTAGGTTTGATTCAATAGTGACAGTACCACTAAAACTGTGTCTATTAAGTAGCAAAATTCCATTTCTATCTTAATGAGGTAATTTTGATTGATTGGATAAGAATCATATTAAGAGATTTTCATAGAACTTCTTTATTCTCCTTTTTCTTTTGTTTACCCATCTGTGGATTTTCATGTGAAAATTAATTTAAGGAAAAGCATCAGTTAAAGACAACATGAAAATGCCATTTAAACTCTATATGAAAATAGCAATGAAAGAAAAAAATCTAACAATGGCATTATTAAAGCTGAACAGCAAACTTAACGTAACTTCACATTCAACAATGGAAATTGTTTGAAGTTTCAACTTACTATAATTTTATAGTTATAAATTATAATTTATACACTTTATACTTTATGATATTTTAACTTATTATTGCTAAAAATGTTGAACTTCTCTTTTTAGGTTAATGCACAGTAATTATTGAGGTAAATTTTGTCAAAAATAATTAAAAACCAGAAAAAGAACAATGCTTTGTCTTCAATTGCATCTCCAAGATGATAAACCACCAGAAAAAAATACAATAAAAGTACTAATGTCATATGATTAAATTGGCTTTCAATTCAGTAAAATGAACAGTCCTGCATTAGGCAAGACTTGTGCTTTGTTCAAAGGAAAGTATGTAAGTTTTGTGTGTATGTGAAAATAAAGGCATGATATAAAGGAAATCTATGTCACCTGTAGTACTTCAATATGATTTCATTTCCTGTGCTGCTTAAGTGTTGTAAAATTTAATATTTATTTTTATATATATTTTAACAACTAGGGAAAGATTTTATTACCATGGGAAGTATTGTTTCTTTTAGCATCATCACCCAAACTCACTTTTCTCAGCAGAAAATATTTATCAATTTATAACTTTAATTTCAAGTTGTGAAATCTAATGCTTATTTGGAAGAGTATTTTATTAACTGAGATGGAAATATTATATTGAAAATGACAACTGCTTCTTTTAGTAGTATCACCTACCATTAGCTTTTATTACCAGAAAACATGTATCTTCTTAGTAAGCTCAATTTTGCACTACATCTAGAAAATGTGTTCTCCTGGCTTACAAATATTGAGGTAACTTTTACTGATAGTCCATTGTTTACTCTGGAAGTTACTCAAGATAGGAGTGATTAGGTATCATGTGCCACATGTTCCACATTATAGTGCTTTTCAGTGTTAAAATGGAGACATTTTACTACTTCCTAAAATTCTTGATATCCCATTAAAAAAACAAAAACAAAAACAAAAACACCTTTCCCTGAAACTTCCCTTATCTGAATCTGAGAATATAAATTGTTTATTAAAAAAAAACCACATACACACTCTCTAATGATTGATCATTTAAAATATTTTTCTCCATGTTCTTCAATAATTTGGGTGTATTGGTGAATAAAATAAAACAAAGATTTGGGCAAATTTTAAGAAGTTATAGTATCTAAGTCTTATTTTAACAAAAAATACTAGCTAAGTCTTTTATTATGGAAGGATGGGCAAATATGAGACTCTAATATTTATGTATATACTCTAAAATATATGTATAAAAAGATGAAAGTAAGTTTAGCTTAGAGAAAATAAATGTCCCATGACAGTGTTCAACATAGAATAGGTTCTTTTTATAAAACTTTTTAAATCCCTTGATAAAAAGAAAAAAGACATGGCCTCATTGAAATAAAAGACAAAAGACTTAGATGAAAGAAAAAAAAAAAGACAAAATAAATGGGACTCAGATAATATTATTTAAAATATAATTTAGGACTCCCTGGTGGCACAGTAGTTCAGAATCTACCTGCCAGTGCAGGGGACACGAGTTTGATCCCTGCTCCAGGAAGATCCCATGTGCCACAGAATGACTATCACCTGTGTGCCACAACTACTAAGCCCATACTCTGAAGCCCACAAGCTGTAACTACCGTACCCCCCTTGTACAACTATTGAAGCCCATGAGGCCTAAAGCCTGTGCTCCACAACACGAGGAGCCACTGCAGTGAGAAGACCACACACTGCAACAAAGACTAGCCCCTGCTGACTGCAGAGAGAGAAAGCCCACACAGCAAAAGACCAACCACAGCCGAAACACACACACACATACACACACACATGTAGAATACGCACACACATACAGAATTTGGGGAAAATGGAGCTAGATACACAAGAACTATGGAAATGCTGACAAATATATATGTATATACATATATATATATATATATATATATATACACACGCACACACATATGAACAAACCACACCAGTTAGAGTAGAAATAAAGTCAAAAATCATAATTGAACTTAATTTTCTTCTTATTTAACTCATTTGTTTGGCCATGTTATGCAGCTTGTGGGATTTTAGTTCACCAACAAGAAATAGCACTTGGACCACTAGCAGCAAGTGCTCAGAGTCTTAATTGGACTCCACGAAGTATTTTCTGATCATATTTTTCTGATCAAAAGTTTCCATGAATATAATTTTCTGATTATAAATGAAACTTGAAATGGCAAATGATAAGGGCGTACTGTGTTCCCAGCAAAATAGTTAAAAAAAAAAAAAAAGAGAAACTTCCAGTAAGCATTTGGAAAGTTAAATAACTCAGACATTAAACACACTAGGTAATTTAGAAACAGTTTGATCCTTCAAACCCAGATTATATTGATTCATGGGTAGAAGAGAAAAAAACCTTAAAGATGGAATGAAAACCCAATAAATAAATGATTTAGTTTATATGTCCCAATGATTTAAGTTACTAAAAATGGTATCTTCAGCTGTCTCCCTGTGTAAAGTGGTAGGAGACAACTGAAGATACCATTTTTAGTAACTTAAATCATTGGGACATATAAACTAAATCATAACCTTTGTAAACTTGCAAAGCAATTAATATCAGGAACATTTTAAAGATTTTTATTTTCAAAAATATTGAATAAATTAAAACAATCAGATAAGAAAGCTTATACAGCAAATGAAAGACTAAAAAAAGAAACATATACAAATAAACTACTATTAACAGGATAATAACATGATCAGCAAAATAAGATCAAAAATAAGTTTTGCAAGTTTATAAAAATAAGTGAAACTCAGAAACAAAAATAAAGAGATGTTTACATTGAGTTTCTAAAACAAAGTTAAATTAAGCCTTTCTCTGTTGCATCATTTGCAAATATTTTCTCCCATTCTGTATGTTGTCTTTTGGTTTTTTTATGGTTTCCTTTGTGCAAAATGGGCTTCCCTTACGGTTCAGTTGGTAAAGAATCCACCTGCAATGCAGGAGACTCTGGTTCGATTCTTGGGTCAGGAAGATCCACTGGAGAAGGGATAGGCTACCCACTGCAGTATTCTTGGGTTTCCCTTGTGCTCAGCTGATAAAAAATCCGCCTGCAATGCTGGAGACCTGGGTTCGATCCCTGGGTTGGGAAGATCCCTTGGAGAAGGGAAAGGCTACCCACTCCAGTATTCTGGCCTAGGGAATTCCATGTAATCCATGGGGTCACAAAGAGTCAGACATGACTGAGTGACTTTCACTTTCACTTTTGTGAAAAATGTAAGTTTGACTGTGTCCCTTTTATTTATTTTTGTTTTCATTTCTATAGCTTTGAGAGACTGAGCTAAGAAAATACTGGTATAATTATATCCGAAAAAATGTTTTCCTATGCTCTTTTTTAGGTGTTTTATGGCATCATGTCTTATGGTTATGTCTTTAAGCCATGTTTAGTTTATTTTTGTGCATGGTGTGAGGGTATGTTCAAACCTCATTGATATGCATGCAGCCGTCCAACTTTCCTAGTACTGCTTGTTGAAGAGACTATCTTTTTCCCATTTTATAATCTTGCCTCCTTTGTAACAGATTAATTGACTATATGTATCTGGGTTTACTTCTGGGCTCTATATTCTATTCCATTGATCCCTTTATCTGTTTTCGTACCAATGCCACACTATTCTGATTACTGTAGCTTTATAATATTGTCTAAAGTTTGGGAGAGTTATGCTTCCTGCTTCCCCCAACTCCTCAGGATTGCTATGGCAATTCTGGCTCTTTCATGGTTTCATATAAATTTTTGGATTGCTTGTTCTAGTTCTATAAAAAAATGTCATGGGTATTTTGACAGGGATCACGTTAAATCTGTAGATTATTTTGGATAGTACTAATATTTTAACAATATTAATTCTTCCAATCAAGAACATGGGATATCATTCCATTTCTTTGAGTTCTTTTTAACCTCGTTTATTAATGTTTCATAGTACTTGGTGTATAAGTCTTTCACCACCTTGGTCAGGATTATTCTTAGGTTTTTCTTTTTTTTTGCTATTTTAAGTTTTTTTTTACATTCCCATTCTGATGTTTCATTGTTAATATAAAGAAATGTAATCAATTTTTGAATACTAATCTTAATCTCCAAAATATACAAACAGCTCATGCAACTCAACAACAACAAACAATCCAACTGAAAATTAGGCAGAAGACCTATTTTGTGTGTGTGTGTAGTAGTTTTAATTTCTCCAAACAAGATACATGGATGGCCAGTAGGCACATGAAAATATGCTCAACATCACTAATTATTAGAGAAATGCAAATTAAAACCACAATGAGGTATCACTTCACACTGGTCAGAGTAGCCATATTTTAAAAGTCTACAAATAACAAATGCTGGAGAGAGTCTAGAGAAAAGGGAACCCTCCTGCACTTTGGTGGGAAAGTAAACTGGTGCAGCCACTAAGGCAAACAGTATGGATGGAGGTTCCTGAGCAAACTAAAAATAGAATTACCCTACGATCCAGCAATCTCATGCCTGGGCATATATCCAGACAAAACTATAGTCTAAAAAGATTCATACATTCTCACGCTCATAGCAGTACTATTCACAACAGGCAGAACATGGAAACAACCTAAATGTCCATTAATAGATGAATGGATAAAGAAGACATAGTACATATATACACTGGGATACTAATCATCCATAAAAAAATGAAATAATACCATTTGAAGCAACATGGATGCAACTAGAGATTATCATAGTAAATGGAGTAAGTCACAAAGAGAAAGACAAATACCATATGATGTCATTTATGTGTGGAGCCCAAAATATAGCACAAAAGAGCCTATCTACAAAACAGAAACAGACTTACAGACAAAGAGAACAGACCTGTGGTGGTCAAAGGATGGGGGGTGGGAGAGGGAAGGAACAGGAGTTCAGGATTAGTAGGTATAAACTATTATACATAGAACGGATAAACAACAAGGTTGTACTGTATAGCACAGGGAACGATATTCAGTATCTTGTGGATAAACTCTATTCAGTAACTGCGATAAACAAGAAAAGGATATTAAAAAGAACACCTATATGTGTATAACTGAGTCATTCTGTTGTACAGCAGAGATTGGAACAAGAGTAAAAATCAACCATACTTCAAGAAAAAAAAAAATTTACAAAAGAGAGTTAAATTAAGCACAAAAAAATAGGTTTACTTTATTAGTCAAATCAGAGTTTTAACAAAAATGTTTGACAAGTATGGATGAATTCAGTTAAACTAATCTATAAAAATTTTATTAAATAATAAACAGAATGCATAAAACCTTATAAAATTACAGTGATACTACTGTAATGTATGGCTTACTGACATCAATTATGTTATAAAATCAGTGTAACAAATGTTTATAGAAAACATTTATGTTAAGCACCTAATAGGTTATTAGAAGACTGAATAGAGATAATGAGCAACAGAACAAGTATTATGACTGTGTGTGTGTGTGCATGAGTAGTTTTAATTCTCAAAAGAATTATACCTTCCTTTTAAGTAGCTATGAAATAAAATTAACCAAATACTTTTCCACCTCCCAAAATATAGTGAAATTTGCCAAACCAGAAATTGTAAAAGGTACAATACAAATGAACCAGACTTTAATAATCAAAATGTAGCAAAAACAGCTCCCACTGCCCCCAACTGAAAATTATTAAAATAATTATCACAATATTAATTAAAGAAAGGAAAGTGCCTTAAATTACAACTGTGTGGGAATGAGAGATATGATACATTTATGCTGGGATTTGAAACCACTAAAAACCTATTTCTATCACTAGAGATACTGATGATGCTATATTATTTGAATATGCAATTTTATATGTAACATGATTTCAACCTTAGAAAAATGTATATGCATACTGCATAGCAAAAGCAAAAGCATTAAAGTAATATTTTACCATTTGTTGTTATTTGAGTAGTCTTCATTTATATCCAAAATGGCTTTGCATTACAGAGGTAAAATGTATACGTTTAGGTGTTCAGGAAACTTGCTTATATAAACATTTAATTTTTACTTTATTATATAGACCATTAAATGAGAACACTTAACTGCTGTTTGACTGCAATCAAGCAAAATGACTTTAACTGCCATTATATCAATTGACCCTATAATGAGGAAACATAAAAGAACAACGTAGAAAGAGTAAGAGAAGATCAAAAGGTAAATCTACCCTCAAAAAAGCAGGAGGAAATGTTCTTAAAAAGATACTGGAGAGGTATGCTATTTAATAAAAGAATGCAAGAGGCCCTTTTTCAAAAGTAATTTAACTGCCTAGAAATCAAACAATCAAGGATTTCATCAGAATTTCACAGTCTCAAACTTCAATAAGTGAAACAATTAAAAGGTTTAAATATAGTTAATTAAGTGATGTTAGGGTCTTACTGTCACAGTTTTATGCTCCCTATCTGTTACCCACTCCCTTTAATGTCATAAGCATTTTGTTTTAAATTCAGTGTAAAGCCTTTTCCCCAACTACTTCACCAATTAAACATTTAAACACACACACAGATGAATGTATAAAGAAATCATGGTACATATATACAATGGAATAGTACTCAGCCATGAAAAGGAACACTTTTGACTCAGTTTTAATAAGGGGGATGAACATAGAGCCTATTATACAGAGTAAAGAAAGTCAGAAAGAGAAAGACAAATATCATATTAACACATATATATGGAATCTAGAAAGATGGTACTGATGAACCCATCTATAGGGTAGCAGTGAAGATGCAGACACAGAGAACAAACTTGTGGACACAGCAGGGGAAGCAGAGGGTAGGAAAAATTGAGGGGGTAGCACTGAAACATACACGTTATTCTATGTAAAAGTGGGCATCCAGTAGAAATTTACTGTATGATGCAGGGAGTACAAGTCCAGTGCTCTGTGACAACCTAGATGGGGGGATGGGGTGGGAGATGGCAGGGAGGTTCAAGAGGGAGAGGACATACATATACCTATGGCTGATTCATGTTGATATATGACAGAAATCAACTCAATATTGTAAAGCAACTATCCTCCAGTTAAAAATATAGCTATACCTAATAAATTAACGGGCTTCCCTGGTAGCTCAGGTGGTGAAGAATCCACCTGCAATGCAGGAGACCCCAGTTTGATTTCTGGGTCAGGAAGATCCCCTGGAGAAGGGATAAGCTCCCCACTCCAGTATTCTTGGGCTTCCCTGGTGGCTCAAATGGTAAAGAATATGCTTGCAATGCGGGACACCTGGGCTCAATCCCTGGGTTGGGAAGACTCCTTGGAGAACAGCATGGCAACCCACTCCAATATTCTTGCCTGGAGAATCCCCATGGACAGAGGACTGTAGCCTGGTGGGCTACAATCCATGGGGTCACAAAGAGTTCGACGTGATGGAGTGAATAAACACAGCACAGCAAGAAATTAATATTTTAAAATGAATAGTCTTCTTCTATGAAAAATTAAGTCACTTTAGTTATCTTGCTAATAAACATTTGAAAGCAAAAGAATATTATATATATATATATATATATATATATATGAGAGATATGGATTGTTTTACCAGAAATGAAAATGTAGAAGTCATGCATAATTTAGTAAATATGAGAGTACTACAGTAATCACAGTGATGCCTTTCATCATCAATTTTAAAACAAATATGCAAGAGGTATCTTATATTAATGTGTTTTTATTATTTACAGGATTTTAGATGATCTGGTGTACAAAATTCTTTGCTGAATCAGGAGTGTCTCTGTAGTAGCTTCTCACAATTAAACTACAAACAGATAATAGTTTTGAAACCAAATATATGAAGAAAAAAGTATAAACTTCTCATTATTATTTTAAATAAAAGCCAAACACAAGGTACTTGTGATAGACTTTTAAGAAAAGTGATCTTGCCATCTGCTACCCCAGTGTGGTGCAATATTAAACACATCAGAGACTTGAACAGAATAAGAAGAAAAATACCTGCCCAGCACATTTCCCTAACACAGTCCTTTCAATAGTTTAGAAATGAAAAGCAAGTTGAGAAGTTTTGTAAATTTTTGAGAAATCAGCATCATGTAAATCTTTTCAGAGTACTGAAACACTTTCATATAATGAGAAAGAGTATTTACATGACAGATTAAAAAGGAACAATATTTCCTATATCAAATAGTTAAATATTAGTGTAGGATTTAATGATTATTACATAACATAAAATGTACTTAGAGGTTTGTTTTTTTTTTCCTAAAAACATAAAATTTGATGTTTGTCAGACATATTGTAGATGTTATTATTTATAAAGCAAGATGTATTTATATGCTATTTAATTTTATTTCACTTTGCAATCAGTTCATCTACACTTAATAATAAGAGACTGGTTAACAAAATACTTGCTAAAACACAAAAAGGTAAATTTATATACACACAAATATTTTTGTTTACGCATTAATTCAGATTAAAAATGACATTTAAATGATCTAGTCAATTATTCCCTTCAAAATGCAAGTGATCATGTGATGTGTTTACTATAAACTTTTTAGTTGTTTTGCAATTTTCATATCTCTCCTTGGTTCTTGCTTTTCTGCCAATGATTATTATGATACCTCTAACCCTGACAGCTACATTTCTGTTATTAGGTTGGTGCAATCATAATTGCAGTTTTGGTCCATGAATTTTAAATCATTGTAACTAGGCTCAAACATATCTTTATTAATCAAAATAGGAACCATTACAATCAACACATTTTTGCCAACGAAAAATAAGTTGGCTTATAAAAATTCAGTGTTTCAGGATTTGATGAATTCTTTAAAAACATATGTTCCTCGTGTTTGTTCGGGAAGCATTTTCCTTGAGAAAAATTGTTGAGACTCTTGAAGAAGTGGTAGTTGGGTGGTGAGAATGAGAGGTCAGGTGAATATGGCAAATGAGGCAAAATTTTGTAGTCCAATTTAATCAACTTTGGACTTTGGGGATTCCCTGATAGCTCAGTTGGTAAAGAATACACCTGCAATGCAAGAGACCCAGGTTTGATTCCTGGGTTGGGAAAATCCTCTTAAGAAGAAAAAGGCTACCCATTCCAGTATTCTTGGGCTTCCCCTATGGCTCAGCTGGTAAAGAAACTGCCTGCATTTATGCAGAAGACCTGGATTCAATCTCTGGGTTGAGAAGATTCCTTGGAGAAGGGAAAGGCTACCACTCCAGTTTTCTGGTCTGGAGAATTCCACGGACTATATAGTCCATGGGGTCACAAACAGTTGAACATGACTGAGTGACTTTCACTTCATTTTGAAGCATTGGTTGTGCAAACTGTGGTCAGCATTGCTGTGGAGAAGAATTGAGTCCTTTCTGTTGATCAATGCCTACTGCAGGCATTGCAGTTTTTGATGCATCTTATCAATCTGCTGAGCACACCTCTCAGATGTAATGGTTTCATTGGGATTCAGAAAGGTGTGGTGGATCAGACCACCAAATAGCATCAAGCCATCAAACAGTGACCATGACCATCTTTTGGTGCAGTTTTGGGTTTGGGAAGTGCTATGGAGCTTCTTATTGGCTTCCCTGGTGGCTCAGATGATAAAGAATCTGCCTGTAATGCAGGAGACGCAAGTTAGATTTTTTGGGTCGGAAAGATCCCCTGGAGAAGGTAATGGCCACCCACTCCAATATTCTTGCCTGGAGAATCCCATGGACAGACCATGGTGTCACAAAGAGTCAGACAAGACTGAGTGACTAATACTTTCACTTTCACGGAGCTTCTGCATTCAGCCACTGAGCTGGTGTCACCAGTTGTATAAAGTCCACTTTTCATCATACGTCACAATCCTATTGAGAAATGGTTCATTGTTGCTGCACAGAATAAGAGAAGATGACACTTCAAAATGATGATTCTTTTTATTTGCAATCAGCTCATTTATCGAGCTTTTTCACATTTCCTATTTGCCTCAAATGCCAAACAACCATAAGATGATCAACACTGAGTTCCTGGGCAACTTCTTGTGTACTTGTAAGAGGATCAGCTTCAGTGATCCTCTCAACTGCCGTTGTCAACTTCCAATGGCCAGCCACTAGGCTCCTCATTGTCAAGGCTCTCATCTCCTTTGCAAAACTTCTTGGACTACCACCTCACTGTATGTTCATTAGCAGTTCCTGGGTCAAATGTGTGGTTGATGTTACAAGCTGTCTGCATTGCTTTACAAACCATTTTGAACTCAAATAAGAAAATTGCTTAAACTTGCTTTTTGTCTAAAATCATTTCCATAGTCAAAATAAAATATATGGCAAGTAGTAAGTCATTAGCAAAAAAGCAAATAAATCAAGAAATGCGCATTAAACTGATGTATAACATAATCACATTTAGGAAAGTATCCCAATATCAAATGGCAAAGCTCAGCAATGCAAAACTGTAAATACTTTTGAACCAACCTAATACTTAACTTCACTATTTCTTTTTTGTAAAGTAGGACAAGGGGTTCCTAATGCCATTTGCTATACTCTGTTCTCTCCACTAAAAGCAAGTAAGTGGATTAACATGATTAAAGTGCCTTTAGGGTGCTTTGAGAATTTTATGATAAAATTTTAGAAAACTGCTAATAATGGAAGCTATTTTGTATGGGCTATTCTTGACTCCAGGGAACCCATATTGTTTTAACAGAGAACAAACCTGAATCCCTATAGGATCTATTCTTTTAGCTGGCTCTGCTTCTTTGTTTTCCTCAATAAGTAAAAGAATGTTGCTTATCACCTGAAATATACATAACAGTCCTTTCTCAAGGACTGTCTTCCAGGCTTAAAGGTTTAAAGCCATAACGCTTTTTAATTCACATAGAGAAAAAAAGTTGCAGAACAGAAAATACCAATTTCCTTGTTGGAGGTTTATAGGCATGTTCTCACCAGACCTATGTGGACAGGTGAAAGAACAAAGAATTATCATACCCACTATGGGTAGGGTCTGGCCAACACCAAGAAGTTTGCAACAACCAAACACAACCCTTCCCCTTTCAGTATAAAAGAAGTTGGAATTCTAACTTGGGTAAAATGATTCTTTGGGAAAGAAGTCCACCATCGTCTCAGTCTGCTGGCTTTATGAATAAAGTTGCTATGATATTCCTTGCCCCAAAGCCTCATCTCTTTCATCTCTTTAATGGCCTGTCATGCTAAGAGTAGTATAAGCGTGACCTTGATAACATTGTTAGTTATACTGTACTCAGTTTCCCAGTGCTTATTTTTGCATGTGTTGTTCTATATTTTATTTCAACATATATATACATATACTTGCCTTCTATAAGATTAGTCCCTTTCTCAATAAGCAATATTAAAATTAGAAGAATAGGAAATAAAGTGATTTTTATTGGTGCTATGCTCTTCACTATGGGAAGAAAATTT
The DNA here is from genome assembly GCF_000754665.1 of Bison bison bison. Classification (NCBI taxonomy): domain Eukaryota; kingdom Metazoa; phylum Chordata; class Mammalia; order Artiodactyla; family Bovidae; genus Bison; species Bison bison. The sequence continues at coordinate 3,695,550 of NW_011495021.1, forward strand.
ATAAACACAGTTTTATTTGCAGTTTTAAACATGCTTATTACACCAGTAGTTTATCACAAATATATTGTAAGATTAAGATAAAATCATAAAAATTGTACTTAAAATGTGTACATCCCCTAGCTATTCAAAGCAAATTTATAGAGTATATTTTATGTTCTACATAAATTCACTGTAAGGAAAAGACTGCTAATAAGTATTTAATTTTTATCTACAAAAGAAAAAGTTCAAAATGTTTAGATGACCAAATCATGACTAATAAGTAACAAACCATAACTAACTCCCAGGTTTATTCTTTTTACTTCAATATTCCCTATATACCAACATACTGCACTTCATCACAAAAAGAAAATAAATAAAAAAGAAAAGTAGTGAGGATGTATTCAATGCTTAAAGGAAAATAAACAATAGGGCCTTAAGTGACATTTTTCAATCAGGATATCATGCTACATGCTATGCCAAAAAATGGGTACCTATGTTTTTCTCATGTGAAGTTCTATAATTTTTCACCTGGTATTACCATTCTAGATACATATGACACTCATTATCAAAGTAGTAAACCAATAAAATAGAACTATACTCATTTTTATATTTATGTTAATATTAGATAATGTAATGAGAAATCCTGGGATGGATGAAGCACAAGCTGGAATCAAGATTGCTAGGAGAAATATCAATAATCTCAGATATGCAGATGACACCACCTTTATGGCAGAAAGTGAAAAAGAACTAAAGAGCCTCTTGATGAAAGTGAAAGAAGAGAGTGAAAAAGTTGGCTCAAAACTAATCATTCAGAAAACTAAGATCATGGCATCCGGTCCCATTATTCACTGCAAATAGATGGGGAGACAGTGAAAACAGTGGCTGACTTTATTTGGGGGGGAGCTCTAAAATCACTGCAGGTGGTGATTGCACCCAGAAATTAAAAGATGCTTGTTCCTTGGCAGGAAAGTTATGACCAACCTAGACAGCATATTAAAAAGCAGAGACATTATTTTTCCAACAAAGTTCCATCTATTCAAGGCTATGGTTTTTCCAGCGGTCATGTATGGATGTGAGAGTTGGACTATAAAAAAGCTGAGTGCCAAAAATTGATGCTTTTGAACTGTGGTTTTGGAGAAGACTCTTGAGAGTCCCTTGGACTGGATGAGATCCAAACAGTCCATCCTAAAGGAGAACAGTCCTGAATATTCATTGGAAGGACTGATACTGAAGCTGAAACTCCAACAGTTTGGCCACCTAATGTGAAGAACTGACTTATTTGAAAAGACCCCAATGCTGGGGAAGATTGAAGTTGGGAGGAGAAGGGGACGACAGAGGATGAGATGGTTAGACGGCATCACCAACTCAGTAGACATTAGTTTGGGTGGACTCGGGGAGTTGGTGCTGGACAGGGAAGCTTGGCATGCTGCAGTCCATGGGGTCGCAGAGTTGGACACAACTGAGAGACTGAACTGAACTGAGATAATGTAAATGCTCTTAAATACATCATGCTAAGTCACTTCAGTCGTGTCCGACTCTGTGCAACCCCATAGACATCAGTCGACCAGGTTCCCCTGCCCCTGGGACTCCCCAGGTGAGAATACTGGAGTGGGTTGCCATTTCCTTCCCCAATGCATGAAAGGGAAAAGTGAAAGTGAAGTCGCTCAGTTGTGTCTGACTCTTAGCGACCCCATGGACTGCAGCCTTCCAGGCTCCTCCATCCATGGGATTTTCCAGGCAAGAGTACTGGAGTGGGTTGCCATTTCCTTCTCCAATGCATGAAAGTGAAAAGTGAAAGTGAAGTCGCTCAGTCGTGTCCGACTCAGCGACCCCATGGACTGCAGCCTCCCAGGCTCCTCCATCCATGGGATTTTCCGGGCAAGAGTACTGGAGTGGGGTGCCATTGCCTTCTCCAAAATACAGCATACCATCATCAACTATTACATCAAGAAAATATGAAGGCTATCATTCTAAAAGATCTTGATTTTAATACTGAAAGAATCCAGCTTTAAAAGTTATAGGAACAAGAACTAAGAGCGTGCTCTCAAATATGAGCTCTTCAGACTTCTTCCATCTTTGGCACACAAGAGCTTCTGTAATTGTTATGTCTAAGTTGTGTGTATAGGGCTTGGGTAGTAGAAAGAATTAGCTGGGGATGTTGCCAGAGTCACTAATGAAACTTGGCTCTCTGAGCAACTGGTTGCCATATACCTACATGAGATAAAGTAGAAAGAGGAAAAAAAAATGAAAACAGAAAAGAGGGGCAAAGAAGTAAATATGTTATCTGACTTCTACAGTTCTTTTACCTGTTATATTCTAAGTGATGTGTTTTGAAAACTATTAGCTTAAGTAAACATTGGCCTACAGAACCAAGCAATCCTTATCTTTAAAAGGGATATTTAAAAGCAGATATGAAGCATCATCCTGTTATAGAGAACAGTAGTAAACCTTTAGCTAGTATGTTTTAAATTAAATGAGTAAGAAAATATTATTTGAAGCGGGAGTAAAAACTAATGGAAGTGAGATGCTTTTGGTGTAGAGCAAGAGTGTTAGATGGGCACTTGAGGACAGATTAAGTATAAACTAAAAAATAAAGGAAACACTGTTTTTCCTAAGTAATGAAGTTAGAGAATCAATTAAAACAGTTTAATACTATTAAAAAATCAGAAAGAAAAGTAAAAGTATGGGATTACATAATTAAACTCAGTTACAAGAAAAAGCAACTATGTCTTCAAACAGTACAATGTGTATATTGCCTGAGGCCTTTCTGCACTGGAAGAGAAACCCTAGCCATGTGAATGAGAAACATATCAAGTGTGTGTGTGTGTGTGTGTGTGTGTGTTATTTATATATGTGTGTATGTACTGAAATGACAGACATTCAGAGCTAAATGAAGGCTTTAAGAGGAGATGTCTCAGATTATAAAGTCAATCAGAGAGAAGTGTGACTCTGATTTATTCTTTCAATATTCTGTTTTACCCCGACAAGTTTGTTGGAGTGAAAGATCTAACTTTCATTAATACAGAATATTTGATTTCTTTTTTTTTATTTTTAACTTTACAATATTGTATTGGTTTTGCCATATATCAACATGAATCCATCACAGGTATACATGTGTTCCCAATCCTGAACCCTCCTCCTTCCCCGTACCATCCCTCTGGGTCGTCTCAGTGCACCAGCCCCAAGCATCCAGTATTGTGCATTGAACCTGGACTGGCGACTCATTTCATACATGATATTATACATGTTTCAATGCCATTCTCCCAAATCATCCCACCCTCTCCCTCTCCCACAGAGTCCAAAAGACTGTTCTATACATCAGTGTCTCTTGCTGTCTCGTATACAGGGTTATTGTTACCATCTTTCTAAATTCCATATATATGTGTTAGTATACTGTATTGGTGTTTTTCTTTCTGGCTTACTTCACTCTGTATAATAGGCTCCAGTTTCATCCACCTCATTAGAACTGATTCAAATGTATTCTTTTTAATGGCTGAGTAATACTCCATTGTGTATATGTACCACTGCTTTCTTATCCATTCATCTGCTGATGGACATCTAGGTTGCTTCCATGTCCTGGCTATTATAAACAGTGCTGCGATGAACACTGGGATACACATGTCTCTTTCAATCTGGTTTCCTCAGTGTGTATGCCTAGCAGTGGGATTGCTGGGTCATAAGGCAGTTCTATTTCCAGTTTTTTTTTTTTTTTTTTCCCCACCCTCTCCCTCTCCCACAGAGTCCATAAGCCTGTTCTATACATCAGTGTCTTTTTTGCTGTCTCGTATACAGGGTTATCGTTACCATCTTTCTAAATTCCATATATATGC
>NW_011495021.1:3699744-3702073 GCF_000754665.1 Bison bison bison
CAGTGTAAGAGGGTTCCCTTTTCTCCACACCCTCTCCAGCATTTATTGCTTGTAGACTTTTGGATCGCAGCCATTCTGACTGGTGTGAAATGGTACCTCATTGTGGTTTTGATTTGCATTTCTCTGATAATGAGTGATGTTGAGCATCTTTTCATGTGTTTGTTAGCCATCTGTATGTCTTCTTTGGAGAAATGTCTATTTAGTTCTTTGGCCCATTTTTTGATTGGGTCATTTATTTTTCTGGAATTGAGCTGTAGGAGTTGCTTGTATATTTTTGAGATGAGTTGTTCGTCAGTTGTTTCATTTGCTATTATTTTCTCCCATTCTGAAGGCTACCTTTTCACCTTGCTAATAGTTTCCTTTGTTGTGCAGAAGCTTTTAAGTTTAATTAGGTCCCATTTGTTTATTTTTGCTTTTATTTCCAATATTCTGGGAGGTGGGTCATAGAAGATCCTGCTGTGATGTACGTCGGAGAGTGTTTTGCCTATGTTCTCCTCTAGGAGTTTTATAGTTTCTGGTCTTACGTTTAGATCTTTAATCCATTTTGAGTTTATTTTGGTGTATGGTGTTAGAAAGTGTTCTAGTTTCATTCTTTTACAAGTGGTTGACCAGTTTTCCCAGCACCACTTGTTAAAGAGATTGTCTTTAATCCATTGTATATTCTTGCCTCCTTTATCAAAGATAAGGTGTCCATAGGTGCGTGGATTTATCTCTGGGCTTTCTATTTTGTTCCATTTCTAATGCTAGGCAATCAATAAAGGCAGAAAACAAAATGTAAAGAACTTCTCTATAATGAAGGAAAATATTCTCATTGCATATGTTGCAATTAAAAGTCTAGAAATGTAATTTTAAATACTATAAAGATAATACATATGCTGGAATCTTTCATGGCAGAATTACAAATCCCTAATATTTAAGAAATAATTGGTTATGCTCTTTCAGAAATAATTTGTTATTAAATACAATGATTTATATTTTCTATACCGTAATAAGGGGCTTCCCAGATGGTGCAGTGTAAAGAATCCACCTGCCAAAGCAGGAGACACAAGAGACCCAGGTTCAATCCCTGGGTTAGGAAGAGCCTTTGGAAAAGGATCCTTGGGTCAGGAAGATTCCCTGGAGTAGAAAAAGGCAATACACTCCAGCATTCTTGCCTAGAAAATTCCATGGACAGAGGAGCCTGGCAGGCTACAATCCATGGGGTAGCAAAGAGTCAGATGCAACTGAGCATGCACACATACCTAATAAAACAATGCATTTTCTTTTTAAAAATCAACATTTTGAAGTACAACTTAACATATGATAAAGTGCACTCAGTGTAAGCATACGTGTTTATGAATTTGACAAATGTATATATCAACTTGATGGTGACTACATCAAAATACAAAACACTTCCATAACTCTAAAAAGGTCCTTTGTTTCTGTCCCTAGTCAGTTCTATCCCTAGCCTCAGGCAAAACCCGATCTGCTTTCTGTCACTACAGATTATACTTCTTTGTCTAGATGCTTTTCTCAGCATAGTATTTTGAGATGTATGCCTCCTGTTCCTTGTATCTATTGTTTACAATTTATGTTACCAAGTAGTACAACACTGAATCAAAGTCAGTGGACATTCTTGTCTTATTCTCAAACTTAGAAGGAAACAGTCAGACTTTCATCTGTATTGATGGCTTAATTGTGACTTGTTTACAGATGTCCTTTTCAGCACAGGGAACTTCATTTTAATTTGTTTAGAGCCATTATCACACATAAATATTAACTTTGTCCAAACTTTTTCTACATCTAAAATAATTATAATTTCCTCCCTTTTTCTAATAAATTATTATATTTAATAATTACAAGTACATAAGAAGTTGCCCAAATATTATTATTAAATTCTAGCAAATTAAATAATTTTTAAATCAACCCCACATTCCCAAGATAAACTCCATTTAGTCACCGGTTATGATGTACTATCCTTTTTATTTACTAGTTTATTAAAGAACAAATGTTTCTTAAAAATATTTATAACCTTCTTTAAGAGAAAGTTTGGTCTGCAGTTATCTTGTATTATTTTTGCTTACTTTTGGTACCAAGAAATGGTGCAACATTCAAAACACTAAGATCATGGCATCTGGTCCCATCAATTCATGGCAAATGATGGGGAGACAGTGGAAATAGACTTTATTTGGGGGCGGGGGGGGGTGTGTGTGGCTCCAAAATCAGTGCAGAAGGTGACTGCAGGCATGAAAGTAAAAGATGCTTGTTCCTTGGAAGAAAAGTTATGACCAACCTAGACAGCATATTAAAAAGCAAAGACATTACTTTGCCAACAAAGGTCCGCCTAGTC
>NW_011495021.1:3702173-3704939 GCF_000754665.1 Bison bison bison
GTCCCTTGGACTGTAAGGAGATCCAACCAGTCCATCCTAAAGGAAATCAGTCCTGAATATTCATTGGAAGGTCTGATGCTGAAACTCCAATACTTGATGTGAAGAAGTGACTCCTTGGAAAAGACCCTGATGCTGGGAAAGATTGAAGCCAGGAGAAGGGGATGTAGAGGATGAGATGGCTGGATGGCATCACCAACTCAATAAACATGAGTTTGAGTAAACTCTGGGAGTTGATGAAGGACAGGGAAGCCTGGCTTGAGGCAGTCCATGGGGTTGAGAAGAGTTGGACATGACTGAGTGACTGAAATGAACTGAACTGAACTGAACTGGTACCAAGAAAACACTGGCTACCTAAAATAAAATAATTTGAGAAGTATTTACTTCTCTCAGTTCAGTTCAGTTCAGTTCAGTCATTCCAATGAATATTCAGGACTGATTTCCTTTAGGATTGACTGGTTTTATTTCCTTGCTGTCCAAGGGACAAGAGTCTTCTCCAACACCACAGTTCAAAACCATCAAGTTTTTGGTGCTCAGATTTCTTATGGTCCAACTGTCACATCCATACATGACTATTGGAAAAACCATAGCCTTGACTAGATGGACCTTTGTTGGCAAAGTAACAAAGGTCTGCTTTTTAATATGCTGTCTAGGTTAGTCAAAACTTTTATTCCAAGGAGCAAGTATTTTTTAATTTCATGGTTGCAGTCACCATCTGCAGTGATTTTGGAGCCCAAGAAAATACAGTCTTTCACTGTTTCCATTGCTTCTCCATCTATTTGCCATGAAGTGATGAGACCAGATGCATTGATCTTAGTTTTCTGAATGCTGAGTTTTAAGCCAGCTTTTTCACTCTCCCTTCACTTTTATCAAGAGGCTCTTCAGTTCCTCTTCACTTTCTGCTATAAGGGCAATGTCATCTGCATATCTGAAGTTATTGATATTTCTCCCGGTAGTCTTGATTCCAGCTTATGCTTCATCCAGCCTGGCATTTCGCATCATGTACTCTGCATATCAAGTCTTCCCTGATAGCTTGGTTGGTAAAGAATCTGCCTGCAATACAGGAGACTCTGTTTCGATTCCTGAGTAGGGAAGATATGCTGGAGAAGGGAAAGACCACCTACTCCAGTATTCTGGCCTGGAGAATTCCATGGACTCTATAGTTGCGAAGAGTTGGACGACTGAGAGACTTTCACTTCACTTCACTTCACTCTGCATATAAGTTAAATAAGCAGGGTGGCAATATACAGCCTTGATATACTCCTTTCCCAATTCTGAACCAGTCTGTTATTCCATGTCCTGTTCTACCTGTTGCTTCTTGACCTGCATACAGATTTCTCAGGAAGCAAGTAAGGTGGTCTGATATTCCCATCTCTTTAAGAATTCTCCACAGATTGTCATGATCCACATAGTCAAAAGCTTTAGTGTGGTAACTGAAACAGAAGTAGATGTTTTTCTGAAATTCTCTTCCTTTATCTATGATCCAACAGATGTTGGTAATTTGATATCTGGCTTCTCTGCCTTTTCTAAATCCTGCTTGATCATCTGGATGTTCTCAGTTCATGTACAAATGTAAATTATAAATTTATACAAAAATTACTATAGTTCTGTAAAGATGAAATATGAAGCTAAAGAAAGGTAAGAAGTGTGTTGCAAGAAATCAGTAGTTTCTAAATCACTGGAGACCACATTACAGAACCTGGGCTTAGTTCTCCTAAGTGACTGTGAAAAATAGAAGGCATACCTGAGTTTCAGATTAAAGAATCTTTCAGCTGGGAAAGGCTGGAAGGAGGGGTGCTATTTAGACCAACCTCTCTAAAAAATGACAAGCACTACAATATTCCCTTACAGAAATCAATACTGTGAACATATCATGTTTTACTGTTTGGAGAAGTGAATAAAGTCAGTCATGTCAGACTCTTTCCAACCCCATGGACTGTAGCCTACTAAGTTCCTCCATCCACGGGATTTTCCAGGCAAGAATACTGGAGTGGGTTGCCATTTCCTTCTCCAGGAGATCTTCTGACCCAGGGATTGAACCCGGGTCTCCCACATTGTAGGCAGACACTTTACCATCTGAGCCACCAGAGAAGTCCACAGAAGATGATTTGCAATTCTGTGAAATTTATTTCACTTAAAGCATTTCATCTTCTAATGATGATAACCATAATAAGATCAGATCAGATCAAATCAGTCGCTCAGTCATGTCCAACTCTTTTCGACCCCATGAATCACAGCACGCCAGGCCTCCCTGTCCATCACCAACCCCTGGAGTTCACTAAGACTCACGTCCATCGAGTCAGTGATGCCATCCAGCCATCTCATCCTCTGTCGTCCCCTTCTCCTCTTGCCCCCAATCCCTCCCAACATCAGAGTCTTTTCCAATGAGTCAGCTCTTCGCATTAGGTGGCCAAAGTACTAGAGTTTCAACTTTAGCATCATTCCTTCCAAAGAAATCCCAGGGCTGATCTCCTTTAGAATGGACTGGTTGGATCTCCTTGCAGTCCAAGGGACTCTCAAGAGTCTTCTCCAACACCACAGTTCAAAAGCATCAATTCTTCAGTGCTCAGCCGTCTTCACAGTCCAACTCTCACATCCATACATGACCACTGGAAAAACCATAGCCTTGACTAGACGAACCTTTGTTGGCAAAGTAATGTGTCTGTTTTTGAATATGCTATCTAGGTTGGTCATGACTTTCCTTCCAAGGAGTAAGTGTCTTTTAATTTCATGGCTGCAGTCAACATCTGTAGTGATTTTGGAGCCCAG
>NW_011495021.1:3705064-3705447 GCF_000754665.1 Bison bison bison
GGATGCCATGATCTTCGTTTTCTGAATGTTGAGTTTTAAGCCAACTTTTTCACTCTCCACTTTCACTTTCATCAAGAGGCTTTTTAGTTCCTCTTCACTTTCTGCCATAAGGGTGGTGTCATCTGCATATCTGAGGTTACTGATATTTCTCCCGGCAGTCTTGCTTCAAGCTTGTGTTTCTTCCAGTCCAGCGTTTCTCATGATGTACTCTGCATATAAGTTAAATAAACAGGGTGACAATATACAGCCTTGATGTACTCCTTTTCCTATTTGGAACCAGTCTGTTGTTCCATGTCCAGTTCTACCTGTTGCTCCCTGACCTGCATACAAATTTCTCAAGAGGCAGATCAGGTGGTCTGGTGTTCCCATCTCTTTCAGAATTT
>NW_011495021.1:3705547-3724182 GCF_000754665.1 Bison bison bison
GATTGTGATCCACATAGTCAAAGGCTTTGGCATAGTCAATAAAGCAGAAATAGATGTTTCTCTGGAACTCTCTTGCTTTTCTGATGATCCAGTGGATGTTGGAAATTTGATCTCTGGTTCCTCTGCCTCTTCTAAAACCAGCTTGAACATCAGGAAGTTCACGATTCACACATTGCTGAAGCCTGGCTTGGAGAATTTTGAGCATTACCTTACTAGCGTGTGAGATGAGTGCAATTGTGCGATAGTTTGAGCATTCTTTGGCATTGCCTTTCTTTGGGATTGGAATGAAAACTGACCTTTTCCAGTCCTGTGGCCACTGCTGAGTTTTCCAAATTTGCTGGCATATTGAATGCAGCACTTTTGCAGCATCATTTTTTTAGGATTTGGAATAGCTCAACTGGAATTCCATCACCTCCACTAGCTTTGTTCGTAGTGATGCTTTCTAAGGCCCACTTGACTTCACATTCCAGGATGTCTGGCTCTAGGTGAGTGATCACACCATCATGATTATCTGGGTCGTGAAGATCTTTTTTGTACAGTTCTTCTATGTATTCTTGCCATCTCTTCTTAATATCTTCTGCTTCTGTTAGGTCCATACCATTTCTGTCATTTATTGAACCCATCTTTGCATGAAATCTTTCTTTGGTATCTCTGATTTTCTTGAAGAGATCTCTAGTCTTTCCCATTCTGTTGCTTTCCTCTATTTCTTTGCATTGATCGCTGAAGAAGGCTTTCTTATCTCTTTTTGCTATTCTTTGGAACTCTGCATTCAGATGTTTATATCTTTCCTTTTCTCCTTTGCTTTTCACGTCTCTTCTTTTCACAGCTATTTGTAAGGCCTCCCCAGACAGCCATTTTGCTTTTTTGCCTTTCTTTGCCATGGGGATGGTCTTGATCCCTGTCTCCTCTACAATGTCACGAACCTCCATCCATAGTTCATCAGGCACTCTATCTATCAGATCTAATACCTTAAATCTATTTCTCACTTCCACTGTATAATCATAAGGGATTTGATTTAGGTCATACCTGAATGGTCTAGTGGTTTTCCCTACTTTCTTCACTTTAAGTTTGAATTTGGCAATAAGGAGTTCATGGTCTGAGCCACAGTCAGCTCCTGTTCTTATTTTTGCTGACTATAGAGCTTCTCCACCTTTGCTGCAAAGAATATAATCATAACCATAATAAAGGGCACATTAAAAGTGCAGTCTTCCAAGTTAGGTAATGCAGGAGATATTATAAATTAACATCCCCAAAATTTTTAAGGCTTTTTATATAACATCGTATTTTGAAACATTACCATGAAAGATTTCCTTTGGTACACTGGTACTTGTAAAATGTAAATATTAAATTGTGATGAAGAAATAAATATCTGATCAAAAAATGGAATATACTAGGGAGAAACACAGGTTTGAAATATAAAAATAAAATAATGTTCTAGCATCAGTGGATGGTAAGTAGTAATGATTAGATGAAGAAATAAATATCCATTATTTCTACAGCTTTGTAGCATTAATTCTTATTTCTTCTCACAAAATAAACAGAAAGATTATCCTATTATCTTTATCAAAATGTCAAGAATAAAAGTTTGCAGGAGTTTTCTTGTTGGGAATTATAATGCCATTTCATCTTCATGCTCTGAATTTGTTTGCTTATATGCTAGTTTTTAAATAAAACACCATCTAAAATGGAATATTTAGGGTCATAGACTTAGTAGCATACACTTATTGAAATAGTTGGTAGATAAAAATATGTGAAGGGAATACTGACAAAAAATTTCCAATTATGTGCCTAATTTGCAATAAGAAAACTCCTGCACACTTATATTCTGGGCATTTAGATAAAGATAATAGGATATATACAACAATTTTAATTCAGTTCAAATATTCTGCAATTAAGAATAAGATACTGAATTATTAAATTAATCACTATCCATTGAGCTCAATTTATTAAGCTGAATTACTAATTCAGGTTTAGTAAAGTATAAAGGGTTAGACTATAGAGATTATATTTCATTTGCTCTCTTTAATAATACTTTTGCCATATACAATGTATTATTACTATCTCCCATACTTGACTATGAAAGGTGATTATAGTACTTCAGACAAGGGCAATTAGTTATTTTGTGTAAGGCTTACTAATTTCTAAATAAAAACAAGTAGACAGGTTTATAGTGTTACTTCCAAGCTACTCCTTATTTTTGAAGTGGAGCATCTAGTTTGACTTAATTGCTAAACTTACACAGGAAATCATTTCCAGTGTTAGATAAACAATACGTGATTGTTTTAGATGAGAAAGTGGTTGTATTGTCAAAGAAAAGAAACTGTCTTGTTGAATGTGTATATATTATCCTCCCAGCAGATACCCAAAATTAAAGAAGAAAATTAATTGCAAAAGCTCTATACATCTCTGCTAAATGCTTCCTAAAGGATAAAAATCTATTTGACAAACAGAACAGTAGATTTAATTATTTCAGAAGAAGAAAAAGATGCAGCAAAATTTAACAACTCTTCTGTGAAAAGGAAGATCCACTTTCTGTAGGTCTCATATTTATACAGGCTTCTCTGATAGCTCAGTTGGCAAAGAATCTTCCTGCAATGCAGGAGACCTGGGTTCAATCCCTGAGTTGGGAAGATCCCTGGAGAAGGGAAAGGCTACTCACTTCAGTATCCTGGCCTGGAAAATTCCACGGACTATATAGTCCCTGGGTTCCCAAAGAGTCGGACATGACTGAGTGACTTTCACTTTCATGTTTACACAGCATTTTATTTTAAAAGAAAAAGAATATAAAATTATTAATAAAATTCAAAAAAGATATTAATCTTCAGAAAAATATAAATAAATGAAATTTAATGCTAACAACTACCACAAATATTTTCTTTCAATTTTTATTAGTTTCCTGTTGCTGCTGCAATAAATTACCATAAACTTGGGATCATATTGAGCTCACCCAGATAGTCCAGGACAATATCCCCAGCTGAAGACCGTTAATTTAATCACAAATGTAAAGTCACTTTTCTAATACAAGGTGATATATTCACAGGTTTCAGGGATTAATACGTGGACATCTTTGGGGGCTATGATTACTCCTAGAACACAGATCAAGTGTTCTCTTTCTTGTCCACCAGATTAAGGCTGTTCTACTGTAACTAAATTTGAGTGTGATTGATAATTGTTTAAAATATACAAAATTTATCAGAAGTGAAGGAGTTATTTGGGCTTCCCTGGTGACTCAGATGGTGAAGAATTCACCTGCAATGTGGGAGACCTGGGTTTGATCCCTGGGTTGGGAAGATCCCCTGGAGAAGGGAATAGATACCCACTCTAGTATTCTGGCCTGGAGAATTTCATGGACTGTATAGCCCATAGGGTAGCAAAGGGTCCAACACAACTGAACAATTTTCAGTTCATTTCATTTCACTTTTGGGCTTCTCTGGTGGCTCAGATTGTAAAGAATCTGCCTACAATGCAGAAGACATGGAGTCGATCCCTGAGTCAGGAAGATCCCCTGCAGAAGGGAATGGCAACTCACTGCAGTACTCTTGCCTGCAGAATACCATGGACAGAGGAGCCTGGCAGGCTACCATCCATGGGATCACAGAGTCGGACACAACTTCGAGACTATCACTTTGATGTTCAAGGAGTTATTTAAATGAGTTAAAGAGTAATTAAAATGAATACAACAGAGCAATTAAATTTTTAAATGACTGCTACATTATGTTGAGCTACATAATTCTGAAAACAATTTATTCTTCCCAACTGACTTATTGAATAATTTGAAATTTGGGGAATGTCAGTTTTATAATTTCATGAAATTAAAAGATGCTTACTCCTTGGAAGGAAAGTTATGACCAACCTAGATAGCATATTGAAAAGCAGAGACACTACTTTGCCAACAAAGGTCCATCTAGTCAAGGCTATGGTTTTTACAGTAGTCATTAATGGATGTGAGAGTTGGACTGTGAAGAAAGCTGAGTGCCAAAGAATTGATGCTTTTGAACTGTGGTGTTGGAGAAGACTCTTGAGAGTCCCTTGGACTGCAAAGAAATCCAACCAGTCCATTCTAAAGGAGATCAGTCCTGGGTGTTCTTTGGAAGGAGTGATGCTAAAGCTGAAACTCTAGTACTTTGGCCACCTCATGCAAACAGTTGACTCCTTGGAAAAGACTCTGATGCTGGGTGAGATTGAGGGCAGGAGGAGAAGGGGACGACAGAGGATGAGATGGCTGGATGGCATCACCGACTCAATGGACATGAGTTTGAGTGAACTCCGGGAGTTGGTGATGGACAGAGAGGCCTGGCGTGCTGCAATTCATGGTGTTGCAAAGAGTCGGACACAACTGAGCGACTGAACTGAACTGAACTTTACCCTCAGTCCATTTCACTATTATTGATGATTGATGTTGCTTTTTCTAGAACCATTAGGCTTTACACAGCACAAGAAATGTTTGATATATCAAGGTACTACCTATATCTTGGGGAAGTTGAAAAGGAAAAATAGTCTTAACCAATTTCAGTTAAAGTGAAGTCGCTCAGTCATGTCCAACTCTTTGTGACCCCATGGACTGTAGCCTGCCAGGCTCCTCCATCGGTCTGATTTTCCAGGCAAGAATACTGGAGTGAGCTGCTATTTCCTTCTCCAGGGGATCTTCCTGACCCAGGGATTGAACCTGGGTCTCCTGCACTGCAGGCAGACTTTTTACTGTCTAAGTCACCAGGGAAGCCCCCATTTCAGTTAAAATAGCTCACTATTGCAAATTTTACAAACATATGGCTGTAGGAACACATTACAAGGATCTGTCCTAGAGCTTGAATGGGACAAGTTCAAATGCGGATGATGGGTAATTCCAAAGCTTGGAGTAAAGTTAACTTCAACTCATTCCCTCATATTAAACATTCAGGTTATTTTTACTTTATTTTACTTGTTTTTTATGAAAAATGTTAAAATGTATAGATTTGTATCAATATCTTTGTGTACATGTGTGATTATATTCTTAGGTTAGGTTGCAAGAGTAGTATCAGGATGAGTGGGATATTTAGTCCTCAAAACAAGAAACATATAAACCTCATAATCTGAAGAATAACCAACATTTAGGCCTACATATAGCCACTCAAGGTCACTACTTGAATAAGTTTATTTTATTACTCAAACTTACACTTACCCCTTTCCATTGATCTAGTTTGGGCTTCCCAGTGGTAAAGAATCCACCTGCCAATAAGGCACTAGTGGTAAAGAATCCACCTGCCAATACAGGAGACACCAAGAGATGCAGGTTCAATTTCTGGATCAGGAAGACTCCTTGGAGGAGGAAATGGCAAGCTACTCCAATATTCTTGCTGGGAAAATCCCACAGACAGAGCAGCCTGATGGACTACAATCCATGGGGTCGCAGAATCGGACATGACTGAGGACTGAGCGTGCACAGCATATACAGAATTCATCCAGTTTATCTAAATGAGAAAGGGAGGAAATGCTGTGCTCTCCTGTGTCTGCTGGGAAATACTGAAATCCTAATGAGATGAACTCCAACCAGCTCTTCTGCAGCACCTCATATTAAGGAAAATCCCAAAAGAATCACTTACGGAGATCAGGGATGTTTGCTAGAGGGAAGAACTGACACTCTATTCCCAGGTGAGAATTCTGCTTAAGCAGTAGACCCATTTATTTGCCCCTGGTTACAAAAAGTAGAGTTAAGAAAGCAGGATAGAAAGAGGCAGAACTTATAAGATTACTGTTGGAGACAGCAATGTAGGACACATATCCTGTTAGTCAAGTAGACACCATGGAAGGATATGGGACCTGAGACATCTTTCTGAACCTTTACCCAAGAAGGCTGTCTATAGAAAAATGTTTCAGGAAGGGTTCCAGGTAAGCAAAGTTGAGATCAGGTTACAAAGGTTAGGCTTCCTTTAGATGTCCTCCATTAGGGGATCATGAAGTAAAACAACCAGACATCACCTTTAAAGAGTTCAGATCCAACAGCCCGTGTATCTGCTCCACAGAAGCACGTTATAGGCAGTCAATGTTACACTCAAAAGAGTCATACGTGACTAACAGGCTGCAACTTTTACCAGACAAGGGAAGGGATACTTATTTATTCTGTTTTCCCTTTCCCTTCTCCTACCCCAACTGAACTGGATCCACTGAAGTTTAGTAAGATGAAATAAGGCAGTCTGGAGATTTCAGCTGAATATCAGATTGACAATAAAAGCTAAATGTTATTTACTATAATAAGTAAAAATTATCACATGTAGTAGGATCTGCCAACTTAATCATTAAAGCAAAGTGAAGACCAATATAGCATAATATAGTTGAATTCACTGATTAAAATATGAAACAATATATTTATACTTTGCTAGAGAATATTTCAGAGAAGGCAATGGCAACCTACTCCAGTACTCTTGCCTGGAAAATCCCATGGACGGAGGAGCCTGGTGGGCTGCAGTCCATGCGGTCACTAAAAGTCAGACACAACTGAGCGACTTCACTTTCACTTTTCACTTTCATGCATTGGAGAAGGAAATGGCAACCCACTCCAGTGTTCTTGCCTGGAGAATCCCAGGGACGGTGGAGCCTGGTGGGCTGCCATCTCTGGGGTCACACAGAGTCAGACACGACTGAAGCGACTTAGCAGCAGCAGCAGCAGCAGAGAATACTTCTCAGAAATTGTTACAAATATAATAACTGTAGTAAAATGTATGAAAATTTAACATTTCTGATAGATACTTCTTCGCTTACAAAAATAATGTTTCATTATATAACCCTACTAACCACTTGCTAAAGTGTTCAGTTTCTATCACCAGTGTGGATATCAAGTCTTGGCAAGCCCAATATTCTATTATTATTTAGTGATGTTTCTAAGGTAAGCAATGAGCTTTTGTATCTTTATATTTTACCTGACTTTATACGTCTGCTTCTATATGCTAGCGCATTATCTATTTCACCCCTTTTCATGGGAATCTATTTCCTTGATCTAAATAACTTCATATTCTCCAAATCCAAGTATCCTGCCTCAGAGGTTTGTAAAGTTTTTACTAGCTGGATATACTATTTGCTTTATTTCAATACAGAAAACTGTTTTGTTTTGGTTTTGTTTGACTTTTTGCATCATAAATTAAACATTCATTTTTGGATGGGAAAAAGATTAAAATTCAACCTAATTTAACACCATGATTGATGTTTCCCAAATTTCATTTAATTTACCTGAAACTGTGGATAAATCTCTACCTTCAGCTTGATATTAATTATATACCAAGCATAGGTTTTAATGCTGACTATATCTATTTTATTTGATCAGTGCCAGTGTTATTACGTTGAAAATACATATTGAAAAATCTCCAAAATTTGCCATTAAATAAGTCTCATTACTTCTGGTGGCTCAGAGGTTAAAGCATCTGCCTGGAATGCGGGAGACCTGGGTTTGTTCCCTAGGTCGGGAAGATTCCCTGGAGAAAGAAATGGCAACCCATTCCAGTATTCTTGCTTGGAGAATCCCATGGATGGAGAAGCCTGGTAGGCTACAGTCCACGGGGTTGCAAAGAGTTGGACATGACTGAGCGACTTCACTTTCACTTTCAAGTCTCATTAAATAATGCAGAATTTATTACAGTTAAAGATGATACTTCATTCGGTTAGTATTATTACCTAGAATAATATACTAATGTAACAGGCATAATATTTTGCACTTTAATATATTTACAGTACTGAAAACTAGTGCAATAATAGGTAACTCCAAAGCCCCTATATTTAGTTTGGAAATATTTCTGATGTTTGTTTTCCAGTATTGCTTGGCTTTCCCTTGGGGACAGGGTAGTAGAAGGAGCTGACTCCTTTCACCCTTTGTGTAGACAAATGTTAAAGTTTATTTTCATTGCCTGCTGCTAAGTTGCTTCATTCATGTCCGACTCTGTGCGACCCCATAGATGGCAGCCCACCAGGCTCTTCTGCCCCTGGGGTTCTCCAGACAAGAACACTGGAGTGGGTTGCCATTTCCTTCTCCAATGCATGAAAAGTGAAAGTGAAGTCACTCTATTGTGCCCAAGTCTTAGCAACCCCATGGACTGCAGCCTACCAGGCTCCTCCATCCATGGGATTTTCCAGGCAAGAGTACTGTAGTGGTTTGCCATTGCCTCCTCCGTTTCATTGCCTAGAGACACAATAATTCAAAGAAATCCAGTCACGTACAGGCTTACAAGCTTATCAAGTTTAGATACTTGAATGGTTGCTCATATTTTTAAAATATATTTACAATATGTGTGTTTTCAGTTGCTAAGTCATGTCTGACTCCCACTGCAGCATGGGATCTTCACTATCTCCTGAAATTTGCCCAGATCCATGTCCATTGAGTCAGTAATGCTATCTAGCCATCTCATCCTCTGCCGCGCCTTTCTCCTTTTACCTTCAGTCTTTCCCAGCATCAGGGTCTTATATGCATATTAAAAAATAATCCAGTGCAATTTTAAAAAAACATTTAAGGTTATATCAAATTTCAATATGCTTTAAGTCAATAGTGATATAGTCATTAGAATGATTTCACAGGCTAAAAATATAATTTAATTTGTACCCTCATTTCTTACATCTAATTTTTAAAATACTTCTCTTTCATGTTTTGATCAATTTTAATAATCAAACATTTAAAAAATTATTTTTAAATGGCTTGTTTCATTTATGCATTATGTGTTCTAAAACGTATTTACAAATTCTTCAACAAGCTCTTGAAAATTTTAAAGACTTTATTTTTTGCAGTTTCCAACCTTAAAGTACTTTATTTTTAATACAATGGCCTCATTCCAGTACCCTGGATCTCAAGGCATTTAGAAGCTTAATATACTAGAAGTAGATTTTCAAAATGATGAATGGATCATTAGTTGCACTGCTTCCATTATAAGTGATAGATGAGTAGAATAAACCTTGAATTTTTATATCTTTACAACTTTCTTTTAATATTGCTTTTGTGTAGGATTGCATTTTAAAGCAATTATTTTGTAAGTGACAGAATTCTGAATCACTTTTTATTTAATCTAGAACCACAAAACACATAAAGGTTTATAGTACACCTTCCTATATTTCTGTACATTATTCCTTTGAGGAAGGGCAAAGTTAAAGAAAGTGTTTGGCATCAAGAGGTTCTTGTAATAATCAGAAGAGGTGTTAGCTTAGATTTCTTACCTATATTAAAATGGAGAATTGAGAGGTCCTCATTCTATGACTTGATAGCTAATGACCTTGGGTGGGGCACACCCTCTCTGGACCTCAATTATTCAAATTTCTGAACAGAAGTTGAATAAATTATCCAAAGATCTTGCCTAGTTATTAAAAAAAAAGAAATCTATAAATCTAGAAGTAGAAAAGTCACTTAGGAATGTCATATACAATTCTTAATCAGTCACTTAGATTTTATCTTGAGCTCATTGGCACTTGCTGCAGAGCAGAGCACCTGTTAGTTAAAAATGAGAGAATGAAAGCACCACTAAGCAATAAAGAAGTGACTCAAAAAAGACTAAATGGGGTCTTGAAAGACCAACACTGCTTTTCAGTCATTACTTCAGCCAGAGATTGCTTGAAACATTTTTATTAGATCAAATATTATTCCCATTTTGTGACTGCTTTCCATTTGTAAACTCTTAAGAGACCTTATCCTCATATCTACAGCAACTGGCATAATGCCAAGGACATTATAAAAGTTCAGCAAAATTGAAACTATCAAGTAATCTCTCATATTCTTTCCTTCTGTGCCTAAAAGAACACACATATTCTGCAAAGTCATTTGATATTTAGTCCAAGAAGCAACTTCAGATATTTAATGCAACTGTTATCAACAAATATATTAGAGATTAATGCCCTGAATTTAACACTGATACTTTATATAATTTATAATCACTTATGATTAACTAACATTGATATGTTTTCCATTTTAATGGTATATAAAACTGAAATTGTACTTTGAAGTAAGATTTGTATTATTTTTATTCAACCGTTTTCTCTGCTTTACTTATCTAACAACTCCCAGTATACTCAATTCATTTATTTCAGTCATCTATTTAATTTATTTTAAAATTTTCATCTA
Organism: Bison bison bison; assembly: GCF_000754665.1. Lineage (NCBI taxonomy): Eukaryota > Metazoa > Chordata > Mammalia > Artiodactyla > Bovidae > Bison > Bison bison. The sequence goes on from NW_011495021.1 coordinate 3,715,611, forward strand.
TAGTTTTGAAAATGCAGAACATTTTCCCTAGACCTTTAATTTTGGAAACTTGGTTTCATGAGTTGGCCTGAAGATCATATATTCTGGAAATGGTAGCTGGTCCACGTGGAAAATTATGGTACATCATTATATACATTTGTAAGCTATTTTAATAAAACAGTAAATCTTGATTGTTTCTGTTGATTTAGATGTAACATGTTAAGGTTGTCTTAATAATAAGAATAGAATAAAAATATATGAAGCATGTTTTAAAAACATACACAATTTCGCCATGCCAACATAAATATTTGCAATCCTTTTTGTTTTCTTCTTGTCAGTCCATATGCAAGCATATCTTAAATTTTAAATGCTTCCTTCTCTCATAAATATTTTATTACTAATGTTATATAATTGTACAGGTGGCTACATATTCATTTTGCATATAATTTTAATGGCTAAATTAACATTTTAAATTTGATGCATTAAGGGATACTTAATGATATCCCTAGCATACAGATTCTTTTTCAAGTATGTGAAATTGCTGTCATTTCTGACTTTTTGCAACCCCATGGACTGTAGCCTACCACACTCTGTTCCATGGGATTTTCCAGGCAAGGGTACTGGAGTGGGTTGCCATTTCCTTCTCCAGAGGATCTTCTTGACCCAGGGAGTGAACCCAGGTCTCCCGCACTGTAGGCAGACGCTTTACCATCTGAGTCACCAGGGAAATCCTTTTTCAGGTATGCTATATAGTTAATACTATACCTATGTTTATGCATAAAATTTAATGTTTTGAATTCTTTGTTACTGAAAAGTTCTTACAAGTGAGATCCTTATATTAACAAACAATAAAATTATTAAATTAAGTGATATGCATTAGAAATTAAGGTTTTGAAAATAATTCTCTTCCAATTTTTTTCCCCAAACCTAGACATACAGTTCAATCAGAATAATATTTAGTGAAAATTACATAATTTAGCATGAGACTAATTGTTTTGAAGTTGCTATTTCTTTTATTCCTCACAATTTATTTTCTGGGCAAGTTTAACAGTTATTCTCTTGAGGAACACCTATTGTGGGTGGCTTCAGTAACCTAGGCATTTAAATTTTCTAAGACTCTCGTTGCCATAGTGATCATGTAATGTAAGTTAGTACAGTAAAAAGAACAAAATATAAGACCACATTTTTAAAAGCCAATACTTAAATTATTTCTCTAAGTTCACATGTTTCTTCGGACCTGGGGAATAAATTTTTAGAATCACTCTATAATTTGCAAAGAGAAAATAAATTTTACCAAAACAATGGATTAAATTTGAAATTCTATTTTCTATGACAATGTCCGAACCACATATTTTAAAGTGTTTATTTGTAGGTTTGATACATGCAATAAGTACAAGTATACAATTGAAACAGGAAAATTTTAGCATAAAAATTTTAGATGATAGAATTTATAATGTTATGTTTTAGGAAAATACATATTTGAGATTAATGTTAATTACTGAGTTAACTAAAAATCTGGATAATTACTTTTTGTAATTTAAAACAATTTTAAATTCATTGATGAGTTACCATGAACATAAGAACATTAAAGAGATCAAAAAACTGGAAACCAGGTACATAGGAAGTGGGTGTCAATGTCAGCAGTCTCACTGAGTGCTTCTACAAAATCTAAGGTTTTGAGCCATAGCTTTACCACCATACAGATTACAGAAAACAGCACCATAACAGAGGCACCCAAGGTGTGGAAACTAACAAGAAATTTTCAGTTGAGCTGGAACATATGGGCTGAAACAAACAAGGACAAGAAATACAGTATTCCTTTCCCAAGCCTTCTCAAACTGCCTCTTCTAAATGTTGACAGACAGGAATATTGCCAATATCTGTCTTGACACTGCACAAATGGAAAAAGAAAAACTACAAGTATCATTCGAAACTTTAATATAATCTCTGAAAGAGTCAATATTCGCTTTACAGGGCATGTTCAAAAACTAAGTTATTTGAAAGAATTTGATTTAAAATTGTCCCAAGTTGGTAGACAGAAGTAAACACCATATGAACTCAACCTCAACTCAGGATATAAAGAATGCCAATAAATGAAGTTCAAAAGAAAATCAGTACCTCATTACAATAGGAAATAAATAAACAGAGAAGCAAAAACACCTTCACACACACAGACACACACACAAACAGAGAAGGTACCGTGCATAAAAGTTAATACAAACAACAGCAGAAACAGACATTCAAAGACTTTAGCTCCTGTAATTATTAGAAACAAATTTAAGAAAAATTGTTTTTTCTAAAGAAATGGAAGAGAAATTTGAAAACAAATACAACTCCTATGTCTTTAAATTATAACTAGATTTTTTAATGGATAAAGTAGTAGTTTATATAGAACTGATGAAAGAGAGAACTGGAAAAATGATCCAACAAAATTGCTTATATTTCCGCCTAGACATATAAAAGTGGTCTATATTACATTGAAGAAATAATGAGAAGGCTTGACAAACATCTAAACAGAGCTCTGGAAGGCAATAACAAGGCAATATTCAAAGAGATAAGCTGAGTGCTTTCCAGAAATTTTGAAAAATGTTATAATCAGGTCTGGGAGTCATTCATTCCCAATCAGGATAATTCATGAGAAATGCACATCTAGACATACCATAGTGAAATGGCAAAAAAAAAAAAAAAAAAAAAAAAAGGCAAAGAGATGTCAAGAAAAACGAATAAGAAAATATAAAGCAGCTTCAAAGAGAAGGTAATTAAACTGGCCGGTGATTTGTCACTGGAAACAACAGAAGACAGATGATACTGAAGAAATATCCTTAAAGAGAGGAGATAATTGCCAGTCATAATCTCTATATAGCAAAATTACCTTTGTGAATGATTTAAATATAAAGATATATTCAGAAAAAAAATGGGAAAATAGAATTCAATTACACAAATATGTTCACCAAAGCAAATTTTAAGAAATATTTTTCAGGAAGATAAAATTGGCCCAAAGTTAAGCTATTAAATGCAAAACAAATTTTGAGTTAGATAAGAAAATGTATCTGTAAATAATTTAAACAGTCATTTATTTTATGAGGCAATATGTATATCTAATTTGGAGAGGCAAGTTAGAACTTAAATCCTAGATAGTAAGAGTCATAGTAGATCAGAGACACAATGAGGGATAAAAGACAAAGTTTCAGACCATTTTATTATCTGAGATGAAGAAAAGCCACTAGTTACATTTGAATGTGTTAAGGAAATGATTTCCCTTGTGGCTCAGATGGTAAAGAGTCTGCCTGCAATGTGGGAGACTCGGATTCAATCCGTGGGTTGGTAAGATCTGGGTTCGGTCTTTGGGCTGGGAAGATCTCCTGGAGAAGGAAATGGAAACCCACTCCAGTATTCTTGCCTACAAAATCCCATGGACAGAGGAGCCTGGCAGGCTACAGTATATGAGGTCGCAAAGAGTTGGACACGACTGAGGAACTAACACACAAGTAAATCATGGTATAATTAGACTAGGAAAACTAACAATATAATAAAAGAAATATCTAAATCCTAAATAATTAGATAAATAATATAAAAATAAAATTTTAAAACTCCTCCAATTCAAAACAAATCAAGAGTAAGTAGGAGGAGAACCAGAAAAAGTTTTAAAAAAGAAATGGCACATTATAAAATTATAGAAATAAGTTCAAATATAACACTAATCACCCTAAATATAAGTGGATAAACACAGTTTCTATGGGAATGTTGAAAAATGCTGTTTTAGGTCCTAGTAATAGACTGGGAAGGAAAATTTTCAACCCAATAATGGTCTTTAAACACACACACACACAACTACCAAAAATATATTTCCAGTAAAGTCTTTTATATTAATTCTCTGAAGGTCCTAAGAAGTGAGCTACACAGTTTCAAAGAAGTTCCAATCACATAACTGAGGGCAAAAAGTGAACAAATACAACAAAAGAAAATGAAATTTTTAGAAGATAGAATAAAATGTCTCTGCTCAATAGAATTTTTTGTGGTTATGAAAATATTCTAATTTACTCTGTTCAATATGGTAACCAGAAATCATGGACTAGTAGGCACTTGAAATCAGGCTCAGTCAGTTTAGCTCAGTTGCTCAGTCATGTCTGACTCTTTGCAACCCCATTGACTGCAGCATACCAGGCCTACCTGTCCATCACCAACTACTGCAGCTTGCTCAAAATCTTGTCCATTGAGTTGGTGATTCCATCCAACCATATCATCCTCTGTCATCCCCTTCTCTTCTTGCCTTCAATCTTTCCCAGAATCAGGGTCTTTTCCAATGAGTCAGTTCTTCACATCAGGTGGCCAAAGTACTGGAGTTTCAGCTTCAGCATTAGTCCTTCCAATGAATATTCAGGACTGATTTCCTTTAGGACTGACTGGTTGGATCCCCTTGCAGTCCAAGGGACCCTCAAGAGTCTTCTTCAATACCACAGTTCAAAAGCATCAATTCTTTGGTGTTCAGTTTTCTTCATGGTCCAACTCTCACACCCATACATGACCACTGGAAAAACCACAGCTTTGATTAGACAGACCTTTGTCAGCAAATATGCTATTGATTACCATATTAGACAGTGAAGATATGGAAGACTCTATTACTTCTGGTTAGAGAATAATTTTTCAAGCAATTTATGAAAAACAAGGAATACAAGAAAAATATTGGTAAATACAAGTACAATAAAACAAATAATAATGTAGAAATTAGTGAATGTATTTTCAACACATAAAATCAACACAAAATTATACAATGAGCCTTAAACTAAAACCAAGATAGGATTCCAGCCTATATACATCAAATAAGGAAAAATTCAAATATGCACAAATATTAGTAGATATATAGTACCACAGAGACTCCAGCCTACTGTGGTTTAGATAGTAACTAGTACAACCTCTTTGGAAAATGCTGCTTGATAAACTTAAATGTTTACATATGCTGCATTGAGCCATTACATTTCTAGGTATATACCAAGAAGAAACTCATGTTTCTTTTGATCTAGGTACTTTTATTCCACATCCTTATAGCAGCAAAAATAGCTTTCTTCTTTGAAACTTGAAAATGATGTACATGGAAACATGGGATAAAATCAAGAGTTTGTCAAATTTTTTCTGGATCCTTCTATATAATCTATCACTTTTGCCACCTTCAAACAGTATGCAAAAACAAAACAAATAAAACTATTATTTAGAGACAAATCAAAGTCTTTATAACATAGTAAACTCAGATAAGTCTTGTTTCATTATTGACTGTCTCAGGTCACAGGTACTACTATCCATAGGAAATAATGGAAATCATCCTTGACATCACTCCTGCCTTTACTTTCTATTTCTAGTTATTCCCGCAACCAAGCTGACCAACACTATCCCCGAATTCATCGTCTTCTTTCCACCTTGAATATCCCAACTCAAGTTCAAACTTCTCTCATTACAGGTCTGAATTACTGCAATAGTTTTTTACATAGCCAACTCATATACACTTATTATCTTCTATTCTTTATTCCATAGTGAGAAAGAACTTTTAAAAACACAAATAGAGCAGTTACATAAGCATGCCTAAAGATTCAGAATTGGTTTATTTAAACACATTGCTTTCAGGGAAAAGTAAAGTTCTGTATAGTCTTATATGAATAGTTTTGCATATCTGGTTCTCAATTTACTTGGGGATTTCATATTAAACCAGCCTCTCTAATTCAGCTATACATATGTCTTTTTCAGGATTCTCAAATCCAAAATCATTACAGACAGTGACTGCAGCCACAAAATTTAAAGATGCTTACTCCTTGGAAGAAAAGCTATGACAAACCTACACAGCATATTAAAAAGCAGAGACATCACTTTGCCAATAACAATATGTATAGTCAAAGCCATGGTTTTTCCAGTAGCCATGTACGGATGTGAGAGCTGGACAATAAAAAAAGGCTGAGCACTGAAGAATTGATGCTTTTGAATGCAATGCTGAAGAAGACTCTAGAGAGTCCTTTGGACAGCAAGAAATAAAACCAGATAATCTTAAAGGAAACCAACCCTGAACATTCATTGGAAGGACTGATGCTGAAGCTGAAGCTCCAATATTTGGTCATCTGATGCGAAGAGCTGACTCACTGGAGAAGACCCTATGCTGGAGAAGATTGAAGGCAGGAGGAGAAGGGGATGACAGAGGATCAGCTGGTTGGATGGCATCACTGACTCGATGGACATGAGTTTGAGCAAACTCTGGGAGATGGTGAAGGACAGGGAAGCTTGACATGCTGTAGTCCATGGGGTCACAAAGAGTTGGATATGACCTTGTGACTGAACAACAGATAAACCATGCTCTCTTTTTGATATGGGATATTCAGTGACACTTCACCCCAGCCCCAATCCTTCAACCCACTTGAAGTTAACTCCTACTTATCCTTTTGCTAGTATCCAAAGGGTATCTTGAACAGAATTTCATGTTTGTGCTCTAGTAAATCCTATTATAGCTTCTCATAGCACAAAGCTCTTCTCTTATAAAGCTCTTAAAACAATAGCAATGCTAGATTTGCTTTTGTAACTGTGTGGGTTAGTGCCTGTCTAATGGTGAAGGACAGGAAAGCCTGGCATTCTGTAGTCGTGGGGTCAGAGTCAGATACAACTGAGTGACTAAACGACAACTGTCTAATTCAGCAGATGCAAGTTCCATGAAGTTAAAACAAGGGATATTTGTGTTCATTTTTCCCCGAGTCTGTGACAGATATATGTGAGAAACTATGTTAAATAAATATTTAATGAGCCAATTTTCCTTTCTCTGTTTAAACTCCTCCTATATTCTCCAGGCAAGTTGAAGGTCACTTCACTACCATTATGGTTAAATGAATTCAGAATTCCAAAACTGGCAGTTCTCAATAATTGGGATTTTGACCCAGCTGAAATAATAACTTGAACAGCTTCCTAGAATGAATCCGTCCCTAGTCTCCCTTAGTTGTCTAGGAAAATTAAATGATGCTTAACTTACACATGTAACATTCATATCATATATTTACTCATGGGTGCGTGTGCGTGTGCGTGCTAAGGCACGTCAGTCATGTCTGACTCTTTGTGACACTATGCGCTGCAGCCCGCCAGGCTCCTCTGTCCTTGGGATTCTCCAGGCAAGAAAACTGGAGTGGGTTGCCATGCCCTCCTCCAGGGGATCTTCCTGACTCAGGGATCGAACTTGCATCTTTTACGTCTTTTTCACTGGCAGGTGGGTTCTTTGCCACTAGCGCCACCTGGGAAGCCCATATTTACACATACATTCAATATCTAACAAATGTGAAGCTTACACTAATTATTAGACAGGTTCAGTGTGGGGATGTTTTAGATGCAATTCATTTCAAGGAAAGAGCTCTTGAAAAATGATACAATTTTTTTAGGTTAAAAATGGATCACTGATGTGAAAGTTTTCAGTAAAAATGCAAAGTATTTAAGTAACAAAATATTTCTGTATAATAAAACACCTTTCAAAAGCACAATAAAGAGATATATAATTTAATGAAATATAAATTCATCTTCCTACTAGATAGCACTAAGACAACATATTTTTTTCTAGAAAAAGTACAAATATGAAATTTTAATAAACTGATTAAATTCAATTGTATTATTCACTTTCATGTACTAACTAGTCAAGATAAACCATCTTAATGATCAGAATTCATGTTAAATAGAGCATAAGTAATAAATTTCCTATTTAGCCTTCTCTACCATTGGCATTTTATCAGACTAGATTGCTAGCACTCAGTTCAGTTCAGTTCAGTCACTCAGTCGACTGTTTGTGACCCCATGAACTGCAACACGTCAGGCCTCCCTGTCCATTACCAACTCCCGGAGTCCACCCAAACTCATGTACACTGAGTCGGTGATGCCATCCAGCCACCTTATCCTAGTTGTCCCCTTCTCCTCCTGCCCTCAATCTTTCCCAACATCAGGGTCTTTTCAAAAGAGTCAGCTCTTCACATCAGGTGGCCAAAATATTGGAGTTTCAGCTTCAACATAAGTCCTTCTAATGAACACCCAGGACTGATCTCCTTTAGGATGGACTGGTTGGATCTCCTTGCAGTCCAAAGGAATCTCAAGAGTCTTCTCCAAAACCACAATTCAAAAGCATCAATTCTTCAGTGCTCAGCTTTCTTTATAGTCCAACTCTAACATTCATACTTGACTACTAGAAAACCATAAACTTAACTAGACAGGCCTTTGTTGGAAAAGTAATGTCTCTGGTTTTTAATATGCTGTCTAGCTTGGTCATAACTTTCCTTCCAAGGAGCAAGTGTCTTTTAATTTCATGCTGCAATCACCATCTGCAGTGATTTTGGAGCCCCCCCAAAAATAAAGTCTGACACTGTTTGCACAATTTCCCCATCTATTTCCCATGAAGTGATGGGACGGATGCCATGATCTTCGTGTTTTGAATGTTGAGCTTTAAGCCAACTTTTTCACTCTCCACTTTCACTTTCATCAAGAGGCTTTTTAGTTCCTCTTCACTTTCTGCCATAAGAGTGGTGTTATCTGCATATCTGAGGTTATTGCTATTTCTCCCAGCAATCTTGATTCCAGCTTGTGTTTCTTCCAG
>NW_011495021.1:3724282-3725841 GCF_000754665.1 Bison bison bison
TAAGAGTGGTGTTATCTGCATATCTGAGGTTATTGCTATTTCTCCCAGCAATCTTGATTCCAGCTTGTGTTTCTTCCAGCCCAGCGTTTCTCATGATGTACTCTGCATATAAGTTAAATTAGCAGGGTGAAAATATACAGCCTTGATGTATTCCTTTTCCTATTTGGAATCAGTCTGTTGTTCCATGTCCAGTTCTAACTGTTGCTTCCTGACCTGCATATAGGTTTCTCAAGAGGCAGGTCAGATGGTCTGGTATTCCCTTCTCCTTCAGACTTTTCCACAGTTTATTTGATCCACACAGTCAAAGGCTTTGGCATAATCAATAAAGCAGAAATGGATGTTTTTCTGGAACTCTCTTGCTTTTTTGATGATCCAGTGGATGTTGACAATTTGATCTCTGGTTCCTCTGCCTTTTCTAAAACCAGCTTGAACATCTGGAAGTTTGCAGTTCACGTACTGTTGAAGCCTGGCATGGATAATTTTGAGCATTACTTTACTAGCATGTGAGATGAGTGCAACTGTGCAGTAGTTCGAGCATTCTTTGGCATTGTCTTTCTTTAGGATTGGAATGAAAGCGGATCTTTTCCCATCCTGTGGCCACTGCTGAGTTTTCCAAATTTGCTGGCATATTGAGTGCAGCACTTTCACAGCATCATCTTTTAGGATTTAAAATAGCTCAACTGGAATTCCATCACCTCCATTAGCTTTGTTCATAGTGATACTTCCTAAGGCCCACTTGACTTCACATTCTAGGATGTCTGGCTCTAGGTGAGTGATCACACCATCACGATTATCTGAGTTGTGAAGATCTTTTTTTACAGTTCTTCTTTGTACTGATGCCACCTCTTTTCCATATCTTCTACTTCTGTCAGGTCCATATCATTTATGTCATTTATTGAGCCTATCTTTTCATAAAATGTTCCCTTGGTATCTCTAATTTTATTGAAGAGATCTCTAGTCTTTCCCATTAGATTTTTTCCCTCTATTTCTTCTCACTGATCACTGAGGAAGGCTTTGTAATTTCTCCTTGCTATTCTTTAGCACTTTGCATTCAAATGAATATATCTTGCCTTTTCTCCTTTGCTTTTCACTTCTCTTTTCACAACTATTTTTAAAGCTTACTCAGACAACCATTTTGCTTTTTTGAATTTCTTTTTCTTGGAGGCAGTCTTGATCCCTGTCTCCTGTACAATGTCACGAACCTCCGTCCATAGTTCATCAGGCACTCTGTCTATCAGATCTAGTCCCTTAAACCTATTTCTCACTTTCACTGTATAATCCATCTTAAATTATGTTTTTGTTTAACTGAATGTTTATTCATTGTAATTGGGGCTAAAATAGACCTTGGGATAGATTTTATGTAGAGATATATCCTAGGTACTATCATTTATCTACTGATTAAGAAATATGCATTTACTGTTGCTGCTGCTGCTGCTAAGTGGCTTCAGTCGTGTCCGACTCTGTGCAACCCCATAGATGGCAGCCCACCTGGCTCCGCCATCCCTAGGATTCTCCAGGCAAGAACACTGGAGTGGGTTGCCATTTCCTTCTCCAATGCA
>NW_011495021.1:3725941-3730781 GCF_000754665.1 Bison bison bison
GTTTAGTCGTGTCTGACCCTTCGCGACTCCATGGACTGCAGCCTACCAGGCTCCTCCGTCCATGAGATTTTCCAGGCAAGAGTACTGGAGTGGAGTGCCATTTCCTTCTCCGATGCATTTACTGTTAATGGGTCTTAATTCTTATTTTATGATGTTACATAATATATATTATGATTGTATTGATATTTAAATGTCTTGTTATCTCCTGATATTTATCGTCATCTTACAACATTAAATTGTTTATTTGTATAAATGACCATTTGAAGAAAAGTAAAATAACTCCTATTAATATAATTTTTGTCTATAAGAATATTGTTAAGTTACACTATTTGCTTAATTCTACATTGTGGATCTGTTTTTAAAGTGACCTGTTAATCTGATGCCTTGGTTAGAGTCTATGTTTTCTTTTTCAGTCATAAAGACATCATTTCTAGGTTTATGACACTACAAAAAACTGTAAAAAGAACAGCATTAATAGATAAACATAACCACTTCTTAACTGTTGAGCACATATTCTGAACATTGAAGATATTCTATTTGTATGTTATTCAGATTCAGAAATAATTGTTGATAGTAAAATGTACATATCTTTTGACAAGGCTAAGGAAACAACTTAAACTTTCCAAGCATAAGTTTAGGATGAAAATGTGAATTTTAAGGTACATCAGGTATTAAGAATCCAAAAGACTTTTAAGGGATTCCCTGGTGGTCCAGTGGTTAAGATTCTGACTTGCAATGTAAGAGACGCCGGTTTGATCCTGGTCCAGGAGGATCCCACATTCCTCAGAGCAACTAATCTCATGCGCCACAGCTACTGAACACAGGCTCTAGAGCCTGCAAGCCACAACTACTGAGTCACGTGCTGCAATGACTGAAGCCCCTGTGCCTAGAGCCTGTGCCCCACAGCAAGAGAAGCCACTGCAGAGAAGTCTGAGCACTGCAACAACGGGCAGCCCCCATTCACGATGACTGGAGAAAGCCCGCATGCAGCAATGCAGACCCACCACAACCAGTAAGCAATAATAAATAAATACTTTTTAAAAATAGCTTTAAAAGTTCTAGAAGCACAAATTCTCTCAAATGTTTTCATGAAGTCTTTAATAGAGTTTAAAACCGAAGAATGGCATGTAGAGATCTGTCAAATTTACATTTTTACTCCATCTACAATGCTGGCCATACACTACTGAAGATGAACTCAAAATACAACTTAACCATACCAGAGACTAGGGGATTATAAGCAAAAAGACTGTAAAATTATTCTGCCCTCCAAGTATTGTATATTAAGAAATCCTCATTATTAGGGCATCTGCTATAGTTTAGTTGTTAAAATTTCAAACAAAATTTGTTTAACTTTTAATTTAAATTAATCTCTAGGAATAATATTAACTGTAAATACTAGCAACATTGCTTCAAATAAACTGATGCAAGAATATCAGTTCAGTTCAGTCACTCAGTCATGTCCGGCTCTTTGCGACCCCATGAATCGCAGCACACCAGGCCTCCCTGTCCATCACCAACTCCTGGAGTTCACTCAAACTCACGTCCATCGAGTCAGTGATGCCATCCAGCCATCTCATCCTCTGTCGTCCCCTTCTCCTCCTGCCCCCAATCCCTCCCAGCATCAGAGTCTTTTCCAATGAGTCAACTCTTCGCATGAGGTGGCCGAAGTACTGGAGTTTCAGCTTTAGCATCATTCCTTCCAAAGAACACCCAGGGCTGATCTCCTTTAGAATGGACTGTTTGGATCTCCTTGCAGTCCAAGGGACTCTCAAGAGTCTTCTCCAACACCATGGTTCAAAAGCATCAATTCTTTGGCACTCAGCTTTCTTCACCATCCAACTCTCACATCCATACATGACCACAGGAAAAACCATAGCCTTGACTAAATGGACCTTTGTTGGCAAAGTAACGTCTCTGCTTTTCAATAAGCTATCTAGGTTGGTCATAACTTTTCTTAAAAGGAGTGTCTTTTAATTTCATGGCTGCAATCACCATCTGCCAGGATTTTGGAACCCAAAAAGATAAAGTCTGACACCGTTTCCACTGTTTCCCCATCTATTTCCCATGAAGTGATGGGACCGGATGCCATGATCTTCGTTTTCTGAATGTTGACCTTTAAGCCAACTTTTTCACTCTCCTCTTTCACTTTCATCAAGAGGCTTTTTAGTTCCTCTTCACTTTCTGCCACAAGGGTGGTGTCATCTGCATATCTGAGGTTATTGATATTTCTCCCAGCAATCTTGATTCCAGCTTGTGCAAGAATATAGATATTACTAATTTATAAAGTAATGTCATATACATCAACTTATTCCACTCAACCTTATAAAAGCTAAATAGCTTGAAACAAGTTTTGCAAAAATATGTTCACTTTAAAATTGTGTTTTTATCTAGCTATTTATCTACCTCTCCATCTATTTTTCATTTTAAATGACAACTTATTTATGTTGTATTCATCTTTATGTAACATAAATAATAAGTCACTTTATAGGTTATCTTGACAATACAGATCCAATTGATAACTGTTTTTATCAATCTGAATGTAAAACATTACACTGTATAATAATTTTTAAACCTCAAGCTTACCTTACTTTTCTAATGAATTTTAATACAAAGAATTCTTACTGGAAAAAAAAAAGAAACACAATATTAAGTGCTTAATGATTTTTTATAATCTGATAACTATTTTTGTAAAATGTAAATTTAAAAATTATATCCCTTACACTGTATTATTAGAATTGACACACATTTATTTTATGTCTGTTCTCCCACCCTTATCAGCTTGATTCCTAACATTTTCAACTGGATAGTCTTCAATTAAAAATTCAGACATCTGAAGATTGAATTGTTCTGCTAATACCATAAGTGTTTTTTGGTATAATAAATGTATCCTGCTTATTTTAAGGGTTAGAAGCGATAGGAGAACATTCCCAACACAGATAGAACAATCACTTAGTGCTAAATGTAATAAAATACTGAAATCCAATATGCAGAAGCAGTTTGCATGCCACTTACCCACCCCTATTCACCAAAGTGGTAGACTTTTTCAAACTTTATAATGCAGTATTATTATCATTAATTAAATCAGCTGCTATTCTTGTTATAAATGTCAGAAATTATTTCTGAATGATACCAAGTTTTCATGAAGGCTGTTGGATAAACAAAACAAATGGAAAACAGTCATTTAGGAAGAAAAAGTATAGCAGTTCCTCACAGAAGAAAAGAAATATACTCTAGTAGTCTACAAGTTAGAACACTACAGATGGAGTCCCATTTTTTAGTTATAACCTGGGAGCTACATTACAAATAATTTAAAAACATGTGAAAGTATGTGTTTTCTCCAGAATGTAAGTAATCCAAGATGGCACATGAACTCATCGTAATCACTGCTGCTGCTCTTAGAAAATATGACACTGACTTACTAGATCCTTCACATGCAGACATGCATGTATATTTTCACAGAAATTTAGATACTTAAGATTATATATGCACGAAAGTGAAATTAGAAACTTTCACAAAAAGCTAGAAACACTGTATTTACAGATAGACTTTATATTTATAGTACTTTCAGACTTATTTTTTATTGTGGTAAAAGGTATATGAACCTACCAGTTTAATATTTCTGAAGTTTACAACTCACAGGTATTAAGTGCATTAACACTGTTGCACATTTTTATAGCTGAATAAAATGAGAATCCAAACTGCTTTAATCTACAATTATCTAATCTGATAAATACAAATGGTCAATGGGCCAGCATTATTTTCACTACTCTTGCCGATCAATTATAGGGAATTCTGACACAATTGTTAAGACTTCTCGAACAACCAGACATATCTAAGAATCTTCAGACCATTTGGTGGATTGTCCAAATAAACATATTGATTTCTTGATACTATTCTGTCTTCTAATTATGTTTTCCCCTTAAAATTATATCCTTTACTTAACTTTGGGTGGGGGGCGGGGCTAGTGGAATGTTACAAGCTGAGTAATGATTTGCATTTAACTATCCCCCATTCATAATTTAACATCACAATCTTGCTATTGATATTTGCTACATAGCACATAGAAGGTGTGTGTGTCTGTGTCTGTGTACACGCATTTCTTTTCTTTCTTTAAAATGATGAACACCGTAATGACAATCATACTTTCAATTGTGACGGCCTTCCATTTGTGTTAAGCGATGGGTTTGGACATAATCTTTTATAAACGTGTATTATTGCGATGTTCAGCAGGCTAATTTATAAAAGCTTGGCATTTTTTTTTTGATAACCATTAATCTGATCCTAAGAAATACACAAAAGTCAATAAAACAAATGTTTCTTGGAACAACTAATATAACAAATACAAATAATGTGACATGTCCTTGTTTAAAATTTACATATATTTAGTAGAACACCACAAATACTTAAAATCTTGAACAATCTCTGAAAAGTTTCCAAATCTTGTTAACCACTGCTCTGAATACAGCAGTTTTATCCAAAGTAAAAGGTATACAGTTAGGGAATATTTCTCTGTTATTTTATATTCGAGAGCCTTTTTTTTTCCGGCTTTGCAAATAAATTTGTCAGTATTATTCTTTTTATGCGGGCATTAAAACATAATTTTTTATTTAATATCAGGTTTTCACTTTAAATTGGAGAAGGAAATTGCAACCCACTCCAGTACTCTTGCCTGGAGAATCCCAGGGATGGGGGAGCCTAGTAGGCTGCAGTCCATGGGGTCGAGAAGAGTCGGACACAACTGAGAGACTTCGCTTTCACTTTTCACTTTCATGCATTGGAGAAGAAAATGGCTCTTAATAACCTCACACTGGGCAATTCAGTGTTTGAATCTGAATGGACA
>NW_011495021.1:3730881-3733292 GCF_000754665.1 Bison bison bison
TGAGAGACTTCGCTTTCACTTTTCACTTTCATGCATTGGAGAAGAAAATGGCAACCCACTCCAGTGTTCTTGCCTGGAGAATCCCAGGAACGGGGGAGCCTGATGGGCTGCCATCTATGGGGTCACACAGAGTCGGACACGACTGAAGCGACTTAGCAGCAGCAGCAGCAGCATGCTGTCCAATATGTTAGCCTCTAGGAGAAGGCAGTGGCACCCCACTCCAGTACTCTTGCCTGGAAAATCTCATGGACGGAGGAGCCTGGTGGGCTGTAGTCCATGGGGTCGCTAGGAGTCGGACACGACTGAGCGACTTCCTTTTCACTTTTCACTTTCATGCATTGGAGAAGGAAATGGCAACCCACTCCATTGTTCTTGCCTGGAGAATCCCAGGGATGGGGGAGCCTGGTGGGCTGCCGTCTATAGGGTCGCACAGAGTCGGACATGACTGAAGCGACTTAGCAGCAGTAGCAGTTTCACTTTAAACATTTATTTATATCGTAACTCTCACAATCTTTTATTCTCTTATTTTATAAATATTAAGCTCTCCTTTACTTCTGAATTTTAAGGGTGAAATCTTAGATACACAGTAGTATATGGATTCTGATTAAGGAACAGCTAAAAATGTTCAAACATTTTGGTTACCTTTTCCATGGCTAGAATAAAAAACAGTACACTACAATGTACTGCTGCTACATACCCACTATTCACTTTTCCAGCAAATAATGACTTTTTGCCTGCTGAATAGCATATGCCTTTTAGTTTGTGTAGCACTGCTGCTGATGGGGGAACAGATTGTTCCAATTCCTGGTTTCTCTATGCAGTATCATGTATTTGTCATGTGGGTATCTCTTCTTCAAATGCCATTTTCTAGTGTGCTTTATAGGCAATAATTGAATGGCATTCCATTTACTAAAATTTTTCTTTAGAATTTGTTTCCCAGCTTTAGATCATTTTCCTTCCTTAGTTTTCTGTTTATTTAAATTAGTCTTTAAAGACTAATTTAAAGTAACTCATTCTTAGTTGATTCTAAAAATACACATACACACCCTCTACTAGATCTTTCATTTCTAAGTGTCTTTGTATTGTTTACAAATACTATCACACACCTGAAAAGCATCCTCCAAAGGTTTGTTTTGGAAGGTCATTGGTAATCTCTACAGATACAGCATAAACAAATGTCCATGGATAGATATCAAATCGCCTAGTTTAGAACTGAATACAAAAATGAATAAAAATGCAATGAATTTAAGAAGTGTCAACTTACAACTCAAAATAGAAAAAATAGCAGAATTTTCTTTTCTATTGAAAATGTATAATGATGATGGAATTTACTTCACTGAAGAAGTAAAGGTCTAGCTTTGTGTCCAGAGATTATTCAATAGTGCATATTGTAAGTCCTTTCTAAATCCCAGCCCAGGTCCTCAGGCAGAGATAGGAAAGCATAAAAGACTGGAATGATGAAAAAATGACCAGTTAATACCAGCATATATGTCCTCACCCTGACCTTATCTGTGATATCTAAATCCATATGTCTAACTGCATGTCTGAAATATCTGTGAAAAGCACTTCTTGTTCAACATGTCTAAAAACACACTTAAAATATTTATATCACTACCCCTTATGCTAGTGAATGGTACTCACACTTGTACATGCTACAAGAGAGTAATTTAGGAGCATCTCAGCATATCATTTGATTTCATTTCCCACATAGCATTTGTTATATATCCTGCTGATTTCATTTAGTGTGAGTGTGTGTGTATATATATATATATATATATATATATATAAAATCTATATACATCTTGCAAAATACATATATTCTTTAAATCTAAGCTATTTTAGCTTAGACTTCTGCAATTGCCCCTTAGCTGGTGGTCAGCATCCATTACTGTATCCAACCTACGCTATCTTTCCCAACACTGAGCTGAATCGGCTTTTAAAAAAGGAATCAGATCATTTCTTCAGTTCACCTGATAAGAATACCCAAATTTTACATTTTCTCGATTTATGCACAGCTAGTTTCTCACCTGGGCTGCCCTGGTAGCTCAGTGTAAAGAATCCTTCTGCCAGTGAGAGAGACACAGGCCCAATCCCTGGGTCAGGAAGATCCCTGGAGAAGGAAATGGCAATCTACTATAGTATTCTTGCCTGGGAAATCCCATGGACAGAGGAGCCTGGCTAGCTAAAACACAGTTCAGTTCACTTCAGTTGCTCAGTCATGTCCGACTCTTTGCAACCCCATGAATCGCAGCACGCTAGGCATCCCTGTCCGTCACCAACTCCCGGAGTTCACTCAAACTCATGTCCATCGAGGCAGTGATGCCATCCAGCCATCTCATCCTCTGTCCTCCCCTTCTCCTCCTGCCCCCAATCCCTCCCAGCATCAGAGTCCCTTCCAATGAGTCAACTCT
>NW_011495021.1:3733392-3746219 GCF_000754665.1 Bison bison bison
GTGGCCAAAGTACTGGAGTTTCAGCTTTAGCATCATTCCTTCCAAAGAAATCCCAGGCCTGATCTCCTTCAGAATGGACTGGTTGGATCTCCTTGCAGTCCAAGGGACTCTCAAGAGTCTTCCCCAACACCACAGTTCAAAAGCATCAATTCTTCGGTGCATGGGGCTTCCCTGGTGGCTTATACAGTAAAGTGTTGGCCTGTAATGAGGGAGACCTGGGTTCAATCCCTGGGTTGGTATGGCACGCTGGACAAGGAAATGGCAACCCTCTCCAGTACTCTTACCTGGAAAATTCTGTGGACGGGGAGCCTGGTAGGCTACTGTCCATGGGGTCACAAAGAATGGGACACAACTGAGCGACTGTACTTTCACTTTCACAATATAACATAGTATAATATAATATAACAGTGGAGAAGGAAAAAACAACCCATTCCAGTATTCTTGTCTGGAAAACTTCATGGATAAAGGATCCTGGAGGGCTACTGTCCACAGGGTCGCAAAGGAGTCAGACATGACTTAGTGATACTTTTAAGTTAGATAAAAATAAAAATACCTTCCAAATAGGGTTGCTGTGAAGATTAAATATGTTAATTCAAACAAATTGCTTGGAAATGTGTCTAGAACATACCATGTACAAATTGATGCTCAATTGTAAAGCTGCAGGGGGCATCAAAAGTGTTGTAATTCATAATGGCCAAGGCAAACAACATTACAGTTTTTCTTTAAAAATGATGCAGTCTTTGGCTATAATAAAATGTTTTATCTCATTCAACTCTTTTTCCTTATAGTAATCCAGTCTCTGAATTTGCTTGATAGCACAATCCTATTAACAAAGACTTTCAAGCTAATATATCAATATAAACATGCACTTCTACACAGAATAAAACAGTATAAAAATATTTTAACTGAGACAATCACAAATATAAAAATTACTTTTCATATTTCCACTTGTTCCCTGTAAAGTATAATATATTGCACACTTTCTAGGGTGCATGCCCCCCACTCTAGAGACCACTGCATTACACAGTTTTAGAAGCAAAGAACCAAGTCTTTATTGCCTTCCATTGTATTAATAGTGAGTGCAGAATCTGATACACAGAGGTAATCAATTGTATTGCAGAAAGATAGAAATAAATGAATATATATATATATCCCAGAGAAGATAAATTCTTTTTAAAGCATCATACATAATTATCTAGAAACTAAGTCTTATTTGACCAGATAGGAACTCAGTCTTCAACTTCTAAATCCAGTTCTCTTTGAGTTATGCCAACTTAACCATATAAATATATAGATGAAAGATATACAATCTATACAAATATATGGACAATATAATTAGGATTTAATGCAGATGAATGGAAAATAATTTGTTACTGAGACTAATACACAAGTTTATAATGTATTTTACTAGAAAATTATCAGGGTTCTAAATTTTGACCCTAAGTATCTAAGTATTTTAAACAATTATCTGATAGCACTGTTAAAAATAGAAAGAAAATATTTAACCTGGAAAGTAGCTTTTCTAAATGATTCTAAGTAACGTTAGATAAGGAAAAATGTCTGGGAAAATATAACAAAATTTCCAAGAGTATTTTACATGTGTATGTATGATATTTAATTTCTAATTTTCTAAAGTTTCAAAACTAACATAAATTAATGGCAATGTATATTTGCCTGTGTCTATTAATTAACTACCTACTTATGTGCCAATAATCTATTCATTGTTCTTGATAACAAGAAGTTAAATTTATAGAAAAATAAATCCACTAAAATCCAAATATTCAATTGTGAAATCAATGACATCTACTTATTTTTAAATATCTACAATAATTGAAAATAATAATCTACCTTTTTCCTTGGATTCTGAAATTATAAAAATATCTGTAGGGTGTTAATGCTTATAGCTATGAAATGGATCAAGTAATTATGACACAACAAAAATTACAACTCTTCTCTGCAGATTGTTTATTATATCTCATTTTAATTACTATTTTTCATCTTTTATTTGAAATCTGTTTTCCTGTCTCTCCACTTATCTTGTGAGACTCTCCTTGAGGATGACTTTCATCAGGCTCAAGCAAGGAGAAGAGGTGTGATTCCACACCCTGATGACTAAGCAACTACTAGAGGAGAAAAGGAAAATCACCAGATCATGTTACCACTCTGTTTAATTCATATTTGATGAATAAACACATGAGTATATTTGCCAATTTTTAATGAGACAATTTCTAAAATAAAAATCAAATCACTTAGCTTCCTCCCTATTGGCAAAATGCAATCTTATTTTCACAGACAGTCTTCCTTTCATTGAAAATCATAGCTATCCCTTCCTCTTTTTTGTGAATCAATGTGCAAAAATAGCAATTTTTATCTTTATGAGCCAATTTATTTAATAGAAAATAAAGCAGTGTATTTTACTTTATATTTGTAGAAATCCCTGTCACACAATTTGTCCCTCTGAATTTATATTAAAGTTAATGAATTCTAATTTCATTGTTTGAAATATTTGGCACACAAAATAGATATGAGGGATTTACAGATAGTAATTTATGATTAAATGCAATTATTCTGTTCTTCAAATGCTTCTGTATAAACTGTCTTTAATAGTTTGTATTTTTAATTTATTCAAATAGTATTCACTATTGATCTGTCAAACCTATAAAATTATGTGATATAAAATTAAAATTTATAAGAGCTACAATATTTATTTGCCCAGGAATACTTACTTTTGGAAATGTATATTTAATTTCTAATTTGAGATATTTTTGTTATTAAGTATAGATTTAATCATAAACAGTTTAAAGGGTAGAATGCAGAACATGTTTTTTGCTAGTAATTTCCAAAATTGGCATTGTATACTTAACTCTAAGTTATAGTATTCTTTGTAAAACGGAAAGGCTTATAGCATTACTGTTATAAAAACATATAAATAGATACCACTTATTGTAATTGTGACTCTAACACAACTTAGGACAAAATTAGACTGAAGTACTCATAGGCTTTCATAATCTCTGTAAAGATTTATAGATTCTCTTCAATTCTTCACAAGTATCACAAAATGGCAGAAATCATGGTACCTGCCTGATTAAAAATCATATGCTTTCTATATTATAAATACATATTTACATGAAATACAACCTAACATATTTACGTAATATATGACCTTACATATTTACACAAAATATGAGTGCTGAAGAATTGATGTTTTTGAACTGTGGTGTTGGAGAAGACTCTTGAGGGTCCCTTGGACTTCAAGGAGATCAAACCAGTCAATCCTAAAGGAAATCAGTCCTTCAGGACTGATATTCAGTGAAAGGACTGATGCTGCAGCTTAAACTCCAATACTTTGATGACCTCATGAGAACTGACTCCTTTGAAAAGACCCTGAGGCTGGGAAAGATTGAAGGCAGGAGGAGAAGGGGATAGATAACAGAGGATGAAATAGTTGGATGGCATCATCGACTCAATGAACATAGTTTGAGCAGGCTCCGGGAGTTTGTGATGGACAGAGAAGCCTGGCATGCTGCAGTCCATGGGGTCACAAAGAATGAGACATGACTGAGCAACTGAACTGAATAGAACTTATGACCTTACAAGAAATGTGATGCAGGGATTTTATTTTTAGCCATACAGTTTTTGTTTCTAGCTTCTGTTTTGTAATGAATTAGATTGACTTCCTTTATTCTCTAGAGCCAAAAGTTCCTATAGTATTTTCTCAGCATAAAGACCACCTTAATCCTTAAAAATATTCGTCTTCTCTTCAGATCCCAGATATTCCAGAATAGATTGTATCTACATTTAAAGATTTTATCTTGAATACACACACATACACACACACACACACACACACACACACAGAGTTTAGTTAGTCTTGGGTCAAACTGGTGAGGCTAGAGTAGAAAGTTCTTTACAAATCATACCAAAGGGCTGCTCAAAGGCTCCTTTCTGTTCACATATCACAAGGTGCTTTTCTCATTGCCCCTCCCATTCCCTGTTCCTCTCCTCAGCAGCACAGCCAGCAATTAAGGGAAAATAAATTTAGAAGCACCAGCATTTTACCAAAAAAATATATTAAAAGGTTTCAGATCTTTTCATTTTCTTGTACTCTCCCTGAAAATAATCTTCTGAGAAAGATGAGAGGATAGCCTACACATTATGAACTGTCTAAAGCTGAAAGTCAACCTTCAACAAATGTGTGCTGCAAAGCCCAGTGATTAGAAAATGTACAGCTTCTCTTATCTTATTTCTATAAAGGAAAAACCCAATAACATATGCTGGAATATGATGGTGCTCTCTCAGCTATAAATAACTTGCAAATAATTTATCATCTGCTTTACTTTGAGAACTTTTATTATTCTTAATAGTAAATAGAAGATTGCAAACACTAAAAATAAACAAAGCTGGGGGAAGAAATTTCAAAGTGAATTGAAAATATAAAAAAATATCCTAAGCCCTGAATTTTTCTAAAATAATATTTTTAGTAAAAAGTATCTTTTTTTCTGTCTTGGTGCACTATGTAATGTATATAGAAACACACCATTTGACACAAATTATTTAGTCTAATTAACTAGTTCTGTTCTGTTCCTATAAGAAGAAAAAGGTATATTAAATTGTCTTCATTGAACACTGCTGCTAAGTTGCTTCAGTCGTGTCCGACTCTGTGTGATCCAGAGATGGCAGCCCACCAGGCTCCTCCGTCCCTGGGATTCTCCAGGCAAGAACACTGGAGTGGGTTGCCATTTCCTTCTCCAATGCATGAAAGTGAAAAGT
Organism: Bison bison bison; assembly: GCF_000754665.1. NCBI lineage: Eukaryota > Metazoa > Chordata > Mammalia > Artiodactyla > Bovidae > Bison > Bison bison. Next base: position 3,738,163 of record NW_011495021.1, read on the forward strand.
GAAAGTGAAGGCTCTCAGTTGTGCCGACTCTTAGCGACCCAATGGACTGTAGCCTACCAGACACCTCGGTCCGTGGGATTTTCCAGGCAAGAGTACTGGAGTGGGTTGCCATTGCCTTCTCCTCATTGAACACTAGTGATAAGCAAATGTGCAGTAATGCAAATTTTAATTAAAGGTCCAGACATTGATAATAAAAATAGGAAAACAGAGAGATGAAAGAATAAACATACTTTTTTAAAATAAAGCCATGATATTTGGGAAAAATAGTTATGGATTTATATATACATTTCCTAATTCTGAATCTCTATAACTGGCATAGCCATAAATTCTAGAATATAAAAATGAGGTATTCATTATTTCTGTGCTAAACTAAACAAAATGGAATAGACATGGACATATGTATGTTAAATCTTAGTGTTCATATCCATTTTCCATAGTGTTCACAAGACAGCTATGAATTTAAAACAACTCAGAGCACCTTGATAAGTTCTAAAAACTAAATCTTCTCATTTATAAGTCACAATTGTAACAATACCAAGTTAAAGAGTTGCTGAAATAATTAAATGAAATATTTTATTTTATTTTTTTAAAATGAAATATTTTAATAAGTGCTCAAAAACTGAAAACTTTCATTAAATGAGTTGATATCTTCTTAGGATTTGAAAATACAATTTGAAAACATGACTTAGATAAGGTTAATCAAAGACACTTAGATGATTTATCAAACTACATTAAAAAACTGACAATTACATAATTGCTATTGCAGAAACTGATTCTGCTGGTATCATAATCACATTACAAATGAAATTCTAAACAATGATAAACGGTAATCCCATATATATAAATAATAATAATACCAAAGTTTATAAATAAAATATATAATAGAATTTGAATCTCAGAAGTCATTGAGGTATATCATCTGACGATAAGGATGTAATTAGGATATATGATTTTACTTTCCTGGTGGCTCAGACGGAAAAAGCATCTGCCTACCATGCGGGAGACCCAGGTTCAATCCCTGGGTTGGGAAGATCCCCTGGAGAAGGAAATGACAACCCACTCCAGTACTCTTGCCTTGAAAATCCCATGGACGGGGAAGCCTGGTGGGCTACAGTCCATGGGGTTGCATAAAGTCGGACACGACTGAGCAACTTCACTTTCACTTTCTTTCCAGGCTATCAGTGTTAAACCTTTGATATACTTCTCATAAAAGTGCATAGTAACACCCTGTATTTCATGTAACTATTTACCTTTACATCTTTTTTATTTTGTAAATTACCTCATGTTTATACGTTTCTAGCTCAACCACTTGCTTTGCTACTCAAAACAATAATTTTAAAAAAGCATGAAATGCATTACTACCCTTAATTTCTACATGAAATAATACATTGAAAGCATAGTTGAAAAGGAAATTGACCAAGTTAACTAAATTGTCTCATGAGGCAGAACCTAAAACTAGACATTTTTTCTGCTTACAACATAGAGTCTTACATTTTCATCCCTTCTGTAGATGTACTCTACTAAATTTTAAGATTATATCCTTTAGTTATTTTGTACCTAAACTTTTTTACTAATGTCATTTTTGTTTACAATGAAACAAATGCATTTTTACTAGCTTTCCAAAGGATGACTTGAAGGCAGGGGTAGGATGAAGAGGCATGTTGGGCAGAGAAACTAATAAAGGACAGAGGAGAACAGGGCCTTGTCTCTCATACTAAGTATGAATGTGTGACATCCAAGCATCCTTCTGGAACAAGACCATTGATACCAAACCAGATGTGGTTTATTCTAGGACAGTGAAAGTCATCTGTGGCCCTTATGAAAGCTAGATTCCTGGACCTCACCATTGATACTAGTAGTTTTGAAGAAATTGATTTAGTAGTTATGAAGTGAAGTCCAGGATGTTATTTTCCAAATCTTCAGGTGATAATTATGATCACCTAGTTTGGTATCTGTATACTACAAGTCTTCAGTTTTCCTGCAAAGGATAAAATAGGCAATTCACTCATAGGCCATATGTATAAATGCTGAATTTTATAATCAGTTATCTGGCCTATCTTTTATTGGACTCCCTAAAGCACCTGTACTCTCTTTTATTTGGCATCTATCATGTTCTGTCTGAAAAGCAGAAGTCCACGTATTGGCTTTGGAAAGGAGGAAAAACATGTCTTCTTTAAGTAACAATAATGGTAAAAATGAGAACTTTGATTATGTGGCAGTCACTGAAGCAGAGAATTCCCTTATATTATTTTACCCTTAAAACAGTCTTGTTCACATGTACCCATTTTAAAGCATTTCATCAGAAATTATATATGATTTATGCAATATGGTTAAAATAGTGAAGTCGCTTAGTCATGTCCAACTTTTTGCAACCCCATGGACTGTAGACTGCCAGGCTCCTCTGTTCATGGGATTTTCCAGTCCAGTGGGTTGCCATTTCCTTCTCCAGAGGATCTTCCCAACCCAGGGATTGAACCCAGGTCTCCTGCATTGCAGGCAGACTCTTTACCATCTTAGCCACCAGGGAGACCCATGGTTAAAATAACACTTGCTATACAACAGGAGCTAGATGAATTACAACTTTTGTTATTTTTAGATATAGATTTAGTTATAGAAACAGAGGTTAAATAACTGGCCCAGGTTACACACCCAGAATTTAAACAAAGGTCTCACTATTTCGTGGGGTTATCCCAGGCAGACCTGAATAACAATTAAACATTCCATAATAATTATTTTTTTAAAAAAAGGAAGGAGAATGATCAGAAGCAGAGGAGAGAGTGAAACACTGTCAAAATGCTCTAGATGTAATGTTTCACATCCTCAGAAAAAAAAAAAAATACAAACCTGCAGTTCTACAGTTGTCCTAATTCTAGTCAGGTTTCTCAGCTAAAAATAACCAAAATTAACTCATTAAATGAAGCGTAAGATACATTTATTGGAAGACTATTAGGTAGCTGACAGATTCAAAGGTGACCCTGTTAGAGGAGGCTTGTTGAGGAACCAAAACTGGCAATGTTTGGGCAAAATTCTGCCACTAAAATAACTTGGAACACTGCAGCTGGAACACTTCAGCCCCAGGAACTTTTCACAGACAAGGCTTGGCTGGTATGTGGCCACTGGAAACACACTTTGGCTCCCTTCTCCTCTTCATCTACTGCAGCTGCCCCGAGTGATCTTCCCTGGACCCTGTGCCTCTGCATCATCCTGCCTCTGAACAGCCCTTCTTCCATGATGCAGCTAAACTCAAACTGCCAAAAGATGGGGAGAAAGAATAACTACATTCCTTTTATCACTGCAACTTATTGTTGATCCTATATCACTGTTGTTGAAAAATAGCAAAGCAGAACATTAAACACATCTGTAGATAACATTCTCATAAGAACCAATAGATCCTAAAGGAAAGTGGGTGTCAAGCCAGGGTGGAGAATGAAGAAACAATCCAGCCAGATTCCTGTCACTCTAAATGTTTCTCTGTTTAGCAGGATAACCATATAGATTATCATCCAAGTCAGAATAATTCTAAGAATTAAAGGCAGTGCCATACCAGGACAACAATCTGAACTGGGATAATCCCAGGCAAATCTGAATGTACCATCATCTAATTGTTTAAACTGATATACATTCATCTATTAGCTTATATTCTTCTTTATTGCCTAAGAAGAACGAATGATCTTTCTTTCCCTTCTTTCCTTACTTTTTCCTTTCTTTCTTTCTTTCTCCCTCCTTTCTATTTCTTTCTCCCTCCTTTCTCTCTGTTTCTCTCTCTCTCCTTCTCTCTTTGTGTCTGCGTATGCGTGTATTCAGTGGTGTCAACTCGCGACCCCATGGGCTGTAGCCCACCAGTCAGGCTTCTCTGTCCATGGAATTTTCCAGGCAAGTATACTAGAGCAGGTTGCCATTTCCTTCTCCAGAGGATCTTCCCAACCCAGGGATCAAACCTGTGTCTTTTGCATCTCTTGCATTGGCAAGTGGATTCTTTACCACTGCACCGCCTGAGAAGCCATCTCTCTCTACTTACTCTTAATTCCTAGGACTGTGGCCATTCAGTGGAATGTGGGCCATTAAGTTGCTTCAGATTTCTCAAAATCTTTCCAGCATTATTTTCAGATCTCTGATATTATATCTGGTGGCTGAGGTGGGGGGAAGGGGAGTTCTCAATTGCTTTTCAAGTAAATCATCATTTTGCTGTCTGGATCTGGCCAGAATTGCTAGTAGAATTCTATGTGCTGCCTGAGAAAAAAACATGCAGACAGCCTGAAACTGGAAAAACAATACGCTCTCTGTTCATCTAGAATACAATCAGAGTGTAGCAAGAGAGGAATTAGAGAGAAAGAGAGAAGGAAGGAGGCAGGGGATCAGTTAGAGGGGTAAAGAAAGAGAGAGAAAGCAGGTGTGTGCTTGATTTTACTGTGTGTGAACATGTCCATTTTGCCTGTGTCCAAGAATAGATATTGTACTTATTTTATGCAAGGTACTGAGAGAAAAGAGAAGAATTTCTCACAAGACCTATAGTATCTATAGCTGACATAATTGTATTGGCACTTTATGAATAAGTCAAAATAGTTGGCATGTTTAATGCCTATAAGGTGAATAATTACTCATAGTATAGCATATGTAAACTGAATTATTGATACAGTATTTTAATTAAAATAATTTAACATTATAATTAATAATCTCTGTAGGTTTTTTTCCTTACATCATCAAATCATGCTTACAGCTATGTTAGGCACTGTACAAAGAGGATCAATTTGTTTTGATTCATTATTATCATTACTATGACTATTATTTAGGTCACAAACACTTTCTGTGGAATAATAGGCTAATAGATTGTCTTAAATGTGGCTGTCCAGGACAGCAATATGTAACATGCAACATCTGAAATTTTATTGATATTATTCCACCAAAAAAAAAAAAAACAAAACCTTGGGAGCTTTTGAGTAGCAGCACATATCATAGTATCAACTCCTTTAAATCTTGATCCATAAAAAATGCATCTTTCATGTTGTATCAATAATTTCACAATGATTAGTAACACAAGCAGAACAGTTTGTCTTATTTCATGCACTGTGTACATTTTCCCTAGGAAACCTAATCCCAATTTCTATGGAGAAAAATCCATTAAATTTTAGTAAAACTGGGAAACTTGAGTCTCAGATATTTTTTAGCTATTCTCTAATATCATGTGTCAATCATGAAATTAATGGTTAGATTTCACAATTTGACATGTTTTTTTTATTTTGTGCTATAGCTATTTTTGTTTTAACAAGTAATGGTCTTCATAGTCCACTTTCCTTTTGCTTAATAATGCAGTCCCTGAAAATGTCAATCAAATTTAATTACAAATTAACTATAACAACTAACTGTAAGATAACTATGACATAAATGGGATATTAAGAATCATAAATCTAGTAGGTTGGAGGTACTTAGAAGAAACCAAAAATATCAAATTCAAGAATGAAAACTGATACTTTCACAGCCAAGAATGATGATATAATAGGCTATAGTTAGACATCAAGGCTATGCTAGCTCCATATTACTACATGTATCTCATGTGACTGAAGTAAAGAATGGCCAAGAATAATTATTTGAGGAAGTACACAAGTAAACTATATAGCAAATACATCATACCTGTTTTGCATTTCCTTACTGACTTGTCGGTAAAATTTTAAAGTGAGTTTTGGTTAATAAACTGTGATAACCCTATAGCTGACAAATTTATTAATGTATGATTATTTACTATATGAGCAAGAGGAAATGTTATGTCGCCCCCTAGTGTAAATATTAACTCTGTAACACCAGAACTGCAGTGATCCAAGACATTGCAAAGGAATCACAGCTACCGAAATTATTGAAGAGAGTTAAAAGAAATTCCAAGATTTGCTAAAGAACCAGCATCCTAGAAGTACAAAATATAAGTTTCATGTACTTTATGAGCCAAATGAATCTTTTATATCTAAGGTGTTCATAAGATTTTCATTTCTTTATCTACTGGAATATTTAGAGCCCAATCCATTTTTAAGGGAGATTTTATGACTCTTGGGGTGAAGATAAATATGTACGAAGTGTCATGGATAAACAGGAAAAAAACAGAAATCTTGATACTATTCAATACTAAAACTGTCCAAATTATGTAAGAGGGGCTTCCCTATGATAGCTCAGTTGACAAAGAATCCCCCTGCAATGCAGGAGACCCCAGTTCAATTCCTAGGTCTGAAAGATCCCCTGGAGAAGGGATACACTACCCACTCCAGTATTCTTGGGCTTCCCTTGTGGCTCAGCTGGTAAAGAAACTACCTGCAATGTGGGAGACCTGGGTTCTATCTCTGGGTTGGGAAGAACCCCTGGAGAAGGGAAAGGCTACCCACTCCAGTATTCTGGGCTTAGAGAAGTCCTTGGGGTCACAAAGAGTTGGACACAATTGAGTGATTTTCACTTCATTTCACTTCATACATACTGAATTGAATAGATGAGATTCTAGATATGAATGTTCCAGCATGAAATATTGTCAACAGCTACCCTCATTTATTGGGAGTTTATTAGTGTCAAACCTTGAGTGAATTACTGTACTTGCTTCATCTCATTTGATACGTAAATCTGTTTCCTTAGGTAGGCATTGATATTAATATCATCTCTATTTAAGGATAATATAACTGATAGAGAGGTGAACTTTACCAAGATTATAAAGCTAGTGACAGGTGTGGAAGATTTATCTTTCGTGATCAGTTACCTCTCTCTTTATTATTATTAACATAACACTTATTTTCTTGAGCTTCTCAAAGTGCCTGGCTTAATTAATAATGTTTCCATTCTTTCCTGTACTTCAGTGGTCCTATAACACAACTTCAGCCAAAGAGATATAAGCAAACACTGTTGAGCAGGACTTCTTTAAAAAAAAAAGAATATTCAACTTTTCATCTGTCCTCTTTACTCATTTTTTCTAACTTAGAATGAAGACAGCTGGAGCACTAAACACCTTACAAATGAAGGGAAAAATACAAATAAAATCAGAGTCTTTAGTTTTTACATTCTTGAGCCACTTTATATCAAAATATACATAGTTTCATATTTTAAGTGTATTAAAATTATATTTAAGTGTGTTAAAAATTTATATATATTAAAAATACTATATAGGTACAGAGTTGATGTTTGGGATTCTGCTAAAAATCTTACTCTCTATTAATTGATACAGGGGTCTATTTACGATCTGAGCTTAAGTCCATCTGGTTATAAAGTATGCTTTCAACCACCATATTTCCCCTGATATGCTTGGAGGCCACTAGATCATGTCACTTGAGACGCTTTCATTAAACAAGGAGAGAATTCCATATTATATCCCATCTTCCTGTCTTTGACCACTTGTAAGTAAAATCAGGTTTAAATCTCTCATCATTAAATCCCTTCTTTCTCTGTCATTGGTCTCACTTCCTCCTCTATTACTTATTGTCCAAATCTCTTGCTTTTCCATAATTCAATGAGTTTGGCAACTTTTGAAATTCCCTCCAAACAAAATTTGCTTGTTTCACATCAAATTCTTTAGGTGTTTCTTATCTGAAAGACAAAAACAAGGCAATTTGGCTGGGGTAACCTTGAATCACTGTTAATACACTGACCTTCCCCATGCCCCTACTCCCAGGGGCTGAATACGGAAGGAAATTTGTGCACTAGAACTAACAATGCCCCTCTGACATGATAATTCAACAAGGGTCAGGAGAAAGATCTGAGGCTCAGAATAGGGCTGTGTATAATTCAGACAGTAAAGAATCTGCCTGTAATGTGGGAGAAAGCCAGGATGCGATCCCTGGGTTGGGAAGATCTCCTGGAAGGAGGGCATGGCAATCCACTCCAGTATTCTTGCCTAGAGAAATCTCCATGGACAGAGGAGCCCAGCAGGCTACAGTCCATGAGGGTGCGCAAAGAGTCAGATACTTCTGAGTGACTAAGCATGCACATGCTGCTGCTGCTGCTAAGTCGCTTCAGTCGTGTCCGACTCTGTGCGACCCCATAGAAGGCAGCCCACCAGGCTCCCCCATCCCTGGGATTCTCCAGGCAAGAACACT
>NW_011495021.1:3746319-3755585 GCF_000754665.1 Bison bison bison
AAGAACACTGGAGTGGGTTGCCATTTCCTTCTCCAATGCATGAAAGTGAAAAGTCAAAGTGAAGTTGCTTAGTCGTGTCCGACTCCTAGCGACCCCATGGACTGCACATAATTCAGTCTTAAAGGAGGCATCCCAGCTGCCCAAGAACTCTTGAGTACCTCCCACAGGATTTCTCCTCTGTCCTGGTTCACCATTCCACTGCTAATCACTACCTGCCCTGGGATTATCAGAACCAATTTTAAACTACCCTGTATTTCTAATAATATCAGTTGCCACAAGAACCCCAGAATTCCCAAATTTTTCTTCATTTCCTGGATTTCAACCTCCATTGGATTATGTTACATCCTCTTTTATGACAAAATTCTCTATATCACTACATGTCTTAAAACACTCGGATTGTGTCTTGAATTCAGAAGGGTACCTTATCAATGAAATCTCTATAGCTTCAGAGTTTTCACTGAAGTTTCACTTCACCATTTTGCTCCTGCTGAAGTTTGTCTCTCTTGAAAATCCTTTCTTCTGTATCTCTCTCAAGAGACAGGTGACTGTTTATCTCCCAGAGTCCTCCTAAGGAAGTGCCAGCACAGGACAGTATCGTCCACACTCCAGCTTGGTAATCTTCAATCATTCTCCTCCCTTCCCTCATCCCTAAAACTCCCCAGCTCTGGAATTCATTTCCGTGAAATGCTCCTCTGATGGTCTTGCCTTGCAACCATCCATGTCATATTTGAGAAAGGAAAGAGAAGCCCCTGGGAACTGTCAGGCACACTTGTCTAGTCCCAAAAGTAAGGTGTGGTTCTGTGATCAAACATACACAGGCTCACAATCCACTAATACCAGACAAGGTCCCTGATGCGTACAAAGTTAAGTAGGAAAAAACAAGACCACTTTGCAATCGTGTTTGGGGACAGACAAAAACAAACACGCTGTTTTTGTTATGAAACATCCCCATCTGTCAGCCAAAACAAGCAAAAGCTGCTTCCTTACCCTAACTCTGTTCCTCTTGCCTCTTAGAGAAAAAGCATTAAGACAACCAATCACAGAACTGGTCCTTCATTTTCACAGAACAATCCAGAATAAAACAGTATTTTAATAAACTTCAGAAAAGCATCTTACACTATCCCCAAACCTATAAAATTCACCCTTATTCCCTCATCATGAGATGTCTCAAGGTTCCCCTTGGAGTGCAGTTCATCTTGTTCCAACAAGGACCAGTATGTCCCGCTTGGGTATGTTCAATTAGTGTGGTGTTACTGGTAGTTTCTAGCTGGTAGTATATTTTTCATGAAGACACGGGGTCTCAAAGAGCTGGACATGACTGAGCAACTTTTACTTTCACTTTTCGAGAAGGCAGCAATATGGACTGAGGGATACAAAGCAATCCAGGAAAATATTTAAAATAAGGTTATTAAATGTTCCTCTGGAAAATAACAAAAACTTTCCACCTTAAGGTCTATCCATTTCAAGCCCCAAAAGTTTAACAATGTCAATTTCACCTATTTCCAATTAAATCCAATTGAAATTGGATATGATTTATATTTGAAATATTGAGTTGTGTTATTGTAAGAGACAACATAAAAGATATAATAACTGATCCTCAGTGTACCATTTCGGGTTCTCCAGACAAACAGAAGCAACAGGAAAGATGGAGAGAGAACTATTACAGGGGTGTGGGGGGCTGGTGAGGAAAAATTACATGGAGACAAAGGAGAGGAGGCAGAGGGAGGAAAAGAGAGAGAATTTTATTTTAAGTAATTGGGGATTGATTCTGGTTGTGGGTTTGTTGAGCTTGTGTAGGACAGGTCAGTAGGCTAGAAATGCAAGGCAGGCTTTGATTCTACAGTCTTGAGGCAGAACATCTTCTTCACCAGGAAACCTCAGTTTTTTCTCTTATAGTCTTTCAACGCATAATGTCCATCCACATTATAGATGGTAATCTCCTTTATTTGATATCAACTAAATATAGACTTCATTAACTATATCTATAAAATACCTTCAGAGCAACAAGATTAGCCTTTGATTAAATAACTGGCTACTACTCAGGGCTTCCCTGGTGGCTCAGATGGTAAAGAATCTGCCTGCAATGCAGGAGACCTGGGTTCAATCTCTGGTTTGGGAAGATCTCCTGGAGAAGGAAATGGCAACCCACTCCAGTATTACTGCCTGGAGAATCCCATGGACAGAGGAGCTGGTGGGCTACAGTCTATGGGCTCACAAAGGGTCGGACAAACCTGAGCAATTAATTCTTTCACTTCATTCACTCTGGTTGATACCTAAAACCAGTTATCACAGTCAGCATAGCTCATTTTTCTAAAGCTATGTAAGTAAAGAGTGTTTTCTTATTATTTGAAAATAGCACTGTCATCATAAACATTTAATACATTAAATGTACTTACACTTAGGAAAGTATATAACTTTCTTCTAATGGTGCCAAACCATTACGAAGGAGTCCAGAGTACTACATCAGGTAATGGATTCTGCTATTTTGACAACTAGGATTGAGTTTTAATTATTTATTATCCCACTTTATCTTATACTGTGCTAGGAAGTGTAGTGTAACACATTTATAAAATTAATGAAACTTTGCCAGTTGAAAACACGATCACAATATTGTATACATGCTAAGAATTTTCTCAGAAGCAAAGGATAATTTAGATGAGATAAAACAGATCAAATGGTTTCAGACTAAGATTTTTAGAGAACAGAATTAATAAAATTATTAACATTGTGGTCTTAGCCACCAGGGAATCCCCAAGAATACTCAAGGGGTAGATCCAAGTCTCCCGCATTGTAGGCAGATTATTTACTGTCTGAGCCACCAGGGAAGCCCAATATTGTAATTAGCAGTATAAAAAAGTGACAGATTGCTATGAATTGTGGCTTCAGCATAGTACAGGTTAAAAAGACTATTTTTTTCTTTCTTTCTGGAAGGATTACTCAAACTCTTTATATACAACAACTGCCTTCAATTTATCTCAGGTAAATAAGATCACTGGAGAAAATTATTTCAACCCTGTATTATGATTACATTTATTTAAAAGTATGATTTCCCCTATATATACCTTCAAAAACTATTTTCTAAGTATACTATGTGAGTTAAACATGTTTATCAAAAGTATAAGTTAAAGAATAAAATTACATTCAAAATTAATTTTTTAAAAGACTAAAAACAACACAAATTACCAAAAACACCAGTGGTCTAAGTGAAAGTTTGTCTAGATATACGATCTGGAAAATACTGTAAAGCAGTCCAGCCAATATATAGTAAACAGTACAGAAAGATGAGTATGTGGAAAACTTTTCAGAAGACTCCTGTCTACCTAAAAGTTGGTACCATGAAGGGTAGAATAACGAAAATGTTTCTGACTACCTTTATGTAAAATCTGGTTCTCAGACTAAACAAGGGATGGAAAATTCAAGTGCCTTCATTGATCAGGACTGTATAATTAGATAAACTTATGTAACAGTAAAAACAAAAATAGTATCAACAGTAGCAAGCTGTGAAGTGTATTCCTCTTTGAATGGTATTTAAGCTCAAATATTTTAAAACACAGCGCACACTCAACAAACTACTTCTGCCACCTGAATTTAGTCCTGCATACAACTATCTGAAACCTCTGGATTAGTGGTCTCCAAAACTCTTGCTGTATTTTCAGCAAAAAAGTAGTAACAGTCATCAATAAACTAGAAAATACGGGTGCATAACAGAGAAGTTACGTCATAAGATAGCGTGTCACTATTTGAATTTCAACTATCAAAAATAACTTACACAATATTTGATAAACCAAAAAGGATATGTTGGAATCATGGCTATTACTTGACAACATCTGTCTTAAAATACTGCTTACATTTTTGAATAGATTATAATATCAATATTTCAATCTTATGTTCCTCACTCCAATAATGTGTTCTGGAAATGCACATGCTGTAAAGCTCTACTGGAATACAAAACAAGTATGACAAAGAATATATGACACCTTAAGTTCAGAAAAGTGAGACACAAGATGGTCTTTGACTCTGAATGCATAATAGTGGAAAAGAAACTTGGAACAAATATAGAACTGATTATACGACTAAGCCTATAGCGTGGGGAAGTTTAGCCACATATTATTCACCCTAATCCACCTTCATTCTTGACCATTCTTGAGAATATTAATCTAACAATGATAACATCTCAGTAGCACAAATTTAACAACTGTTTCTTTAGTCTTAGGCACAATCCTAAATGTGCCACATAAATGGGTTTTAGTGATGGAGGAACCTTTTAAATTATAAACTGTAGGAGATACAGAAATGTGTAAGGGAATGACATAATATTATTATAATGGTAATGAGAACAAGTTTATAGAGTATATTTCAAAGACCTATCTAATTTTAGTGAGTTCCTGTATACACAAAGGAAAAATCCAAGAAATTTTTCATACTTTCAAAATGAATATATATAAAAATATCTTGAGTGATAAGAAACATATAAACTTGTCAAAATTTGTGAATATTTTTTTCAACACATTCAAAATGAACAGGCACATACATGAATACATCTTAACACAATATTTAGTGCATAATGCTTAGCACAGATCCTGTAGTGCCTAGACCAGTGCTTTGCAATTAAAGCATCTCAGTAAATCTGAATGAACTAAATAACAATATGTTTAGAAATGATTAATACGTCAATACATCTTAACAAACCTGGTACTAAATATTTTGGAAATGGAGGACAGCCTTCAGAAGCAAGGTTTAGGCAAGACAAAAATTATCCATGTTCACATACTGGAAGACAAGAAATAAAATAAATTTGAATTCAAACTATTCTGTGAGTCTGGTACTATTTATTTACACCTAAAGACAAGTGGAAAAGTAGAATGTCCTCAAACAATAGATGACACCTACACCTCTTTATCAGTATGGAGATTATGGTACCAATTGCTATAGATTCTCTAATTTAGCATAAAAATTATGAAGAAAATTTGTCTAGAGTCAGGAAATCTGCATTTTAATAGTGACTCACTTTTTGACCTCAAATCAGCACTTCTTTTTTCTGAATTTCATAGTCTTTACACAGACATAAAACTCTTGTGAAATAAAAAAATGCTGGCAAACTGACAATGCAACAAACAAATCAGTAATGATTTCCAAAGTTCCACAAACTCCAAATTCCATAATAAAAGTGATTACATATATATGTAAATTCTTTTTTTTAATATTTTTTAATATTTTGCATTACAATTTTTAAATAATTAGGGCAAAAACTTCTGTGGATCAATTGCAAAATATAAATATAAAAGAATGTCTTTATCCAATAAACAAATGCATACACAATGGTGGTTTGAGATAATCTAAGTAAAAACAATGAGAATACATGGATGGTAAACTTTATTCACTGCTATTAAACCACATAACTTATTTAGACATATTCTGGAGCATTAATAAAATATTAGCTAATTTTTTATTCCATGGAATTAAAGCTATATCACAGATATGATACTGTTTACAACAGAAATCATCACAGGTAGAGTGACTTTTGTCTTTGGAGGTAAGACCGTGCAAAACTGAGATTTGTGTATTTTCAGTTAAAATTGTGAAGAGAAGTATATTTAAAGGCTCAGGAATAGGGTCAAGGTTAACAACAGGCTTAGTCATTAAGTATCCTTAAAAATTTATTGTGTGAGGGACATAATATGACCGTTGGAAAGGTCTGCACATTTTTAGAATCTCCTCAGTATGAATATGAATTCTAGATTTAGGACTAAAGCAATTAATCAATGTCATTAAACATTGAGTTTTATTCTGTAACTTTATAGATAACTTCTAATTCATGAAAGAACACTGTATCAACAATTACAGCCTATCTTAAATCAGTTCAATAACTTTAAAGACTATAAAATGTTTTAAAAATATGAATTTAAAAAATATTTGGAATATCCATTTGCTTTCCAGTGGCTGAAAATAATTGGAATTTCTTTGAAAAAAAAATCCCTAAATGGATTTTACATTTTAAGTAAAATGTTTTTTCCTGAAATAGGAAAAAAAAAATGAGATATTATTAAAATTCTTTAAACTTAACAAATTTCAAAATACAAAAATGTGATGATTTTTTAAAGGCAAAGTTCACAATATGTTAAAATCAAATAGGCAAGAAAGTAAAAAAGATCTCATCACTTCACTCTATGACATGACAGTATAAACCCTTACATGAAAATTGTGGAACATATATATTTGTAAGATAATATTTGTGTTTCTTATTAAGGTTGTTATTTCTGATAAGTCTCAGGTTCAGTTTTCTGTTTTTAGCTTGTAGTAAGTTTTAGTTTATAATAAGCTCTCATAGCATCCTACTTGCTGTAAAGAATATAGTTTTTGGTAAGTATAGAAAAGTATTTCCTTAAAAAATTCATTTACGGATATATTTAGAATCTCTTCTATTATAAAAACAGGTATGAGTCTCATTCTCTTCAGTAACAAATCATCAAAAGACACAGAAAGTAAACATATGACATATATTACTTTTTAAATTAATATTTTCAATTATGGAGGAACCACATATGAAAATCCACATGATTTCAGTCAGTATAAATATCTTGCACAGGAAACACAAACTTGGGCAGTTTGTAAGCACAATGTTGAAGGATTAGCTATGAAGTTCATATAATTTTTTTTTTACTATAAATAAGAAAAATGTGATAGACCTATTTCTAAGCCTTTTTAACCGAATTTGTTGCTTCTAGCATTTGCATATATTTAGATTTATTCATCTAATTTAGATAGCTTCATTTAAACATCTATCTTAATTTGAAGATAAAATAGGCAGGTCTACACTTTAACCTATCTTTCGTCAACATGAGTGATAAAGAACTAATCAACTTCAAACATACAACAAATATCAGCCTTATCAAGTTCAATCATTGTTGGAAGCCCAAAGTTGACTTAAGAATCAAGATTATGGAATTTTAACAAGTTGAGTTTTGACAAATAATTTTTTTCCCCTATGAACTTTATTTCATGGTTTTATTACCTACACCATTATTATAATTATGGAGATGAGATCTTGTTCAATAAGTCTGTCTTTTCTCATAAGTGAAACATGACTTAAAAAACAAACCAGTGCATACTTTCTTCAAAACAGTGTTTCCCCCTTAAAAAAATTACCTTTACATATTGTTGAGTTCTCTGAGTCTAGCCAGAATATTTTCCATCATTCCCTCAGCCTGTGCCTATTGCTCTGAATGGTACTCTACTGGAAGACCACAGGAGAGTATTTTCTTTGATCAACAAGAGTAAACAATCTTATCCAGACAAGAATAAAAGCAATAAACTAAGTCTGTTTCTTTATGTCTTAAATGAGCTGAGAGGAAGGTGTCCAAGAGATTTCAAGGGAGAAAAGAAAATAAATAAATCACATCAATGTCAGAATTCACTTAAAACTTCAGAAGAGAACTTTTCATTCTTGGAAAACACATGCACAGCACATTTTTTAAAAAATTATGTAGAATATTTTAAGATTATATAAAGAAATGCAAGTTAAGAATACTCTACTTTTGGACTAATTGAGTCTGTCCTTACACTTCTCTACTTATTCAGGGCTAAGCAATCATCACTTTGTATAGTGGGGGTGGGGGGTGTTGCTTGCTAAAGGAACCAGACTTTAGTGATGCATATATTTGCATACCATCATCTCACTATGGCTCTACTCTGCCTTACTAAGCCTAATAAGTCTTCCCTCCTAATAAGCCTTCCCTGTACTTCCTTTTTTTTTTCTTTATTGAAGTGTATACTTCTCAGGAGATACGAGGACTTGCGAATCAGTTCTGCAAGGAGGTTTTGTAGCTAAGAGGGAATGGGAAAGGAAAAAGTAAGAGCTGTGGCCCTGTACTATCTTAATGCTCAGCACATTTCTCACCAATCAGGAGTCCTTTTCATACTAGAATGCTGAAAAAAGCAGCTCTGTGGTCCAGTGAGAACCTTCCAGGACTGCACAGGCTCTGTCTGGCACGTTTTTCCTTTTTGGCTCTGATTGTGTCAGAATGCTCACCGCACACACTCATCTACAACCTCTTTTGAGTCAATAGCTTAAAGTTGATGGCCTGGGGTTCTGTAGTCACTCTGTTAAGCTCTGAACTGACAACTTCTCACTAGAGAAGTTTGCTGCCAGTCCTTCCAGAGACAGCCTGAACACAAACTCCTGAGACCATCACTCAATCCCGCCACTTGCCCCGGGCCACCGGTCACATGGCTCTCTGCCTCCATAAAGACATCCACATCCTTATTCACCTTCAGCTTCCTAAGCCGACAGAGGTTATAGGGTCACTTGGGGTTAGGGTTATTTCCGTTTCTTTCTTAAAAAGAGGTCCTGTTAACACAATTTGCATCAAATAAGGAGAAACTGTGGTAATTTTCACCGGTGCAAATGAGGTGGAGAGTCCCGAGCGTTGGGGGAATTGTCAACCGAAGCCTTGGATCACAGCTTCCCTGAGTCCTGCCTTTTTCTACACCAAATTCTCACCCCACGCCCACAAGATAAAGAAACGAATATACTGTAAACCAGACTGAACAGCGACACCTCAAAGCCTCACAGTAACCTCAATCCTCTAAATGCCCTCTTAAACAGGAGAGAGAGGAGAGAAGCGATTACCAGAGTTTTGTTCCCGTTCTTGCTGAGAGGGCCCCGGAAAACTCCCTTGATGTTGCGAAAGTGTCCGTTGCTGAGATGCGTGGAGCTGATGACAATGTAGTAACACTCCATGGGGCAGCCGCCGCCTCCTCCGCCGCAGCCGCCGCTTCCATGCACCCAGCGCCCGCCGCCGCAGCGCGCCGGGGCTGAGGAGGGTGGGTGAGGGACCCGCCGGGAGGGCGAACCGCCGCCTCTCTCGCACGCCCTCCGGAGACAGGCTCACTATGTGCTTCTGCCCTGCGCGCCGAGGCTCCTCCGCGTCTGCATGCTCGCTGCGCTCTCCCTAGCAGGCTCTGTTGCTCTCGTAATTTCGCCTAAGGGCGATGCACCCAGCGGGAGGATCCCGGGCTGGGAGGGGCCGGACAGGCGGAGAGGAGCCCAGCCCGAGTCAGTGCCGGCCGCGCGGCCGAGCGAAGCCGGGCAGCGGGAGCCGCCCGAGCGGCAGCGGCGGCGGCGACAGCAGCATCCCCCGCGCTCGGCTCCCGCACTCGGAGTTGCTGCTTCTGGCAGGCATGAGTGTTATTATATTGAGCGGCGTTGCCGGTCCATTGCACTGAGCCAATGGCAGGGAGCCACTGGGCTGATACTGAGAGCTGTC
>NW_011495021.1:3755733-3767531 GCF_000754665.1 Bison bison bison
CTTTAAGGTGGGGGCGGAGGGGAGAATGTGGAAACACGGAGATTTCTTGCCTAGCAGTCGGGGAAGGGGGGGAGGAGACGATAAGGGGGATAAATAATAATTCAGAATGAAAAGCTAACCGCTTCCAACTGCCGCGTTTCCAGGCAGGTGCCAGCAGCTGCTTCTCTCTTGAGATAGTTGCTACCCATTTGGGTTTGGCTTATTTGATTTTATTTGGTTTTTAATGTGGTTTTTAGGATGGAGGCTGAATCCTTTTGAGAGTCTTAAGAGAAAGAAAATGTCCCTCCATCCACCACCACCACCCTTTTGTAGAGATCATAGGGATTTGTGTTGATAGTTTTGGGGGGTGGGGAGGGATGTTATGGGGATACAAGTGAAATGGATAAAAGGAAAAAGATTCTTGGCTTCTGTGCTCCTCGACCCGGAGTTCCCCTCACCCACATCCCCTGAGAACCTGGGTTCTTCCTAAATTGCCAAAGCAGAACGGAAAGCGATGCTTTGCCGCAAAGAAGCTGCTGCTACGAGCTTGCTTTGCATTTCTGTACAGTTCTTTTCCCGCTACAGAGAGTGGTAGCAAACAAAAGCCTTTGCCCTAGAAGCGACCTGAAAGGAAAATCTCTCTCAAAGGAACTAATGGGTTCGTTAGGCAAGTAGGGATGGGTTCTACCGCGTTCCCTGAAGAGAAACCACCGCGCAGGTTTTTAAGGGGCCAAGGTAGTCGCCGGTCTGAATGTGCCCTCCTACCCTGCCTCTCACCTAGTCGATTCTCTCTTTATGTAAGTTTAACTCCTCGTAGGTGGTAGGGTGAGCGCATCCCATCAGGTATATATACGACTTATTAGTCCGCACTTAAAAAGATCGATAATAGTGGGAGGCTGGGAGATGTTGCCTTCAATGGATTTACTGAAGGCTTTATTTTCCTTTTGCCTTGAATGGCTTAATTGGTTAAAGCAGATTCCAGCCGTTCTGATGCTCCTGTGTCAGAGCATACTGCAGTTTGATCTAAACTGTGTTGGTCTTGTTTATTTGAAGGTCAGGAATTCAAAACAGTCCATTTTGAGTGTCCCCTATATATGATTTTATATAGCAGTTACTCTGCAAACCACAATATGGTCCTTAAATGAATCTGCCAGTTTGAGTTCACTCTTTGAAAGAGGAAGAGCAGAGAGAGAAAAAGAGTATTTTTAAGAGAGGCAATAGTCATGTGAGTAATTTATAACTTCCAGGGGTGTAAGAGGGGAGTGCTAGATTCATGCAAGGGAAAATCTCCATGTGTCATGATTCAGTTCAAACAAAGAAAAAAGTTGGTATGAATTGATCAAAGCTCATTATGAAGTGTCACAGTTATTTAAAGGTACTTGGCTAAATTTCTCAGATATCCACTTGGGGGAGTATGGAAGTCCTGGGAGAGAGAGAAAGCAAGAATTTACAAAACTTCTATACTCTGTGGAACAGATCCCTAAATAATTTGTTACAATTCAGTATGAATGCAATCTTATAAAAAATATTTAAGTGATCTCCTCACCAACTACCGTGTGCAAATCAAATCCGTTTTGGCTCCTTTGATTACAATTATTTTTATTTTTACTTTATGTTTTGAGGAGACAGGCATTCTCTGTACATATCACGTTCGGAACAGTTCATGACCTATATTATTTTCATTATGTCTTTTTAAGTTTTGGAAACTTACAGCTGTTAGACGGGAGACCGAATCTTCATTTTTACTGACTCAAACTAAAGAATCCCCTAAAGAAATGGAAGAGACCCCATAGTGAAAAATCAAACAGTGTAGTTTTCCTGTGTGTGAAAAGTGAAAGTTACTCAGCTGCATGTGACTCTTTGGGACCCCATGGACTATACAGTCCTTGGAATCTCCAGGCCATAATACCGGAGTGGGAGTGGGTTGCCTTTCCCTTCTCCAAGGGAATTTCCCAACCCAGGGATTAAATCCTGGTCTCCTTTATTGCAGGAGCTGAATTTCCTGGCTGAGCCACAGGGAAGCCCAAGAATATTGGAGTGGATAGCTTATACAAGTCATATAATCTAAGCTAGATTTTTTGTAATATTTTTCTCTCAAAATACTTCTGACAAAATGTTCAGATCTGTGTCTACATCAAGAAGCTCAATTTCCATTTCAGGAACCACAATTACACGAATGCCCCATGGAGCAGAATATCGTCTATATGGAATGCCATATTGTGTTTCTATGGCAAAGTTAATGTATAATATATACCATACATATGACACACATACATGTATATGATGATGTATATATCCTAAAAATAAACTTTAGTAAAATAATCTCAGAAAAGACTCACTTTACTGTCATAATAGTCTATTTTTGCCACTTACAAGCTTGAGGATGTGATGGGGTAGGTTTTGACTGCAAAATCTAAACCCGTATATAATTGGTGATAAACATAACATAGATTTGTTGCTAATACATGGAGGATGCTGAGATCTAAAAGGAATGTAGTTTTTTTACATAAAATGTAATCTTATTTTTTCTCTACACATGAGGTAATTTATCTCAACATTACTTGATGCTAAGTATAATCAGCAAGATTCTGTACCTACACCTTGAGCTTGCACAGACATATATCAGAAGAGAGTGCAAATTCAATTCCTTTTATTTACACTCATTTCAATTGAGTAGCCATATCCATAATGGTCATTCAAATAAAACTACTAATCACACTATGTGGTGTTCATTATGCCATTACCAATGAGCTTTGTTGCTGTTGAACTCATCACTACATCAATCTTAAAATTCAAGAGAAAAGTAAGCCACCACCATGTATATTCTGGCTTCTAATAACAATAAACAATTCCTAAGCATAATGGAATTCTTCTATTAAAATGTGAATTTTTTTTCTTTGAATTTTACTGAAAATGAACAGAGAAGTCAAGAAGGAAATCAGGACTTCCCCACCATTTTAGAGAGAAAGCATTCCTTTATGTGGCAATAAATTAAAATTAGTAAATGATGATAAGGGTTTTGCTGGTAGGTCAGATGTTAAAGAATCTGCCTATAATACAGGAAACCCAGGTTCCATCCCTGGGTCAGGAAGATCCCCTGGAGTAGGGCATGTCAACCCACTCCAGTATTCTTGCCTGGAGAATTCCATGGACAGACCATGTGGTCGCAAAGAGTCAGACATGACTGAGCAACTAACACAACAAACAATGATAAATTACTGTGAACTTCCATTTTGCTCTTTCCATTTCTTTCCTTTTACCATGGTCCAAAGGAAGTAAGTACATAAGTATCTTTAAATGTCCTACTGTGCTGCAATCTCTTTAATATACATGGTCTGTTCCCATTATTTCAAGCAATTTCTGACATGGGTTATTTCTATGAAACAATACCACTCAATTCAAAAAATAAAGATTTCCCTTTCAAAGACTTAGAAAATTTATATTAGGTCAGCCATCTAACTGCTATTGTAAATGTGCAGAATCAATATTTTTAATCGTAAAATTTAAAAATATATTTTATGGGATAATTATAGATCACTTGGGTTTAATTACCAACTAAATAGCTGAAAAAATTACAATTAATAAATTAAACATTTAAGTAGTTGACATTATTCTTAAAAAAAACAAAACCCTGCAGTTCATATTTTGCCACACTACACTTAATGGCTTAGTGGTAAAGAATTCACCTACCATTTCAGGAGACACAGATTCAATCCCTGGGTCAGGAAGATCCATCCCCTAGAGAAGGAAATGGCAGCCCACTCTAGTATTATCGCATAGGAAATTCCATGGACAGAGGAGCCTGTGGGCTAAAGTCCATGGAGTCACAAGGAGTAATAACTGGGAGACTAAACAACACTTTTAACTTGCCCTTTCTACAGGTGTGGTTTCCGCTTTCCATCACTGTGATTCACATCAAGATCCTTTTGCTCTGTGCCTGTAATAATTTACCTCACTCTTGTTCCTCATTTCCTTTTGCTTAGTCCAAATGCACAGCAACTGAGCATTGTTCCTGATCTGTTCCTGTCTCACACAAAATTTCAAAACAGTGTTACTGCCGTGAAATGTAGAACCAAAGTTCTACCTTCTGTCCCAGACCAGTGGCTGGGCCCTTGCATCCTGAATCCCTGTTGTGATTCTTTCTGTCCAGTTTTTCCAGAGGAAGTAAAACTTCCCTCAGTTTGCCTACTGCTGTTTGAGACCATATGCTGCTACCTTCGCATACTTGGATTTCCTACTTTCTGTCATTACAATCACAGAATGCTTTTACTCCATCTGGATAACTTCCCATTGCTAACATAAAAGATCCACAGATTAGATCAGCCTCTGGGTTCCAACAACTCAGCCTTACCTTATCTTACGTGAGCTTCTGTGAACCTAGTTTCTGTTCTTATGTCATCATTAAAAAAAAAAAAAAAAAGCATATTTCAGTGCTGTTCAAAAGTGTCTCTGATGTAACCTTAGTGATTACAGAACATATAACTGGAATTTAGAACTTTCCTGTTTATTACTATAATAATCTAAAAGTATCTGTAATTAAATTCTGTCATTATATATCTCTTTTGTTTGCATTCATGTTTGTGATCACATTGGTGGCAGGTATTACTGCTTTTATTGTTTTGGACTAATGAGGAAATATCTAGGAACTTAACATATAAGTGTTTTGTTTATTCTAGGATGAGATCAAATGATGTCATGGCATGCTATATGGCATAAAATGGAGAAAAATGGTGAGAGAACTGTATCACATACAGTATTCATATTCACTCTACTCATCAGACATACTTAGATCAGTATTGACACAAATTCTCATAAACATATCCATGTTTTGAGATAGGATTTGGTTTAAAGCAAAGTAACATCATCTGTTGTATTAAATTAAGATTGATAAATTGGATATGTTTTCAGTTGTATTTTTATTTGATTTCTATTTCTGTTTTGTATTTACATAAGAACTGTAAGCATATGGGGTTTTATAATTAGTTTGATATTAACATATTTCAGTAAAATTATGTTACTAGTGAACTTAATCTATGCTACATAATCTTTAAGAAATATCTATATGCTATTTAAGTATGAGAAAATTTTATATTCTAATCATGGGATAAGTTTTGAATAACCATTACTGACTTTATCTGAAGCTGACAGTATTATGGTGTGATTTGAAAGAAGATAGTGACTTTTTAAAGTAATTATCAGTTAATTATTACTTACAAGTAGTCCTAGCTCCCTTTTCCTGTTTCTGTATCTCAAATCTGCTGGATTTAAATGTAAGACCTATTAAAAACAAATACAGATTTTAACAAATCTTATACCCCATCAATTGTAAGATGTATTATTTTTATCTCCACTATAAATAAGGCACAATACCAATTAACTGTAAGAAGCCACTGATTTTAAGATATCTGAGTTACAGAGATGTTGGAAAAAAAGCCACATAATAATCAATGATATATTGAACATAAATTTGGGTAGACACTTTCACAGTTAATACTTAAACAGAAATCACTTTAAGATATGTCCAACTAAAACAACTATGGAATATGGTCAAGTAATGATTCAATTTTCTTAACTTCAGTTATTTTACCTCTAAAAGAAAAGGGAAAAGCCAAATATGATCCTATGTATTGTCAAGATTTAATTTTTCTGATACTTGGCAACTTCTCTAGAGCTGATATTGGTCAGGCCTGGCAGAACAGAGCACCATTTTAATTTCCTACTTCAGGATGTGTATCTTAAATATGTGTTTGACATCCAGAAATTGTGGAAATGTGTAAATTTATGCAAATGTAAATAGGTAAATCTTATAATTTTGTAAGCCTGTGCTGTGCTGTGTGCTTAGTCGCTCAGTCATGTCTGACTCTTTTCAACCCTATGGACCAGATTCTTCTGTCCATGGGATTCACTTGGCAAGAATACTAGAGTGGGTTGCCATACCCTCCTCCAGGAGATCTTCCCAACTAAGGGATGGAACCCAGGTCTCCTGCATTGCAGGCGAATTCTTTACTGTCTGAGCCACCAGGGAAGCCCAGGTTTAACCCTAGGAAGTATATTAAGCAATTTATATTATGTCTGAAAATAATGGTAGATCACCTATTGGCCAATATATTTATCCAATACTGATAATTGATTTTAACTTTTTATTCACTTACTTTTCAATTCTAATAAGTAACATTGGGATAGATGCCAGAAAATGCTAATTTAAGAGTCAAAGCCACATATCTAATATGTTGCCAAATAAATTAATATAATTGGATGCTATATAACTAATTTACCAAAAGGAATAACATTAGGATATCTTATTGTAAGTAAGGGAAAAGATGATCAATTATTACATTCCCATGCTTTACAGTCTTTTTGGAAAGCAATTTGGCAACATAACTTTTGACCTAGACATTGCATTCCTAGGACTCTCTACATTGAATAAAAGGATACTCAAGAATACTTAGCACAACATTGCTTAATTGTTCATAGTTATAAAAAATGGAAACAGAGGAAATATCAGTAAGGGTAGATTTTGCATTTATTGAAATAAACTGTATCTGTACCCATTGATTTGGTATTATTATCTAGTTGTTTTATTGCATAAGAAATGTGGTGCACAGATGAAAGAACAGTATTAAATAGGATCTGGTTTTGTATTAAAAAAAAAACAAGATCATGTATATATTTGTAAAATAAGCAGACATGAATATAGGTAAGGGTATTATATGTAGGTTGTTAACATTCTTTAATGTCAGGTATGCGGGATAATAAGGGATTAGAAGAGAAGGAAAAAGCTAGGGAAGTAGAAGAAAAAAGATAAAACTGAGATGCATTCACATACAGACACTTATATGGGTAAGAAAACAGAAAAAAGAAAGGAAAAAAAAAAAGAGAGAGAGGAAGATACAAATATCACCATAGTTAGTATGTGAAGAATTATAGGAGATAGATGAAAGCAAGGGGAATATTGGGAAGACACTAACCTGAAACCAGTGGTAGATAGTGATGAGGATAAAGGAATGAATTTGTGAATTGCTTTAGAACTACAGTTGACATGATTTACTGATAGATTGGATATGGAGTGATGAAAAGACTAACACAGAAAAACTGAAAATTTTATCTGAGCAAATGAAGGTTACTGGTGCATCTTATTGAGATGAGGAAGCCTAGGGAGAAATATGATTAGGTTAGTGTTAGTCACTCAGTCATGTCTGACTCTTTGCAGCCCTGTAGACTGTAGCCTGCCAGGCTCCTCTGTCCGTGGAATCCTCTATGCAAGAAAACTGGAGTGGGTTGCCATTCCCTTCTCCAGGGGATGTTCTCAAACCAGGGATCGAACCTGGGCCTCCTGCATCACAGGCAGATTCTTTACCATCTTAGCCACCAAGGAAGTCTACTATTATTAAGTTAGGGGAAATGCTGAATTTTAGATTTTTAACAAGATTGAGATGAATTTCAGATGAACTAGTAGAGAGAATAGAAGTGGCCAGGTACAGATTAAGGAGTCAGGGTCAGATATTCATTTAAGACGACTGGCATATTGGTGCAATTTACAGACATAAGACTGTATAAGATCACATGAGAACACGTGTAGATAGACAGAAAACTCCAGGACAGATAACAGTTGACTCTGTGAAAAGCAGTTTTAACAGGAAACAGGGAATAAGCTGCCAGTGGGGCTCAAAACAAAGTGAACATGATACATTGGAAGCTCTCCCTCCCAGGAAAAAACGGTAGAATTTAAGGAGAGACTGATCAACTCTGAGGCCTGCTGTTAATAGCTCAACTAAGATGAGATCAGAGAAGTGATTGCCAGTTGTACACATTGAAAGTCATGCGTGACCTTGAAAAAGCAGTTTCTGGAATATACAAGAAAGACTGTGAAGAATTTACAAGAAAACAATTAATTCTGAAACCAAGCTAAGAAATCAGGCATGTGTCCTATTTGTATGAGAGAAATTTTGTGGAAATATTGCTATATATAGACAGATGTGATGAGATTTAAGAATATAATAGAAGATTAAGACTCAATATTGTCTTTTAACACAACCTATATATACTTGATGGAGAAGGAAATGGCAACCCACTCCAGTGTTCTTGCCTGGAGAATCCCAGGGACGGGGTTAGAAAGGGCTTGCCGGGTGACTCAGTGGTAAGGCATCTGCCTGCAATGCAAGAAAAGCAGGAGATCCCTAAATTGGGAAGATCATCTGGAGAAGGAAATAGCAACACACTCCAGTTTTCTTGCCTGAAAAATCCCATGGACAGAGGAGCCTGGAAAACTATAGTCCATGGGGTCACAAAAGTCAGACATGACTTAGTAACTAAACAGGGCATATATACTTGAACTCCCCTCTTCTCCAGTAAACCTTTTGCTAATAAGTGCAAGAGGATGTGGACACTTTCACTGAGGTTTTCAGTTTACATATGGTCATATTGACTTAGAATCAAATAAACATAAATTTAAACTGTATGTATTTTTATTAATTTATTAAATTGATTTATAAATTATTTCACAGGAATCATGAGCCAATGGTAAAATGGAGATTTCATATAATTCAGATGGGAATATTAGTAGTATAATATTTATGAAAATAAATTTGAAAATATGTATCATAAACCTCACTACCATTCATAAATTTGTTTATCAAATGACCCAGTTCCCTACTAAAGTTGATTGTTCCATGGTGGGCTCCTGAACCAAGCAAGTCTGAGAATATCTTACTAAGTTTCATAATGGGCCAATATTATCTTGTGTGCCAGGATGCTAAAAAGCCTAGAAAGATTCATGTCAATGTATGACAAAAACCACCACAATTTTGCAAAGTAATTAACCTCCAATTAAAATAATTAATTAAAAAAACAAAGCCTAGAAAGAAGTGACTGACATTATTTTCACAATGTATCCCTTTTCTATATAAAGAATGGTGAATGTACAGACATACTATAAGACCTACTTGGTTTCACATGTTTCTATGTGATAGATAACTTAGAACCTATATGATAGAATTAGTTGTTAGAATGAACTGGATTTTTTATAGCTAACTGAATCTATAGCATTCAGGTTTAAAACAGGCTCATGAGGATTCTGCATTCTAGTTAGGAATCTTAAGGTTAAGAAATCAAATATTTATTTTTCAGGCATGCACATGATAGACAAATGGGCTTCCCAAGTGGCTCAGTCATAAAAAAAAAAATTGCCTTCCAATGCAGGAGACATGGGTTCGATCCTGGGTTCAAGAAGACCCCTGAGTTGGAAACTGCAACCCAATCCAGTATGCTTGTTTGGAAAATCCCATGGATAGAGGAGCCTGGTGGGCTAAGGCCCACCAGGTTGAAAAAGTCAGATATGACTGAGCAACTGAGCATGCATGACACACAAATACTAAAACAATAAAAATGCAAATAATGGAAAATTGTTAAATAATACGTGTAATCCAAAATGTATATTATTGCAAACAATATTATAATATTTTAATGTCATAAAAACGATGAAAATGTTATAAAAATGACAGACATAAAATTGAATCTATATATACAAAAGAACAGCCCTATGAACATAAAAATATATACAAAAATGTGACTTCACCATATTACAACAATTCATTAATAGAAAAATCTCTCAATGGTAAAACTATGATTATTTTTATTTAAACATTTTTGCAGGTGTTCATATTTTAAGTGGATAGTTTACCCTTCAGTTCAGTTCAGTCTCTCAGTTGTGTCCGACTCTTTGTGACGCCATGAGTCTCAGCGTGCCAGGCCTCCCTGTCCATCACCAACTCCCGGAGTCCACCCAAACTCATGTCTGTCGAGTCAGTGATGCCATCCAGCCATCTCATCCTCTGTCATCCCCTTCTCCTCCTGCCCCCAATCCCTCCCAGCATCAGGGTCTTTTCCAATGAGTCAACACTTCACATGAGGGGGCCAAAGTATTGGAGTTTCAGCTTCAGCAACAATCCTTCCAATGAACACCCAGGGCTGATCTTTAGAATGGACTGGTTGGATCTCCTTGCAGGCCAAGGGACTCTCAAAGTCTTCTCCAACACCACAGTTCAAAAGCATCAATTCTTCGGCGCTCAGCTTTCTTCAGAGTCTAACTCCCACATCCATACATGACCACAGGAAAAACCATAGCCTTGACTAGACAGGCCTTTGTTAGCAAAGTAATGTCTCTGCTTTTTAATATGCTATCTAGGTTGGTCATAACTTTCCTTCCAAGGAGTAAGCATCTTTTAGTTTCATGGCTGCAATCACCATCTGCAATGATTTTGGAGCCCCTCCAAAAAAAGTCAGCCACTGTTTCCACTGTTTCCCCATCTATTTCCCATGAGTGATGGGACCAGATGCCATAATATTAGTTTTCTGAATGTTGCACTTTAAGCCAACTTTTTCACTCTCCACTTTCACTTTCATCAAGAGGCTTTTGAGTTCCTCTTCACTTTCTGCCATAAGGGTGGTGTCATCTGCATATCTGAGGTTATTGATATTTCTCCTGGCAATCTTGATTCCAGCTTGTGCTTCATCCAGCCCAGCATTTCTCATGATGTACTCTGCATATAAGTTAAATAAGCAGGGTGACAGTATACAGCCTTGACATACTCCTTTTCCTATTTGGAACCAGTCTGTTGTTCCATGTCCAGTTTTAACTGTTGCTTCCTGACCTGCATATAGGTTTCTCAAGAGGCAGATCAGGTGGTCTGGTATTCCCATCTCTTTCAGAATTTTCCACAGTTTATTGTGATCCACACAGTCAAAGGTAAAAATATCTATTGTTACTAAGTATTAAGTTCTAGAAAAATATATTAAGTTCTTTCAATTTATAAAAAGTAAAGAAAATGAGAAACTATAGAAATATAAATAGAAAACATTAGCTATCTGAAAAACATGTTTTTCTATAAACATGAATGTTAATAATTTAAATTATCCTAAGCAAGGTAAAGATTTTCAGATTATAAACTAACAAGCAACATTTCTAAATATACAGTGATAGAGAATTTGAAAGTAAACAGATGGGTGAAGATAAAAACAAAATTGGAACAGAAAGAAATACTACTACCCTATGAAATAGTATTTAAGGCCAAAAACATTGAAAAGTACAGTTGATTAAGAAAATATTATAGTTACAAACATCTATGCACCAAATGACATAAGAGCAAAATTTATAAAGCAAAAGATTTTGTAGAAATAAGCAAAACATAAAAAGGAATAATTCATAAAAGAAATATGAATAAACATAAGATATTATTAATTCACTTTTTCTATCAGATTAGCCAAAATAAAAATTGATAGCATATACTAGTCTTTTGGGGCTTCCCTGGTGGCTCAGTGATAAAGAATCCACCTGCCAATCCAGGAGACATGGATTTGATCCCTGGGTTGGGAAGACCCCCTGGAGAAGGAAATGGCAACCCACTCCAATATTTCTGCCTGGGAAATTTCATGGATAGAAGGCTACAGTCCATGGGGTCACAAAAGAGTCAGACATGA
Source organism: Bison bison bison (assembly GCF_000754665.1). Taxonomy (NCBI): domain Eukaryota; kingdom Metazoa; phylum Chordata; class Mammalia; order Artiodactyla; family Bovidae; genus Bison; species Bison bison. Next base: position 3,767,188 of record NW_011495021.1, read on the forward strand.
GTTAGTGACTAACAACAACAACTAGCCTTTAAGGATAGTTGTAATATAAATTGATACAATTGTTTGAAGTTCAAGTTGGTTTTGTTCATAAAACTGTGAAATGTACATAATACATGACTCAGCCATTTTATTTCTTGCAGAGTATTATATAGAAATAATATCACGAAGAAATAAAACAATAGGCACAAAGTCCTCACTGCAGAATATCTGTTATACTTAAAATTTAAAAATAATATATTCATGCTGCTGCTGCTGCTGCTAAGTCACTTCAGTCGTGTCCGACTCTGTGAGACCCCATAGATGGCAGCCCACCAGGCTCCCCCGTCCCTGGGATTCTCCAGGCA
>NW_011495021.1:3767631-3769656 GCF_000754665.1 Bison bison bison
CTCATCTCCAATGCATGAAAGTGAAAAGTGAAAGGGAAGTCACTCAGTCATGTCCGACTCTTAGTGACCCCGTGGACTGTGGCCCACCAGGCTCCTCCATCCATGGGATTTTCCAGGCAAGAGTACTGGAGTGGGGTGCCATTGCCTTCTCCAATATATTCATAAAGGAGAATAAATAGCAGAAATTAATAAAAATGCATGAAATGGTATATTAGATGTTGTATACTGAGAGATCAGTTCTTAAAAATAGTTATGTCTCTATTTGTTATGTAGGTTTTTCATTCAAGTATATCAAAACTAATAATTGCTACAGTGTCATTTTGGTATAAATAATTTAGCATATGCACTTTTACAGACAAACAGGTGACTGTTGATTAGCATAGGGGAAAGACAAAAAGACTGGATATGCAGCAGAAATTACTGCTGATTATCACCTGTCACTATTAAATTGAATGGTATGGGGGCAAGAGGAAGATTGGGTGAAGGCAGCCTTCATTTCTCAAAAGATAATGTTTTAATGGTTATAAGTGTAGATGTAAAAATTTTTTTTTTTAGGATTTTCAAAGAAATTAAGAAACCTTTTTGCCTGTTTAAATTAACCTCACACAATTAAGTTATTAATCTGTTTAGAGTCCCCCAACAATATGAAGTCACCTGAAGAGCATTAGTTTTTCCTAGTTTGCTCACCATTGTCTCTCCAGGACATTGAAGAGTATCTTGAGGTTAGAAAGTGCTCAGTAACTATTGCTGACTGACTGAGTTACAAGACTGGAGGAATTCAGATGAGTGTTTGAAAAAAACAAGTACTTCTCCCTATGGTAAATCTCTTCATTTTAATTTTATACCAACAAATGTGCCTTTCTATTTATGAACATTAGAACATGAAGTCAATTAGGTTTCCCTGGTGTATTAATGAGAATGAACATAAAATCTCTAAAAAGACCCCAAAACAACAAAAAATTAAGCAAAAAAGTTTATTCCTCTCATTCATGATAGTTATTGTATGAGTTTTCCAAGACAAATAATGTCAGTGACCCAGGATCTTCTGCCTTCGGTGTTCTGCCATGCTAAACATGCAGCTCCCATCTCATAATACAGGGTAGCTGCTCTTGCCTCCATCATTGCATACTGTTTCAGCAAAATCAAAGGTGAGAAGGGCAAATGGAGAGCATTGCCCTTCCCTTTAAGAGAATGGCTTTTAACATATGACACTTTTATTCTCATATTTAATAGGTTGTAATTTTCTTATAGTCACACAAAGCTGCAATTGCAGGTTTGAGAATGTAGTGCTTGACTACATACCTAACTAAAATGTGAGTTGTACTATTAAACAAAGAAAAGAGAATTGAAATTGGTATTGCAACATCAAATTCCTAAAATTGATGGGGCAGTTTAATTTAGAGATATGTAACTGTGAGGAACTGATTTTTTAAAATTCTTCTGTGACTTATGCTAATGTATGGGCTTCATTATTGACTAATAGAAAAACAATTTACCCATTCATCTTCCTTCTTTCGTAAAGGTAATATATTTAAGCCTTGAAAACATATATCCTAATATCAACTGATTTGAGTTTAAGATTTTTGGAATCTTTTGAGTTTAACTTTTTTGAAATATGTTTTGTTTTACCTTAAATTTTTGAGTTTAACTTTTTTGGAATATGTTTTGTGGCAGAGATATTTATTGGATCCAGCTGTCTTTGACTGCAAGTCCTATTGGAAAGATTTCTCATTACTATTGCCCAACCTTAATCATAAGTCATTTAAAATAAGAGTGTCTGAAGTATACTGGATGGAAAAAGCAAGAGAGTTCCAGAAAAACATCTATTTCTGCTTTATTGACTATGCCAAAGCCTTTGACTGTGTGGATCACAATAAACTGTGGAAAATTCTGAAAGAGATGGGAATACCAGACCACCTGATCTGCCTCTTGAGAAATTTGTATGCAGGTCAGGAAGCAACAGTTAGAACTGGACATGGAACAACAGACTGATTCCAAATAGGAAAAGGAGTATGTCAAGGCCTG
>NW_011495021.1:3769756-3770375 GCF_000754665.1 Bison bison bison
TTGCCAGGAGAAATATCAATAACCTCAGATATGCAGATGACACCACCCTTATGGCAGAAAGTGAAGAGGAACTAAAGAGCCTCTTGATGAAAGTTAAAGTGGAGAGTGAAAAAGTTAGCTTAAAGCTCAACATTCAAAAAACAAAGATCATGGCATCTGGTCCCATCGCGTCATGGGAAATAGATGGGGAAACAGTGGAAACAGTGTCAGACTTTATTTTTCTGGGCTCCAAAATCACTGCAGATGGTGACTGCAGCCATGAAATTAAAAGACGCTTACTCCTTGGAAGGAAAGTTATGACCAACCTAGATAGCATATTGAAAAGCAGAGACATTACTTTGCCAACAAAGGTTCGTCTAGTCAAGGCTATGGTTTTTCCTGTGGTCATGTATGGATATGAGAGTTGGACTGTGAAGACGGCTGAGCACCAAAGAATTGATGCTTTTGAACTGTGGTGTTGGAGAAGACTCTTGAGAGTCCCTTGGACTGCAAGGAGATCCAACCAGTCCATTCTGAAGGAGATCAGCCCTAGGATTTCTTTGGAAGGAATGATGCTAAAGCTGAAACTCCAATATTTTGGCCACCTCATGCGAAGAGTTGACTCATTGGAAAAGACTCT
>NW_011495021.1:3770475-3821455 GCF_000754665.1 Bison bison bison
GACATGAGTCTCAGTGAACTCTGGAAGTTGGTGATGGACAGGGAGGCCTGGCGTGCTGCGATTCATGGGGTCGCAAAGAGTCAGACACGACTGAGCCACTGATCTGATCTGATCTGATCCCTGGTGGCTCAGATGGTAAAACATCTGTCTACAATGCGGGAGACCTGGGTTCAATCCCTGGGTTGGAAAGATCCCCTGGAGAAGGAAATGGCAATCCACTCCAGTACTATTGCCAACCTTTTTCTTAATTTTTATAATTAGTGTTTTAGCATTAACTGAGGGCCACTATTCTTTGAAATATTCTGTTTTACTCATTGATTCATAGCGTCAGAGTGGGGCTTCCCAGGTGTCACAATGGTAAAGAATCCACCTGTCAATTCAGGAGAGGCAGGAAACGTGGTTCAATCCCTGAGTTGGGAATATCCCCTGGAGTAGGAAATAGCAACTCACTCCAATATTCTTGCCTGGGAAATCCTATGGACAGTGGAGCCTGGTGGGATATAGTACATGGGTTTGCAAAGGGTCGAACACGACTGAGCAATTGAACACACACAGCCTCAGAGATGAGACTAAAAGCTATACCTAGAGCTGTAGTTTAGTGGTTCCCAAACTTTAACCTGCAGCACTATCACCTGAAGTACTTGTGAAAACACAGATTTCTGGATCCAACAACAAAGTTTCTGATTCAGTAGGTAGGTCTTGCTGCTGCTGCTGCTGCTGCTGCTAAGTCGCTTCAGTCGTGTCCAACTCTGTGCGACCCCATAGACGGCAGCCCACCAGGCTCCCTCGTCCCTGGGATTCTGCAGACAGGAACACTGGAGTGGGTTGCCATTTCCTTCTCCAATGCATGAAAGTGAAAAGTCAAAGTGAAGTCACTCAGTCATGTCCGACTCCTAGCGACCCCATGGACTGCAGCCCACCAGACTCCTCCATCCATGGGATTTTCCAGGCAAGAGTACTGGAGTGGGGTGCCATTAGGTAATGTTTAATGATTTGCATTTCTAGAAGTTTTCCAGGTGATACTGAGGCAGCTGATTCTTAGTCTGGGGACCACGTTTTGAGAACTTTACATCTTTATAGCCACAGTTCTGACTGTGGCAAATTCTTTCTCTAAACAGAGCTATTGTTTCTAAGAACTCTGAAGTCAAAACCATAGTCTTTTCAAGATCTGAGCAAAGAGATTTTGATTGTTGTCACCACTTCATCATACACACATGACTCATTATTGCTTCATCATTTAAGCTTACATTTTCACCTTTCGATCAAATAATGATTGTTAGACAACTTAAGCTATTTCAAATTTTATCCTAAATTATACAAAATCATTCTACAAAAGTACAGTGTCTTAAGTAATAATAATAATGAGAAGACTCATTATAAGGATACTGACAAACAGTATGGTGTAAAATCAAAATACTGTAATATAAATGCTGTTCTAAAATTCAATATCAAAATATCTGATACATGTATAACTACACCAAGACTTCATTTAAATTTATAAAAATGATCACAGTAATAATACAGAAGAATTAGGTAGGTATAAAAATAAGCATTAAAGCCAACTTCAGAATTTTTGGAAGAATGGGTTTATACAGTCAAATAAACAAGTTTTGAAAAGATAAATAATAACTACCAATAATAAATGAAGAAAATAGATTGAAAAGCTTGAAAAAAACCGTGGTATTTTAGATTCTCATTTTATTTTACTGAGTATTTTCACTGTGTTATTACTGGAAAGAAGTGAGTGTAACAGGCAGGAAGGCCAGGGGTCTCCAAACGGAGGAAATAGGCTGCAAGTGTCACATTTTTTATCTCTCTCTTAAACTGCAGGAGGAAACAAACTAGTGTTATATTTTTTTCCCCTTCTCTATACAAATTTAAAAAGAGGTTCTCTTAAAATTCTGTGTTGCCATAATGACACCTGGTTCCACCTTAACTTAACTTTCTTCAAACCTTGAGCTAACCAATGCATTTTTCTTATGGAAATGTTTGTCTTAAGCTATGTTAATGTACCATGTATTTAGACTCTGTATTCAAGTCCATACTGCATAAATGCTCAGACCTGACTTGACAAACCAGTATGTCATACTTATACATTGTTCTCCTAATCAGTGTTAATGAAACTATATATTCATATGGAAATCTGCCTTTCTTCAAGATTCTTGTCAATCACTTTATGGCCCTGGGTGACTCACCTGGTGCCATTCTCTGAGTTTTGAGACATTTCTTTTCTCTAATAAGCAGACTGCTAGTAGCTTTATAACATCCGGCTAAAGACTAGAAAGGGGGTACTCTTTCTGCCCCCTTCTGATGTGTATGTCAGAAGCTTTCTTTATCTCTTTTATACTTTAATAAAATGTTATTACACAAAAGCTCTGAGTGATCAACCCTGGTCTCTGGCCCTGGATTGAATTCTTCTCCTCTGGAGGCCAAGAACCCCAGCATCTTTCGTGGTTCAGCAACAACCTTTCAGAAGTATAGCTACAAATTTCATTAAGCCATTCTTTGTAGCATTCATTTCCTCTGGCCAGTTGTGAGGGGAAAAAAAAGAAGCTATTAAATTTTCAGATGATTAAGAAATTGTTTCATACATTTTGCTTTTAATTTAAGGAATTTTTCTGTTTTATATTAACTTTTACAGGCAAATCTAAAACAGTTTATAAGTTAAATTGGGGGTAGCAAGCTACATGATAATGATAGGACTATAGTATGGCAAACACATTAAGTAAGAATTTGAAACTAATCCCATGTTTATTTTATTTTCATTCATATATTTTATTTTTTAGTGTAGTTTTAAGGTTACAGAAAAAGTGAACAAAAAGTAGAGAATTTTCATCAAATCTTCCCCACCCCTTGTCCCTACCCAGAATTTCTCCATAAGAATACTTTTCATTAGGGTAGTATGTTTATTGCAACTGATGAGACAGTATTGATATATTATGATCAAATAACTCTCCGTTTATTTTAAGGTTCACTCTGTGTTGTACAGTTGTGTGTTTTTTAAAATGCATGATGTTATATATCCATGATTATAGTATCATCAGAATATTTTCACTCCAAAAATATTTCCTGTGCTTCACATATTTATTTATCCCTTCCTTTTTATTTTCAATCACTGGAGACCACAATTATTTTTTTTTTTTACTGCCTTTATAATTTTTTTACTTTTCCAGAATATCACATAGTTGAAATCATATAGAATATAGCTTTTCAGACTAGCATCTTTCACTTAGCAATATGCATTTAGGGAGTCCTCCATGTCCCTTTCTCTCTCTCTCTCTCTTTTTTTTTTTTTTTTTTTATGGCTTGGGTGGGTTATTTCTTTTTTTATTACTGAATAATATTCCACTGTACTGATATATCACAGCTCACTTACTCATTCAACTATTGAAGGACATCTTGGTTGCTTTCAAGTTTTGGTAATTTTGAATAAAGCTGCTATAAACTTTTCTGTGCAAGTTTTTTGTGTGGACATTCATTTTGAATTCTTTTGGGTAAATGCCTAGGACCATGATTGTTGGATCATATGCTAATACTATATTTAGTTTTTGTAAGAAACTGCCAAACTGTCTTTTTAAGTGGTTGTAGGATTTTGCATTCCCAGGAGCAATGAATGGGATTTCCTGTTGCTCTATAACTTTGCCAGCATTTATTGTTTTTATATTTGGGTTTCAGCCATTTTGATAGGTATATAGGGGTATCTCATTTTTAAATAATCAGTTCCCAAATTACAGATGATATGAAGTTATCTGTTCATGTCTTTGCATAAGGGGCTTGCATAACTAAATGAAGCTTGAGCCATGCCTAGAAGAGCCACCCAAGGCATATGGGTCATAGTGAAGAGTTCAGACAAAATGCTGTCCACTGGAGGAGGGGATGGTATACTTCTCCAGTAGTCTTGCCATGAGAACCCATGAACAGTATGAAAAGGCAAAAACATATGACACCAGGAGATGATGCCCCTAGATCAGAAGGTATCCAACATCCAACTGGGGAAGAGTAGAGGGTAATTACTAATAGCTCCAGAAAGAATGAAGCAGCTGGGCCAACGCAGAAATGATGTTCAGATATGGATGTATCTGGCAGTGAAAGTAAAGTCCAATACTCTAAAGAACAATAAGAATAAGAATGTACAGTGTTAGGTCTTTGAATCAAGGAAAATTGGAAGTGGTCAAGGAGGAGATGAAACTATGAACCATGAAAATATGAGCCATGCTGTGTAGGGCCACCCAAGATGGACGGGTCATGGTGGAGAGTTCTGACAAAACACGGTCCACAGGAGAAGGGAATGGCAAACCACTTCAGTATCCTTGCCTTTAGAACCCCATGAACAGTATGAAAAGGCAAAAAAAAAAAAAAAAAATGACACCAAAATATGAACTCCCCAGTTCAGTAAGTGCCTAATACACTACTGGAGAAGAGTGTAGCAATAACTCCAGAAAGAATGAAGAGACAGAGCCAAAGCAAAAACAACACCCAGTTGTGGATATCACTGGCAATGGAAGTAAAGTCTGATGCTGTCAAGAGCAATATTGCTTAAGACCCTGGAATGTTAGGTCCATGAATCAAGGTAAATTAGAAGTGGTCAAACAGGAGATGGCAAGACTGAACATTGACATTTTAAGAAACACTGCACTAAAATGTACTGGAATGGGTGAATTTAATTCAGATGAACATTTTATCTACTACTGTTGGCAAGAATCCCTTAGAAGAAATGGGGTAGCCCTCATAGTCAACAAAAGAGTCCAAAATGCAGTACGTGGATGCAATCCATAAACAAGAGAGTGATCTCTGTTCATTTCCAAGGCAAACCATTCAATATAACAGTAATCCAAGTCTATGCACCCAACCAATAATGCTGAAGAAGCTGACATTGAACTGTTCTATGAAGACCTACAAGACCTTCTAGAACTAACACCCAAAAAAGATGTCCTTTTCATTGTAGTGGACTGGAATGCAAAAGCAAGAAGTCAAGAGATACCTGGAGTAACAGGCAAGTTTGGCCTTAGAGTACAAAATGAAGCAGGACAAAGGCTAACAGAGTTTTGCCAAGAGAATGCACTGGTCATAGTAAACACCCTCTTCTAACAACAAAAGAGAAGACTCTACAAATGGACGTCATCAGCTGGTCAATACCAAAATCAGACTGATTATATTCTTTGCAGCCAAAGATGGAGAAGTTCTATGCAGTCAGCAAAAACAAGACTGGGAGGTGACTGTGGCTTAGATCATGAATCCTTATTGCCAAATTCAGACTTAAATTGAAGAAAGTAGAGAAAAACCACTAGACATACAGGTATGACTTAAATCAAATCCCTTATGATTATACAGTGAAAGTGACAAATAGATTCAAGGGATTAGATATGATAGAGTGCCTGATGAACTATGGACAGAGGTTTGTGACATTGTACAGGAGGCAGTGATCAAGACCATACCAAAGAAAAAGAAATGCAAAAAGGCAAAATGTCTGAGGAGGCATTATAAATAGCTGAGGAAAGAAGAGAAGCAAAAGGCAAAGGAGAAAAAGAAATTTATACACATTTGAATGCAGAGTTCCAAAGAATAGCAAGGAGAGATAAGAAACCTTCCTCAGTGATCAATGCAAAGAAATAGATGAAAACAATAGAATGGGAAAGAACACAGACTTCTTCAAGAAAATTAGTGATACCAAGGAAACATTACATGCAAAGATGGACACAACAAAGGACAGAAATGGTATGGACCTAAGAGAGCAGAAGATATTAAGAAGCGGTGGCAAGAATACACAGAAGAACTGTACAAAAAGGATCTTCAATATCCAGATAACCACAATGGTGTGATCACTCACCTAGAGCCAGACATCCTGGAATGCGAAGTCAAGTGAGCCTTAGGAAACATCACTATGAACAAAGCTAGTGGAGGTGATGGAATTCCAGTTGAGCTATTTCAAATCCTAAAAGATGATGCTGTGAAAGTGCTGCACTCAATAAGCTAGCAAATTTGGAAAAGGTCGATTTTCATTCCAATCCCAAAGAAGGGAAATGCCAAAGAATGTTCAAACTACTGCACAATTGCACTCATCTCACACTTGAGAAAAGTAATGCTCAAAATTCTCCAAGCCAGGCTTCGTCAGTATGTGAACTGTCGACTTCAGGATGTTCAAGCTGATTTTAGAAAAGGCAGAGGAAACTGAGATCAAATTGCCAACATCCATTGGATCATAGAAAAAGCAAGAGAGTTCCAGAAAAACTTCTACTTCTGCTTTATTGAGTGTGCCAAAGCCTTTGACTGGATCACAACAAACTGTGGAAAATTTTTCAAGGGATGGGAATACCAAACCACCTTACCTGCCTCCTGAGAAATCTTATGCAGGTCAAGAAGCAGCAGTTAGAACCTGGCATGGAACAACAGACTGGTTCCAAATTGGGAAATGAGTTCTTCAAGGCTTTATATTGTCACCCTGCTAATTTAACTTATATGCAGAGTATATCATGAGAAATGCTGGGCTGGATGAAGCACAAGCTGGAATCAAGATTGTTGGGAGAAATATCAATAACCTCAGATATGCAGATGACACCACCCTGATGGCAGAAAGTGAAGAGGAACTAAAAAGCCTCTTGATGAAAGTGAAAGAGGAGAGTGAAAAAGTTGGCTTAAAGCTCAACATTCAGAAAATGAAGATCATGGCATCTGGTCCCATCATTTCATGGCAATAGTTGGGGAAAGAATGGGAACAGTGAGACACTTTATTTTGCGGGGCTTAAAAATCACATCAGATGGTGACTGCAGTCATGAAATTAAAAGATGTTTGCTCTTTGAAAGAAAAGCTATGAACAACTTAAGCAGCATATTAAAAAGAAGAGACATTACTTTGCCAACAAAGTCTGTCTAGTCAAAGCTATGGATTTTCCAGTAGCCATGTACGGATGTGAGAGTTGGACAATCAAGAAACCTGAATGCCAAAAAATTGATGCTTTTGAACTGTGGTATTGGAGAAGACTCTTGAAAGTCCCTTGGATTACAAGGAGATCCAACCAGTCCATCCTAAAGGAAATCAGTCCTGAATATTCATTGGAAGGACTGATGCTGAAGCTGAAGCTCCGATACTCTGGCCATCTGATGCAAAGAACTGACTCTTCAGAAATATCCTGATGCTGGGTAAGTTTGAAGGCAGGAGGAGAAGTGGATGATGGAAGATGAGATGGTTGGATGGTATCACTGACTCATTGGACATGAGTTTAAGCAGGTTCCAGGAGTTGGTGATGGACAGGGAAGCCTGATGTGCTGCAGTCCATGGGGTTGCAAAGTGTCAGACATGACTGAGCCACTGAAATAACTGACTGACTGAAGCCGGAGATGGCAAGGGTGAACCCTGACATCTTAGGAATTAGTGAACTAAAATGCAGGAATGGGCAAATTGATTTTAAATGATCATTATATCTACTACAATAGGAAAAGTCCCTTAGAAGAAATGGAGTAGCCCCTATAGTCAATAAAAGATTCAAAATGCATTGCTTGGGTGCAATCTCAGTAACTACAGAATGATCTTGGTTTGTTTCCAAGGCAAACCATTCAACATCACAGTAATCCAAGTTTATGCCCCAACCACTACTTCTGAAGAAGCTGAAATTAACTGAGTCTATGAAGACCTACCAGAGAAGGTAATGGCACCCCACTCCAGTACTCTTGCCTGGAATATCCCATGGATAGAGGAGCCTGGTAGGCTACAGTCCATGGGGTCGCTAAGAGTCGGACACGACTGAGTCACTTCACTTTCTCTTTTCGCCTTCATGCATTGGAGAAGGAAATGGCAACCCATTCCAGTGTTCTTGCCTGGAGAATCCCAGGGACGGGGGAGCCTGGTGGGCTGCTGTCTGTGGGGTCACACAGTCAGACATGACTGAAGTGACTTAGCAGCATGAAGACCTACAAGACTTTCTAGAGGTAACTTCAATAAAATATGTCCTTTTCATAATAGGGGATTGGACAGCAAAAGTAAAAAATCAAGAGATATCTGGAGTAATAGGCAAGGTTGTTCTTGGAGTATAAAATGAAGCAAGGAAAAAACTAATGGTTTTGTCAAGAGAATACACCAGCTATAGCCAACACTCTTTTCCAACAACACAAGAGATGACTCTACACATGGACATCACCAGATGGTCAATAAATAAATCAGACTGATTATATTCTTTGCAGTAAGAAATGGAAAGGCTCTATACAGTCAGCTGTTTGTGGCTCAGATCATCAGCTTGTTATTGTCAAATTCAGACTTAAATTGAAGAAAATTGAGAAAATCATGAGGCCATTCAGGTATGACCTAATTCAAATTCCTTGTGATAATGCAGTCGAGGTGTTGAAGAGATCAAAGGATTAGATATGGTAGACAGAGCACCTAAAGAACTGTGGATGGAGGTTCATAACATTGTACAAGAGGCAGTAACCAAAATGATCTCAAGGAAAAAGAAATCCAAGAAGAAAGAGGTTGTCTGAGGAGGCTTTAAAAATAGCTAAGGGAAGAATAGGAGTAAAAGGCAAAGGAGAAAGGGAAAGATATACCCAACTGAATGGAGAGTTCCAAAGAATAACAAGGAGAGAAAAGAAAGACTTCTTAAATGAACAATGCAAAGTAGTAAAGGAAAAAAATAGAATAGGAAAGACTAGAGACCTCTTCAAGATAACTGGAGATATCAAGGAAATATATCATGCAAGGATGGGCATGATAAAAAACAGACCTAACAGAAGCAGAAGATATTAAGAAGAGGTAGCAAGAATACACAGATGTGTTAGTCACTCAGTCATGTCCGACTCTCTGTGATCCCCTGTGTTATATAGCCCACTAGTCTCCTCTGTCCATGGAATTCTCCAGACAAGAACACTGGAGTGGGTTTCCATTTCCTCTTCCAAGAATACACAAAAGAACTATACGAAAAAGTTCTTAATGACCCTATAACCATGATGGTGTGATCACTCACTTAGAGCCAGACATTCTTGAATGTGAAGTCAAGTGGGCCTTAAGAAGCATCACTACAAACAAAACTAGTGGAGGTGATGGAATTCCAGTTGAACTATTTCAAATCCTAAAAGATGATGCTGTTATAGTGCTGCACTCAATATGCAAGCAAATTTGGAAAACTCAGCAATGGCTACAGGACTGGAAAATGTCAGTTTTCAGTCCAATTACAAAGAAAGGCAGTGCCAAAGAATGCTCAAACTACCGTACTCATTGTGCTCATTTCTCATGCTAGTAGGTTTATGCTCAACTTCTTCAAGCTAGGCCCCAGCACTACGTGAACCAAGAACATCCAAATGTTCAAGCTGGGTTTAGAAAAGGCCGAGGAACCAGGGATCCCATTGCCAACATTCACTGAATCATGGGGAAAGAAAGGGAATTCCAGAAAAATATCTACTTCTGCTTCACTGACTATGCTAAAGCCTCTGACTGTGTGGGTCACAAAAGTGATCTGTTGGAAATCTGTGGAAAATCCTTAAGGAAATGGAAATACCAGACCACCTTACCTGTCTCCTGAGAAACCTGTATGTAGGTCAAGAAGTAACAGTTAGACCTTTACATGGAACAACTGACTAGTTTAAAATAGGGAATGGAATTTGTCAAGGTGCTATATTGTAACTCTGCTAATTTAATTTCTATGCAGAGTTCAGCTCAGTTCAGTAGCTCAGTCCAACTCTTTGTGACCTTATGGACTGCAGCACACCAGGCCTCCCTGTCCATCACCAGCTCCCGGAGTTTACCCAAACTCATATCCATTGAGTCAGTGATGCCATCCAACCATCTCATCCTCTGTCACCCCCTTCTCTTCTCACCTTCAATCTTTTGCAGCATCGGGGTCTTTTCAAATGAGTCAGTTCTTCACATCAGGTAGCCAAAGTATTGGCATTTCAGATTCATCATCAGTCCTTCCAATGTACCTCATGGGAAAAGCTGGGTTGGATGTATCACAAGCTGGAACCAAGATTGCGAGGAGAGATATCAACAACTTCGGATATGCAGATGATACCACTGTAATGGAAGAAAGCGAAGAGGAATTAAAGAGCCTCTTGATGAAGTTGGAAGAGAGTGAAAAAGCTGGCTAAAAACTCAACTGTCAAATATTATCCAGTTCCATAACTTCATGGCAAATAAATGGTGAAAAAGTGGAAGTAGTGACAGGTTTTATTTTATTGGCCTCAAAAATCACTGTAGATGGTAACTTCAGCCATTAAAATATGCTTGCTCCTTGGAAGAAAAGCTGTGAACAGCCTAGATAGCATATTAAAAAGCCAGGATATCACTTTGCTGACAAAGGTCCATATAGTCAAATCTATGGTGTTTCCAGTATCATGTACAGATGTAATAGTTGGACCATAAAGAAGGCTGAGTGCCAAAGAGCTGATGTTTTTGAGTTGTGGTGCTGGAGAAGACTCTTGAGAGTCCCTTGGACAGCAAAGAGATCAAATCAGTCAATCCTAAAGGAAATTAACTTTGTTTTTTGTTTTTTTTTTCCTTTTTTTAAAATTTTATTTTATTTTTAAACTTTACATAATTGTATTAGTTTTGCCAAATATCAAAATGAATCCGCCACAGAGTTAACTCTGAATATTCATTGGCAGGACTGATTCTGAAGCTGAAGCTCCAACACTTTGGCCACCTCACATGAATGACCAACTCATTGGAAAACAGCCTGATACTGGAAATGATTGAAGGCAAAAGAAAAAGAGGACTACAGAGGATAAGATGATTAGATAGCATCACTGTCTCAATGGACATGAGTTTGGGCAATCTCCTGGTAATAGTGAAGGACAAGGAAGCTTGGTATTCTGCAGCACATAAGGTCACAAACAGTCAGACAGGACTTAACAACCGAACAATGGCAACAATAAGAGATTAAGCTCCAATAGCAAAATCTCTCTCATGTTCTAATCAGTTTTTTATCTGTAGAATTATATATATATGCCATTTGTATGGATAAATGTAATGTATTTATATAAACTGCCTTGGATATTTGTATAACTGTATAGAAAATATTTAAATAATTAATCTCTCTCATATGGGAAATTTGTCATCTCTCAATGGAAATATTTATTTAATGAAATTTATCATTTTAACTGATGCATCTATATGGTGTTATTTGCATTTGTTTTGCCAATAAAATTATACTTTATTCATTCCAGAAAGTGATGGGAAGGCAACTGTAACTATTTTGGGGGGACAGTTGAGAATTTTGTCCGTATAGAACACTCTGTGTTCTACAAGCAAGTAAGCAGCTGATCATAGTGCACTTTCCAAGTCTTAGCTAATAATTTATCCCTATGTAATACTTGAAGACAGTAAAGACAGTTATCATTTTAATATTTTTTTCAATGAAAATGATTATCTTAAAGTGAAATCATAGAAATCTCATCAATTACTGATCCTCAATCAGGAAAATTTTGTTAGGTAATTAACTGGGAAGTGGCATATTTTTCCAGTATTGTGAAATAATATTCCTCCCTCAATGACTCCAATGCTGCATAATGAACTTGACTATCATCCTTTATTTGTATTCATACATATATATTTGCACAGTTGCTGTCCAGCTCTCTTGTAAAGAAAAGGCTGGAAGATTGTCACTATCTCCTATCCCATGTTAAATTTAAAATATAAGAAAACATATAACCTTTCAAATAGTAATAAAGCTTGGCTCTCAATTAAACTCACTTTCAAGAAGTCTAGATCAGAAACTCACTTAATATCAGCACCAAACACAATGAAGGTAGTGCTAGAACTCAATTTGGCAGTATAAAGCCATAGATGTACTCTAAGTAAACAGGTACTTGAATGTGAATGCAAAGACTTTTATGACTATGAACCTGGGAAACTCTTCCATGATTCCATGGCTTATCTTTCATGAAATGTAGCACTGTGAGGCATGATGGTCAACAGGCAGAAGATACATTCATACAAGCAGCAGCAGACAAGAGACAAGAATGATAGTTAGGCAGGGAATGAGGTCAGGAAGCGCAGGGGGATTCTTCAAGACCACATCTTTCCTCAGGTTTTAGTATTGTTAAAGCATTTGGCTTTTTCATCTCTAACAGGCAGCTGCTGGAATATCAGCAGCAGTTGAGGTAAATAGGCAATAGGGTAGCAATTGAGATAAAAGGGAAATGCTGTCCATAGATGAGTACTTGTAGTTTAGTCTTTAAGAGTGAATTTGAATGACTCATGCTACTCTCAGCAGCAGCAGTTGAACTAAAAAGGAATTATTATTCATAAAAGTATATTAACCAACCTGGGGAGTCATAGAAATAGGTAGACTTGTGACAGCTTCAAAATACTAGGATGCTCATTAACAAGTGGGAGGTTGCTCCTACTACCATTTGGACTGTAATGTAAACATTCAGCTTCCCACGTGGCATATTGGTAAAGAATACACCTGCCAATGCAGGAGACCCCAGAGATGCGGGTTCGATCCCCGAGTTGGGAAGATCCCCTGGAGGGGGCATGGCATCCCAATACAGTATTCTTGCCTGGGAAAGCCCATGGACAGAGGAGCCTTACAGGCTGCAGTCCATGACGTTACAAGACGCTACTGAGCAACTGGGGACGCATGCCCCTAAATGTGATATCCTGTTGCCAATAAACTAGTGAAGCATAGGGAAATATAAATGAATCACATATCATGGAAACCCAAGTATTTTATCAAATTGCACCTCCTCTCTCTCTATGGTTTATATGTATATTTCATTGAGAAGTGACTGCCCTCTTCGCAATTCTATCAAAGAGCAGAGAGAAATAACAGTAAAAATAATGGTACTAATTATGTTACATTTGAAGGCTTACCAAGTAATGTACACTGTACCTAAAAATCCATATGCGTTATTTAACTTTCACAATAACACCAAAATTAACATTTCTATTTGTATTTTATAGGTAGAAAAATTGATATTCAAATAATTGGTATAGTTAAGATTGATATCCTGGAGTTAAAACACTCAAGTACTACTACAATCATATCTCAGAAATGATGTTTAATATCACAAAATATTAATATGCTTGATAATTTTAGCTTGGCAATAATTAATGTTACTACTCTTCATGTCAATAACATACTTTTTCCAATACATGTAACTATGCTTGTTTATAGTGGATTATCATTATAGAACATCATATAAATATGTTATTCCAAACTAGCACATATATACATACATATTGGTTTAATTTAATCCATTAATACAAAATCATACTTGAGAAAATGTACATGAATGCACAGTATTTTATTATAACAATCAAATGGTTAGCTCATTTTAATTGATTCTTACAGTTGCTTTTATAATCACATAAAAAGTGAGAAACCCATATGATTTTGCAGTCACTCTATTAATTCAAAATAATATGGACAATTTTTATGTTAAAAATTGAACAGAACTGAATTAAAATGAAAGAGCCACATTAAGTATTAGTCAGCTAAAAGTACCATATTTGATGCAAAATAAATTTAATATCCTTATTTTACATCCTACAGCAAAATTAACAAACAAAATCAACCTACAGAAAAATTAGTTATATTTATGATAGCATACTTTATACTTTGAAAATCTGAAATGCCACTAAAATACAGAATGACACACAAAAAGAGCAACTGATATTGGCTAAACAGATTAATTGTTTCAATTGAAACCAAAAACTTTACACTATAAGTATTAATTTGGGTATTTCCAGTATGATAAGATTTTTAAATGGCTAGAAAATAAAAGATGAGTTAACTGCATTGTCTCAGTTTCAAATTTTCTAGGTTACCAATTCTATCCAGCTGCCTGTATTGAATAAAAGAAAATATCTTACTGACTGTTTTATTGGAAACAGGGTGCTTAATTGTTGTATAAGAGTGTGAATAGAGAATTGCATGTTCACAGTAAGTCATAAGTAATGACTGGATTAGACAAGTCAGAGGATGTGAAGACTGGGAAACTATTTAGACAAGAGGAATCCAGTGGGGTATCACAAATATAAGTAGTCAGCAAATTCGAAGTCAAAGTTCTATCCACGAACTGCAGGCAATTTGATTAGCCATAAGAAGAATTAGGAAGACATGGTAAATGGGGGTTTGAATCCAAGGACTAGAAATCCATCAATATAGAATAGATAGGTCTGGAATGTATAGTTAGGTGGATGCAGATAGATGAACATTAGAATGATTATGGAATAGGAGGGAAAGAAGGATGAGGGGAGGAAAAAAATGCCTCATTTTCAAGGAGTCTAGACAAGGAATTTTTTTTTCTGCTGAGTAGAACTGGGTTCATTCTTTATAGTTATAACAGTGTTATTAAAAATGCAAAGGCAGTAAAAACCTCACAGATTTATAACCAAGGGTTATATAAAGGTGCTGGATCCTTGCCAGCTAGTATAAATTTTCAGGCTCTCTAGTAAAATAGGGTGAACTACATGACATATGACTTCCTCATTTGATGTAGAAACAACTTGTGTTTTCACTGTAATGAAATATATGTGGAGCAGAGGGTGATGGGTGTTATTTATCTTCCCATTTGTGATTGTGTCACCATGAAACAGAGACGTTATTTACAAGTAAACTTTGTTACGATTGATAGGTTAAATGACTGACCTGTCATATTTCCAATAAGTACTTGAGAAATTTTTCAAGTATCTGGTTTACACTGTCTGTTTGCCAATTTGAGGATCATAGGAAAGGCTTTTTTTAGCTGCAAAACACTTGGTTCAAATGAAGCCTTATGCTGTTATAAGCTAACCCAGTTGAAGTTTGGAGTTAGGATCCAGAGCTCGTCAAAGTACAGGAACAGCATTCTACAAAGCCCATTTTGAAGTCCACTGGTCTAAGAAATAGAGAAAGGTCTGAATATGACTGAGTATTGATACTTTAATCAAAATAAATTTATTTCTTCACCATAAGTAATAAAGCAAATTACCAGTGATGCCACATCTGTGATTGTGGCTTAGATTAATTCCATTATAGAGTATAGAGCTTCTGATATTTGTGAGAAAGAATGTTAGAATAGCACATATCAGAGTTATACTCTTTACTGAAAAGATAAAATATATGGAAGTACTCTAATACAAAATTAAATAAAAATTAAAGATAATTAAAATTATGTTGGTCAGATCTCACAAATGCATAGAATACGAAGCAGATACAGATAAAGAATAAAGAACAGGAGGAAAGTTCAAGCTAGGACAGGATAGACAGCTGAAATCCAAACAGCGTTTTCCACGCAAATGTAATAGATGCAAATGTTGTGGAGAAAAGTCATGCATTCACCAGAAGATCTATGCCAGGTTAGGTGGCTTTTAAGTCCTGAAAGGAACTGATAACGAAGGACACAAGATCCAGAGATAGGGCTTTGAAGAGTAAGCCAGTTTCCTACTAAATCCTGTTTTAGAGTGACAAAGAAAATAGTAGATCAATGTGGATATTCCAGGCAGTATAAAATTAACACTCAATGACCTATTAGCAGTGCTTGAATATTCCTCTCCAACTTCTCATTAAAACACAAAATAAAAACGGTGAAGAGCAAATTGATCCAAACTAGCAATGGCAGAAAATATTGAATCACAAAGCTGATCAGGAAGGTATGAAAGTGTTCATTTTACACCATTGATTTATGTTTAAAATGTACTGTTAGATTGCCTGTGATACAGGCTAAATTAATAAAGCAACCTGAAATTAAACAATGGAGAATGACATTTCAAAATTGGGGGGATTAAAAAAAAGGACGTTATACAATATCTTCCAGTGAATATCACTCTACAAAGAAGGAAAAAGTTTTTCCTCAAGTTTTCCTCTGCAATGCTGCATAAACCCTTTGGAAGTTAGTGTTTTCTTAAAAGAGAAAATTTTTGACATAATATTTTTATACTGAGATAAAATATTCATGTAAAATACCAATAGAAAGCCATTTAATTTATGCAAGACCATGTCTATTTATTAATCCAGAAATAAAAGACAGTTTAATATTAGGAGTCAAACAATATATTGTATCAAAAGGTCAAATGAGAATACCCTTTTTATATAGTGCAGCTTCATCCTCAGGAGATTTGCTTATGGAAAAATCATTTATATATAATCTAATTGCTATTATGAATTCAGGACATATCATTTACCATATAGTTAAGAAATAATTTACCTGCCATCATTAGAGATTTAAGTATTCTTGTTAATTTTCAATACCCTTAAAATTTTAGAAACTCATTAATTTAAAATATATTACATACTTCACTGACTTAGTAAACAGAGTATAATATAATTTGCTATGTTAATACATTTAGAGTTGTCATTATGAATACCATTACTATGCCCTATTATAATGACAATTTTGTGTTATTTGTTCAAGACCTAAAGATGAGATACTCTGTACAATATACACAGTTCAGCAGAAGAATGACAAATGATTATTTGATGCTGAACCTCAGTATCCTTTCTCTTTATGTTGCTCTTTTTAATTCACTGCTAATTCAAAATTGTATGTTTATTTTGCTTCCTCTGTTTACCCCAAATTTGTTGATCTCTAGTTTTAAAAGAAAAAGAAAAATAACTAATGGCTTTCACAGGCAACCACAAACCTGTTACAATTTTTAAATAAACTTTCTAGTTTTAAAATGGATAATCATTTAGAGAAAAATTGTGAAAATACTCTAAGTTCCCATATACCACACGTCTAGCTTCTTTTACTATTAAAGGCTTACATTATCTGGTCTTTGAGTCACACTTAACAAATAGTGATACATTATTATTAAATAAAATCATACAAAATGGTTCCACCATCCTAGAAAAAAATAAAAATCCCCTGTGCTTTATGTAGTCAACTCTACTCCCACCAAACCACTGGAAACCATTAATCTTTTAATGGTCTCTTATAGCTTTACTTTCTCCAGAAGTGTCAGGTAAATTGAACAATAGACCACATAGCCTTTTCAGTCTAGTTTCTTTTGCTTAGCAATATGTATTTAAGATTCATTCATAAAAAATAAAAGATTCATACAGGTCCTTGTAAGGCTTGACAGTTCATTGTCTGTTTGCATGTAATAATCTATTCTTATCCAGGCACCCATTGAAAGACATTTTGGTTGTTTCCAGCCTTTGGCAATTATAAATAATATAATTAAATATATATATATAATATATAAATAATATAATTAAATATTATAAATAAAGTTGTTATAAGCATTCTCAGGCAAGTTTTAATATGGACATACATTTTCAAATCAACTGGACAAATAGCTAGGATTATTCCATAAATGTCAATTCTTTCAAGTTGATTGATATTGCTATTCCAAACTTCTGTATCCTTACTGATTTTCTGTCAGTTTGACCTATCAATAATAGAAAGAGGGGTTTCGAAGTCTCCACCTGTAAGCATGGCTTGTTTAATTTGCTTTAATCATATCAGTTTGGCTCATGTATTAATACTTAGACATTGATACTAGTTGCATATGTGTCTAGGGTTTCTTCTATTTTTGGATGATATATTCCTTTATCATTATGTAGTGCCCTTTTAACATTCCTGATAATTTTCTTGTTCTGAAGACAATTTTGTATAAAGTTAATACAGCTACAAAGATTTCTTTTGATTTGCATTATCATGTATTAACTCTGGTAGCCCTACAAGGCAAAGAATCTGCCTGCAGTACACGAGACCCGGCTTAGATCCCTGGGGTCAGGAAGATCCCCTGGAGAAGCAAATAGCAACCCACTCCAGTATCCTTGCCTGGAAAAATCTCATGGACACAGGAGCCTGGTGGGCTGCAGTTCATGGGGTTGCAAAGAGTCAGGCACGACTGGGCCACTAACACTTATTTATCATGTTAACTCTATCTCTTTACTTTCAACCTATCAGACTATATACTTCAACATACGTTTATTCTAGTCAACATACAGTGTATTTTTTTTAACACACTGACAGTTTTTTCTTTTTTAAAATTGAAGTATAGGAGACCTTTTTTGGGCGCTCGTCCCGGCGTGCCCGTTTTGAAGCTGCCCTGAGTTGGGCGGGTCCTCCCGCGGTCGGACCGTCCGCCTCAGCCGGGACCTCGAGTATAAAAAAAAAAAAAAAAAAAAAATTGAAGTATAGTTGCTATACAGTATTAGATAAGTTACAGGTAGGTATACAATATAGTCATTATCAATTTTTAATGGTTATACTCCATTTATAGTTATTATAAAATATTGGCTATATTTCCTATGTTGTACAACATATTCTTATAGCTCATTTTATATCTGATGGATTGTACCTCTTCCACCCCTACCCCTATACTTCACCTCATCCCTGTCCTCTCCCCACAGGTAATCTCTAGTTTATTCTATATATCTATGAGTCTGCTTCTTTTTTTGATATATTCACTAGCTTATGTATATTTTAGATTCCACATATAAGTGATATCATGCAGCATTTGTCTTTCTTTGTCTGACTTTATTTAGTGTAATGCCCTCCAAGTGTGCACTATTTGTTTTTCAATTTGCATATTTAGGTCATTAAATTTAAAGTTATGTTTCATACACTTGGATTAATATGTGACATAATGGCTAATGTTTTTCCTCTGTCCCATTTATTTCTTATTTATTTTTCTTACTCTTTTTCTTGCTTCTCTGATTTTAACAAACATTTTATATGATTAGAGCTTCCCTGATAGCTCTGTTGGTAAAGAATCCACCTGTGATGCAGGAGACCCTAGTTCAATTCCTGGGTTGGGAAGATCAGCTGGAGAAGGGATAGGCTACCCATTCCAGTATTCTTGGGCTTCCCTTGTGCCTCAGCTGGTAAAGAATCCGCCTGCAGTGAGGGAGATCTGGGTTCGATCCCTGGGTTGGGAAGACCCCCTGGACAAGGGCAAGGCTACCCACTCCAGTATTCTGGCCTGGAGAATTCCATGGACTTTCTTTCATTATAGAAAGTGTATCTCCTTCTAAATTTTTTTCCAGTAATTATAACACCAGTGGTAAAACTCTTCTTTTATATAGATCCGTGTTTCTGGCATATGCCTTATTTTTCTGTCTGAAAACCTCTTTTTTACCATTCCTTACAGGAAGATATGCTGGCAATGAAGTCCCATGTTTTCTATGTCTCAGAAAGTTATTATTCTTTTACTTTGAAGAATAAGTTTACTATGTATAGAATTCTATATTAGTGGTCTTCTTTCACTAAATTTTCTTTTTGTTTACCTAATTTTCATGAGAATTTTCTGTAATTCTTACCCTTGTACCACTATAAATAAGCTCCATACCTTGACTTCTTTCAAAAAAATTTTTGGCAGTGGCTTGAGTTTGCATATACTGTTCCTGATTTTTTTTTTTTTTAATTGGTATTTATCCTGACTTTGCTATGTTCTCTGAGATTAAGGCATCTGATTTATATCTGTCATTAATTTTATCAGTCAGTTCAGTTGCTCAGTCATGTCTGACTCTTTGCGACCCTATGGATTGCAGGACCCCAGGCTTCCATGTCCATCACAAACTCCTGGAGCTTACTCAAACTCATGTCCATTGAGTCAGTGATGGCATCCAACCATCTCAACCTCTGTTGTTCCCTTTATATCTTGCCTTCATCTTTCCCAGCATCAGGGTCTTTTCAAATGAGTCAGCTCTTCAATCAGGTGGCCAAAGTATTGGAATTTCAGCTTCAACATCAGTCCTTCCAATGAATATTCAGGACTGATTTCCTTTAGGATGGACTGGTTGGATCTCCTTGCAGTCCAATGGACTCTCAAGAGTCTTCGCCAAAACCACAGTTCAAAAGCATCAATTCTTTGGTGTTCAGTTTTCTTTATGGTCCAACTCTCACATCTATACATGAATACTGGAAAATCCAGAGTTTTGACTAGATGGACCTTTGTTGGCAAAGTCTGTGCTTTTTAATATGCTGTCTAGGTTGGTCATAGCTTTTCTTTCAAGAGGCAAGTGTCTTTTAATTTCATGGTTACAGTCACCATGTGCAGTGATTTTGGAGCTCCCTAAAATAAAACCTCTCACTGTTTTCATTTTTTCCCCATCTGTTTGCCATGAAGTGATGGGACTGGATGCCATGATCTTCGCTTTTTGAATGTTGAGTTTTAAGCCAACTTTTTCACTCTCCTCTTTCACTTTCATCAAGAGGCTTTTTAGTTCTGCTTCACTTTCTGCCATAAAGGTGGTGTCATCTGCATACCTGAGGTTATTGATATTTCTCCCAGCAGTCTTGATTCCAGCTTGTGCTTCTTCCAGACCAACATTTCTCATGATGTACTCTGCATATGAGCTAAATAAGCAGGGTGACAATATACAGCCTTGATATGCCCTTTTCCTATTTGGAACCAGTCTGTTGTTCCATGTCCAGTTCTAACTGTTGCTTCCTGACCTGCATATAGGTGTCTCAAGAGGAAGGTCAGGTGTAAGGTGTTCCCATCTCTTTCAGAATTTTCCATAGTTTATTGTGATCCACACAGTCAAAGGCTCTGGCATAGTCAATAAAGCAGAAATAGATGTTTTTCTGGAACTCTCTTGCTTTTTCAATGATCCAGAGGATGTTGGCAATTTGATCTCTGGTTCCTCTGCCTTTTCTAAAACCAGCTTGAACATCAGGAAGTTCACGGTTCACATATTGCTGAAGCCTGGCTTGGAGAATTTTGAGCATTACTTTACTAGCGTGTGAGATGAGTGCAATTGGGCAGTAGTTTGAGCATTCTTTGGCATTGCCTTTCTTTGGGATTGGAATGAAAACTGTTCTTTTCCAGTCCCATGGCCACTGCTGAGTTTTCCAAATTTGCTGGCATATTGAGTGCAGCACTTTCGCAGCATCATCTTTCAGGATTTGAACTAGCTCAACTGGAATTCCATCACCTCCACTAGCTTTGTTCGTACTGATGCTTCCTAAGGCTCTCTTGACTTTACATTCCAGGATGTCTGGCTCTAGGTGAGTGATCATAGCATCATGATTATCTTGGTAGTGAAGATCTTTTTTGTACAGTTCTTCTGTGTATTCTTGCCACCTCTTCTTAATATCTTCTGCTTCTGTTAGGTCCATACCATTTCTGCCCTTTATCGAGCCCATCTTTGCATGAAATGTTCCCTTGGTAACTATAGTTTTCTTGAAGAGACCTCTAGTCTTTCCCATTTTGTTGTTTTCCTCTATTTCTTTGCATTGATCACTGAGGAAGGCTTTCTTATCTGTTCTTGCTATTCTTTGAAACTGTGTTCAGATGCTTATATCTTTCCTTTTGTTCTTTGCTTTTAGCTTCTCTTTTCACAGCTATTTGTAAGGCCTCCCCAGACAGCCATTTTGCTTTTTTGCATTTCTTTTCCTTGAGGATGGTCTTGATCCCTGTCTCCTGTACAATGTCACAAACCTCAGTCCATAGTTCATCAGGCACTCTGTCTATCAGATCTAGTTCCTTAAATCTATTTCTCACTTCCACTGTGTAAGGGATTTGATTTAGGTCATACCTGAATGGTCTAGTGGTTTTCCCTACTTTCTTCAATTTCAGTCTGCATTTGGCAATAAGGAGTTCATGATCTGAGCCACAGTCAGCTCCTGGTCATGTTTTTGCTGACTGTATATAGCTTCTCCATCTTTGGCTCCAAAGAATATAATCAATCTGATTTCAGTGTTGACCATCTGGTGATGTCCATGTGTAGAGTCTTCTCTTGTGTTGTTGGAAGAGGGCATTTGCTATGACCAGGGCATTCTCTTGGCAAAACTCTATTAGTCTTTGCCCTGCTTCATTCTGTATTCCAAGGCCAAATTTGCCTGTTACTCCAGGTGTTTCTTGACTTCCTACTTTTGCACTCCAGTCCCGTATAATGAAAAGGACATCTTTTTTGGATGTTAGTTCTACAAGGTCTTGTAGGTCTTCATAGAACCGTTCAACTTCAGCTTCTTCAGCGTTACTGTTTGGGGCATAAACTTGGATTACTGTGATATTGAATGGTTTGCCTTGGAAATGAACAGAGATCATTTTGTCATTTTTGAGATTGCATCCAAGCACTGCATTTCAGAATCTTTTGTTGACCATGATGGCTACTCCATTTCTTCTGAGGGATTCCTGCCCACAGTAGTAGATATAATGGTCATCTGAGTTAAATTCACCCATTCCAGTCCATTTTAGTTTGCTGATTCCTAGAATGTCAACATTCACTCTTGCCATATCCTGGTTGACCACTTCCAATTTGCCTTGATCCATGGACCTGACATTCCAGGTTCCTATGCAATATTGCTCTTTACAGCATCGGACCTTGCTTCTATCACTAGTCACATCCACAGCTGGGTATTGTTTTTGCTTTGGCTCCATCCTTTCATTCTTTCTGGAGTTATTTCTCCACTGATCTCCAGTAGCATATTGGGCACCTACAGACCTGGGGAGTTCCTCTTTCAGTATCATTATCATTTTGCCTTTTCATACTGTTCATGGGGTTCTCAAGGCAAGAATACTGATGTGGTTTGCCATTCCCTTCTCCAGTGGATCACATTCTGTCAAACCTCTCCACCATGACCCACCTGTCTTGGGTTGCCCCACGGGCATGGCTTAGTTTCATTGAGTTAGACAAGCTGTGGTCCTAGTGTGATTAGATTGACTAGTTTTCTGTGAGTAGGGTTTCAGTATGTCTGCCCTCTGATGCCCTCTTGCAACACCTACTGTCTTACTTAGGTTTCTCTTACCTTGGACATGGGGTATCTCTTCACGGCTGCTCTAGCAAAGCACAGCCACTGCTCCTTACTTTGGACTAGGGGTATCTCCTAACCACTGCCCCTCCTGACCTTGAGCGTGGAGTAGCTCTTCTAGGCCCTCCAGCACCTGCACAGCCACCGCTCTTGAACGTGGGGTTGCTCCTCCAGGCTTCCGCCCCTGGCCTCGGGCAGGGGGTAGCTCCTCTCAGCTGCCCCTGAGGTGTCACAGCCTGGCACTCTCGTCCACCACCCCTGACCTCGGACGTGGGGTAGCTCCTTTCGGCCGCACTTGTGCACCCTCGCAGCCGCCCGTGCTGGTTCTGTAGTTTTCAGTAATTATTACTTCATATATTTCTTAAGTTCTGTTCTCTCATTGCTCTCTTTTGGTGTTCCAATTACATGTGGTTTTTTTTTTTTTTTTTTTAAGTTTTTTTGTTTGTTTGTTTTTTTAATTTTATTTTATTTTTAAACTTTACATAATTGTATTAGTTTTGCCAAATATCAAAATGAATCCGCCACAGGTATACATATGTTCCATCCTGAACCCTCCTCCATCCTCCCTCCCCATACCATCCCTCTGGGTTGTCCCAGTGCACTAGCCCCAAGCATCCAGTATCGTGCATCGAACCTGGACTGGCACTATCCTACAGTTCTTGGACATTTTATATTTTATTTATTCTTTTTTTAATTTTGCATTTTAGTTTGGTGTGGTGATATTAGAGTTATTTTAAATCCCCTGTCATTTAATTTCAACATCTGTGTCACATTTAATATATTTCCAATGATGCCTTTGTTTCTTCAGAATGTTTTTTTTTTCCTTGCCTTTTTGGCATGCCTTTTGATTTTGTTGTTGTTAAAATCTAGGCATATTATAATGCCCAGTAATAGGTAACTGTCAGGTAAGCGGGTTTGAGGTAAAGAAGCCTTTAGCAAGAGCGTCAATCAATCCTAAAGGAAATCAACCCTGAATACTCATAGAGAGGACTTGTCTGAAGCTAAAACTCTGATACTTTGGCCACTTGATGCGAACAAGTGGTGATGCGAATGAGGAGATGTGTTTGAAAAGACCCTGATGCTGGGAAAGATTGAAGGCAAAAGGAGAAGATAGAAGCAGAGGATAAGATGGTTGAGATAGCATCACCCACTCAATGGACATGAACTTGGGAAAACTCCAGGGGATAGTGAGGGACAAGGAAGACTGATGTGCTGCAGTCCACGGGGTCACAAGAATTGAACACAGCGACTGAATGACCACAATGAGCATTTATATTTATTATACTGAGTTAGACTGTGTTTAATGCTTGCTGTAGCTTCTCTCTCCCCCACTCTTTTATTAGACAACATTTTCTCCAATCTATTTTCTTAAAACTCTAACCCTTGTTGACTATTCCCTGTGTCTTATGTGATATTAGAAGGGTAGAGGAAGGTGGAAGAAGTAACATGCTCTTCTCTGGCTGGCATAATGCTCTAATAAATTATTTTCCCTTAGAGAGTGGGCTTTTGTATAGAGAAGTCTGGGTGGATCACACAATTATTACTCTTTTTCTCCCCATGCACATTCTACAAGGAACTCTTTCTCAGATCTAAATCATAAGAAACTAGTGGGGTTATTGGAGATCAGGCCCACAAATGTAAGAGGACCCACTAAAACTACACGCCCTCAGGAGTTTCTCATTCTTTAGGCTACAGTGAGAAACTACTCTGTTACAATTCAGTGATTTGTGACAATTAGCATTTATATGTGGAGAAGGCAATGGCACCCCACTCCAGTACTCTTGCCTGGAAAATCCCATGGATAGAGAAGCCTGGTGGGCTGTAGTCCATGGGGTCGCAAAGAGTCAAACACGACTGAGCGACTTCACTTTCACTTTTTACCTTCATGCATTGGAGAAGGAAATGGCAATCCACTCCAGTGTTCTTGCCTGGAGAATCCCAGGGACGGTGGAGCCTGGTGGGCTGCTGTCTATGGGGCTGCACAGAGTTGGACACGACTGAAGTGATGCAGCAGCAGCATTTATATGTTCCTGTCAGTTTATAGCTCCAGTGGTTTTTTTCTCCAAGTAAGCAGATCTCAGTTATGACTCTCTGAATGAATCTCTTTCTCCAGTTTTCAGGGTGATGATTTGCACTGAAACATGATTTCTCTAATGGGTCCAAGAAAAATCAGATTTGCTTTTTTTTTTTTCCCTTTTTTTGTTTTCTTAGGTTAACCTTGTTGTAGAGATGGATGTATCAAATCCACACTGTTTACATCTTGGAAATGAAGCAATAAATCTGTTATTTTTAAAGATTCAATGCCATTTTACTTGAATGGCTAAATACATGCATTGTGTGGGGGAGAATGAGTTGGGGCATGACAGCACTATTTGGAGGAACAGGAATAGGTGTTACACTACTTCTTTTTGTTGACTTTTAAGAATTTTTTTTACTTCATTTTTAGATAATAGCCATTCTGGAACAATGAGGATTTCTGAAGTCTATCAAAAGCATATAATTATACATAAAAATTTTACCTGCAAAAAAGAAAAAAAATAAAACCTCACAAATGTTTTTTGTTTGGTTGGCTTTTTACTTTCCTAATTAGGCCATGAATACCTCCAGGGGTATGAAAAACTACCAGATGAAAGTGGCATATTTTTCTTGAAGGTTTGGTATAATCTCCTTAGTAAAACATGGTAAATATTATATACCAAATGAATACAAAAATTAGTGTAAGCATTGATAATAAGACATGAGCCTGGGGAAACTGTGCTTTGAGCTGTGCTCCCCAGATCTTCCATGTGTACTTTACTCTCATTTGTTACTAAGTATACTTTGATGAAAATTTTGCAGATTCTTCATTTACAATATTAAAATAGAAGTTTTTGAGAGGTGATTATTCTTCAGATGAAGTTTCCTAAATGTTTCTAACTACTTTCTCTCTCCCTTTCCAAAAATCTGCATTATTGGTTTTACTCTAGAAGTAAAAGTGGGATATATATAATTATTTTAAAATCATGCTTTTAAAAAGTAAAAATATGCTTCATAACCCTCTGTCAGTTATTTCTCTTGAAAGCTTTTTGATCAAATATTTTCTTCAGTGGTTCAATTCATAACAGAATCTTAAATGGGTAAAACAGTATTTTTAAAAATTTTTTATTTTTTTTCCCCAATACAATACATCGGAGGCATAAGATACTATATCCAATGACACCCCAGTTGAGATCCTCTTCATCTGCCTTATTATGAAAATGCATTCCCATCTGTTTGAAATTGCTTAGTAGAGGTCTTAAGCTTTTTTGCTTTCTATAAATGTAGTAAAACTTTCTTGAATTTTATCTAGTAAGGAATAAACTTAAGTAGCTTAATGACCAGAACAAGACACTCTTTCCCAGTATTTTGGTGCTTTTCAAAAAAACCCAATTTTGAAAGTTTTTCTACTTAATAAAAAGAGATAGTGACTTATTTGTATTACTCATTTCTTGTTTCTTATTACTGATAAAATATAGGAAAGGCACATCCTATGAATATCCTCATATCTAAGCCTTAAAATAAATTAGAAATTGTTTGGCTTTTATAAACCTATATGTGTTTATAGTTTATTTAATTTTCTTTTTATTTTTTTACTTAATCTATATGTTAACCTTTAAAAAGTATAATAAAGCAAATTTTAGATCTAAAGAAGAGTCTCTTTAACCATTCTGGAATACTTTAAACATGATACTAAAAATTTACAGTACTTTTAGTACACAATATACATTTCTCCTGCAAAATGATCACTTTTCTTTATTACTTTAGATATATTTAACAGAAGTTGTATGTTGTTTTTCACAAATTACTTGGTCTGGCAGTCCTAGGAGTGGATAAGCTTCTCTTAAGTGAAGGTCTAGAAGAAGAAATTTTTCTCTAGTATAAACCTTTGGTAAATAAAGATTGAAGCTCTTTTATGTTTGTTTAGAAGTCATAAGTACTGGTGTGTTTCATAATAAAAAACATTTAACCCTTGAATTTTACATGTGAGTTTCAAGGATACTGATAAACGATTGCTAAATTCTGTTTCTTCTGCATTTTATTGAAACTAGGGACATTCTTAAAGGCTATAATCCATATGATGCTAGAAGAATCTTTAACAAATTAGGCCAGTGTTAGTAGAAAGTTAGTTAGTTTATATAAAGCATCATTATTTTCATTTAATTGTTTTTGGGAGATATCTAGCAATAACATATGAAGTAAGTATGACTGCCACTAATCTGAATCTCAACATACGATGGATTAGAACTGCAAAAAATAATACAACTCTGGAATTATTCCCTAAAATTAAAATTGCAGTAAAAAAACTGAAAAATATTTCCCCTTAATACAGAGTTTTTGTTTTTTTTTTTCCCCCCTGAATACAGAAGAATTGATGCTTTTGAAGCTGTGATGTTGAAGACTCTTGAGAGTCCCTTGGACTGCAAGGAGATCCAACCAGTCCATTCTAAAGGAGATCAGTCCTGGGTGTTCATTGGAAGGACTGATGTTGAAGCTGAAACTCCAATACTTTGGCCACCTGATGTGAAGAGGTGATTCATTTGAAAAGACCCTGATGCTGGGAAAGATTGAGGGCAGGAGGAGAAGGGGACAACAGAGGATGAGATGGTTGGATGGCATCACTGACTTAATGGACATAAGTTTGAGTAAACTCCAGGAGTTGGTGATGGACAAGGGGGCCTGGCGTGCTGCAGTCCATGGGGTCACAAAGAGTCAGATGTGACTGAGTAAGTGAACTGAACTGACAGAGTTTTTATTGTAGTCATTACATTGATTTCAAAGGAGTGTTAAACCTGTGATAGTCTTTTTTTTTTGTTGTTATTAATTTTTTTACTTTACAATATTGTATTGGTTTTGCCATACATCAACATGCATCCACCATGGGTGTACACGTGCTCCCAATCCTGAACCCTCCTCCCACATCCTTCCCCATACCATCCCTCTGGGTCATCCCAGCGCACCAGCACCAAGCTTCCTATATCCTGCATCGAACCTGGACTGGCAATTTGTTTCTTATATGATATTATATATGTTTTAATGCCATTCTCCCAAATCATCCCCCCCCTCCCTCTCCCACAGAGTCCAAAAGACTATTCTATACATCTGTGTCTCTTTTGCTGTCTCGCATACAGGATTGTCATTACCATCTTTCTAAATTCCATATATATGCGATAGTCTTTGGATATTTCAACTTGACTAGTCTATAGTTCTCAATTATCCAAAAGCAAATCTAGGTGTTGATATGAAGGTATTTTGTCAATGTGATTAGAGTCCATACTTAGTTGATGCTAAGTAAGGGAGATTAATTTAGGTTATCTGGTGGGCCTGATTCTTCCAGCAGAAAAGCCCTAAGAGTTGAGGTTTCCCTAATGAAGTGTAAATTCTGCCCATGGACAGCAACTTCAGTTTATGACTGGTGTATTAGCCAGCCATTCCTGACAACCTGGTCTCTGGATTTTGAACTTACAAAGCCAGTTCCACAATTGTTTAAGCCAATTCTATGCAGTAAATTGCTTAATACATAGCCCCTCCTGGGTTTCTTCTGAACCCTGATATACTATAAAAACAAAAAACATAAATTGCAAACACTTAGTAAATATCAATTGAATTAATTCATTTATTTTAGGCTTTTTATGTAGACCATTCCTAAAGTCCTTATTGAATTTGTTACACTATCACCTCTGTTTTGTGTTTTGTTTTTTTTTGGCCATGGAGTATGTGGAATCTTAGCTCCCTTGTCTTGGAAGGCAAAGTCTTAACCACTGGAACACCAGGGAAGTACCTCTGTTTAATTTAAATTTTGTAGTTAATGGTCAGTGGAATTCTTGAATAAACTTTTTATCATGACCTCTAAGATAAACATTTTAAAACAACAAAGATATTTTCTTTGTTTTAAATGTCTCTACTTTGCCAACAAAGGTCCGTCTAGTCAAGGCTATGGTTTTTCCAGTGGTCATGTATAGATGTGAGAGTTGGACTGTGAAGAAAGCTGAGGGCCAAAGAATTGATGCTTTTGAACTATGGTGTGGGAGAAGACTCTTGAGAGTCCCTTGGACTGCAAGGAGATCCAACCAGTCCATTCTGAAGAAGATCAGCCCTGGGTGTTCTTTGGAAGGAATGATGCTAAAGCTGAAACTCCAGTACTTCGGCCACCTCATGCGAAGAGTTGACTCATTGGAAAAGACTCTGATGCTGGGAGGGATTGGGGGCAGGAGGAGAAGGGGACGACAGAGGATGAGTGGGCTTGATGGCATCACTGACTTGATGGACATGATTCTGAGTGAACTCTGGGAGTTTGTGATGGACAGGGAGGCCTGGCGTGCTGCAATTCATGGGGTTGCAAAGAGTCGGACATGACTGGGTGACTGAACCGAACTGAAGAGTTATGATGCTCATGGAGTAAATTTACTCTTTTTTGTTTGTACCATTCTACATTTGAGGAATAAATCAAATAATGTATGGAGAATCTTTATGGTGAATCACATTGTCAGAGATTGTCTTTGCCATAAGCCAAAGTACAGAGGCATTCTGTTCAAAACAGTTCTGCTATGGGCTTCAAATTACCATGTGTGAGCCAAGGAGAAGAAAATACTTTTTAGGATCAATTATTTCTTATCTAGTAATTTTCATCCTGCTGACAAATGTAGTTTGCCAATAGTTTCACACATATTCTTTTCAAGCCACACCTCAAGGGGAGAATTTTAGATAGGAACAAAGGAAACTCCATCACTTACATTTAATATATCTAGGAGGGAATATGCAAATCACCTAATAGACTTTACTAAAATATATTAATTTCATTAAATGATTGCTGGTGCAAAATTTTAAATTAATTATGCATATTGTAATTTCTGGTTATGTGTGTGTTAGTCACTGAGTTGTGTCCAACTCTTTGTGACCCCGTGAACTACAGCCCACCAGGCTCCTCTGTCCACGGAATTTTCAAGGCAAGAATACTGGAGTGGGTTGCCATTCCCTTCTCCAGGGATCTCCCCAACCCAGGGATTGAACCCAGGTCTCCTGCAGATTCTTTACCATCTGAGCCACTAGAGAAGCCCAAATTCTGGATATAATAAATGTAAAATTGAAAGCTATTATGTTTAATCTATATTTTAAAAATAACTCAAATGTGTATAGATAATTAGGATGTATTTTCCAGGCAGAAATTTATAGTGTTCCTCAGATAATAATTGGGTTTTTAATTAAAATCCTCGAGGTTTTAATTATGACTTTCTCCCCAGCTTTTTTCATCTCTTTGTGTTTAAATGTCCATTTAAAAATATTTGTTTAGAACTTGAAAACTGTCTTCACTTGAAAGTTATATTTATTAAAACAAAAATAAAATGGCATCTGACAAAAACATTTGAGCCATAACATTAATTTGTTCTTTTCATACATATCTAATATCCTAGGCATTATTCTGTGTTAAGCACTGAAAATAAAAAGAATGAACAATATCATGTGTTTCTTGAAGAAACTCATGTGTGAGTGACAGAAAGTATCCTTATCTAAGAATCTGTCTAATTTTTCTCTATTCAAAGATACTCAGCACCATAACAGTTAAATTTGTAGTTTTATGTCCATTATGGACAATTTAGTGTATTTATCAGGAAAGTATAAGGTTCAGAGGATACGTACTTGCAAAAGATATAGTCCTTTCTCATTTCCGTGAAAACAAATCCTCTTCTGTGAAATGATAAGATGATGGTTCATCCCACTCTCCAAAGACAGTTACTCAAAAGGAAAAACTAATCTTTCTTTTCTTGTATTTCACCTTCATACACCTTACTGTTCTTGGCTTTTAACTAGGTTTGGGTTTCAGCATGACTTAGAGAGTCATGGGAGCAAGATATTTCCTCAATTTCCGAATGTATAGTTAAAATAGTTATCATAAGAAATTGAATATTTACCTTGACACTTGGAGAGAAAGCTATCACGGTAAGAACAGCAAAGTGGAAGAAAATTAAGTTTCTCCTCTTTGCCAAATAATATACCAATAAACAGTGCAATATCCCTCAGGGACTAACAGAGAATAGCAGTATATTTAAAATTTTGAAAGGCACAGAAGTGACAATACATTCTAAATTTCTTTTTTATTCCCTCATTTGTTGGCAAGTGCATGCGTGCAGAGTTGCTCAGTCCTGTCTGACTCTTTGCAACTATATGGACTGTAGCCTGCCAGACTCCTCTGTCCATGGAATTTTCCAAGCAAGAATATTGAAGTGGGTTTCCATTTCCTACTCCAGGGGATCTTCCTGACCCAGGGGTTGAACTTGCATGTCTTGCATTGGCAGGCAGATTCTTTACCACCCAGCCACCTGGAAGCCTAAAAATTTGTTCTATGATAAATAGTTCAATAATTGTCTTTAAAGGACAACTTACAGCTTAATAGTTTTAAATAGATGAAGCAATAGTCATTGAGGAATACAATGTGGAATTTAAAAATGTTAAAAAACAGATTTCTGTTTTAACCCATTTAATTTTTATAAGACAAAAAGAGATGTTAAGTTCCCCCAAACAATGATTTAAATCACAAATTTCCAAATGCCTGAAGATTTTAATCAATATTTTTTAACAATTGTAGATCTTCTTTAGTTGTTAAAGTATAAATCTGGAGAATTGAATTTTAATAAGAGTACTAGAAGAAGCTATGACAAACTGAGATAGCATGCTGAAAAGCAGAGACGTTACTCTGCCAACAAAGGTCCGTATAGTCAAGGCTATGGCCTTACCAGTAGTCACGTAGGGTTGTGAGAGTTAGACCATAAAGAAGGCAGAGCATTGAAGAATTGATGCCTTCAAACTATAGTGCCAGAGAAGACTCCTGAGAGTCCCTTGGAAGCAAGATCAAACCTGTCAATCTTAAGGGAAATCATCCTTGAATACTCATTGGAAGAACTGATATTGAAGTTGAAACTCCAGTATTTTGGATGTCTGATGCAAAGAGTTGACTCATTTGAAAAGTCCTTGATGCTGGGAAAGTTTGAGGGCAGAAGGAGAAGAAAGCACCAGAAGATGAGATAGCTGGAAGCCATCAATGATGCAATCAATGGACATGAACTTGGGCAAACTTTGGGAGATGGTGAGGGTCAGAGAAGCCTGGCTTGCTGCAGTCCATGGGATCGCAGAGTCAGATGTAACTGGTGACTGAACAACAACAACAACAACGAGAACAAGATTGATTTATAAGTTTAAATGGTTTATAACATTTTGCTGTTAGTTTTATACACTTGTTTTCAGTTAATGAAATTCTTGCTTTTTTCCTTCTCTTATAGTATTATTTTGTGAATGAAAATTATCCTAATTAGAAAAATATGAAACATGTTTATAAAAATACTACTCCCTTGCCTCTACTTTTAAACTACATATAAAAGTATCAGTTAGTGCTCAAGGGCTTTTGAATAGAAAAATTATCATGTAAATTGCACCGAGTGGCTCATGTATGTGCGGTAAACAATTTTACTCATTTAATGGATGCAAGAGGGAAAGGAATTTCTGAATTTATTTTTAGCATGTTTTAACCATCAATGAGTTATGTGAAATTGTGAATCATGCTTTATATCCCACTTGTATGGTGCCAAATCTGTTCTTTATTAAAGCTAGCTCCCAGAGGCATCCTGAAAATGTTTACCCTATAGCTTAGACTGTGTCCATATGTTAGCAAAGTACTGTTTAAATTGGTAGAGAACATAACCTTTCCATCTACAACAAAAATATGCACTAAAAAATAAAAAATCCTTCATGCAATGCTAAAAAATTGATAGCTTTTATTGGACTTTCTGTTCCCTCTTCATCCTAAAATTTTGTGTTACTGTATTTTACTACCATGAGACTTTATGTCCTTGAAATCCAAATGCTCTAGTTAACACTATAAACCAAGATCCAGAGATTATTGAGTAGGTTCCTGACGTTAAAATATCAGATCATTTGGTTCAAACAACTGTCATTATTATAATGTTTTTTAGAAAAATATGCTTTTGAGATCATGCTTACAGAACATACTCATGATTTCAATCCCACACAATATTTTAATTCCATAAGGTGTGTGGGTGGCTATTTCAAATTGACATAGTTTTGTGTTATTTTTTACATGCAAAATTATTATCAGATGGAGGGGAAATTAGATATTCCGAATCTGATGAAAAAAAAAAACAAACCCTCAGTGTTCTTGACTTATATCACCAACTGCTAGCTACTGCTAAAATGTATCCATTTTTGGAAAATGAACAACCTTGACAGCATTGGTAGTCTTAATAAAAAATAAAAATAGAACTTTCTCAAAATATCTGAACAAAATTCTTCTAATAAGTGGCTGGATGTATGAGAAAAATTTATAACTGACCCATGATACTCACTGACAAATATTTTCTAAAATGTAATCATAGGTATTAATATAAATGAATATTTTTAGATTGATCTTATGAAATATCTTGATATACATTTTAGTAACAATAAAAATAACACTTTACAGAACACTTTATCCCTAGTTTTCAGTCATTGGATATTTCAATTGATAGGAAATTAAGCATCTTTGGTCAAGTAAGGACATATCAATATGCTTACCAATGATGTAATATATCACAATGTAGAATAAATTCAATAACCTTAACAATCTGTTTTACAAGGCAACTGAAATATGTTAGTTATTTTGTCAAGTTATCAAGGATATATACATAAAGTTTTGAATATTAGTGCATTTATAAAATAAGGAGGTTTATAAACTAACATTTTAAGCACTTTAATGAGAGAATTTGAATGATATCATAGGCAGAAATGCTGACTACATGTTCACTGTACTCCTCCTTGTTAGAGGTTTTTGATCTTTTTTCGTAATCTGATATGGGAACATATAGCATATTGTTAGTGCTTTATTTTTCATTTTCCCTGAATTCCAGTGAAGGAAATGGATTCCTTGGTATCTAGTATTTTGTTTGTTTGTAAAACTTATTTTTCCCTGGTAGCTCAGATGGTAAAGCATCTGTCTACAATGTGGGAGACCTGGGTTCGATCCTTGGGTCAGGAAGATTCCCTGGAGAAGGATATGGCAACCCACTCCAGTACTCTTGCCTAGAAAATCCCACAGACGGAGGAGCCTGGTGTCCACGGGGTTGGAAAGAATCAGACACGACTGAGCAACTTCACTTCCCTTCTACAAATATTCTTTTTATATCTCTAATGTGATTTTCCATTAAGTTGTTTTATCACTGCATTGTATTCTTGCTATATTACTGATTTTAACTCCTTGCCTGTCAACATTATCTAGCTTTAAAACAATTATTTTTCAGTCTGTTACAGTGATAAACAGCAAGCAAAACAGAGCAGTTCGACTGTCTCTGCATGGAGAACTCTTAACTAGTTAAATCACACTGTTCATCTAGTTTAGGATGATTTCTGGGCAGCAGTGCCACCAGAGATCCTAGCTCCAAGGACCCCTGAAGACATGAGAATCCTCTGTATCCTCAGGTTATCTTATCTTCTCAATCCCTCTCCATCAAAACAATTGATATCTGTAGCTACATTTTCAAGAAGGAGGAAGGTATGGCCCAAATTTCTAATCTCCAAAGTTCTCCAAGATGACCATTCATCTTTGATTTAGTGGCTAAATTGCTCCAGTTGAAAGTTGATAGATCTCAGTAAGATGGATTTAAGTCAACATCTTTATCGAAACCCCTATCATCTTTATTATTTAAAAAAGAAATTTAAATTGTTGCTGTACAGAATAAGACAGAAGATTACATCCTTTCACTCCACAATTATTGAATATATGTGTCTCATATTACATTATTAAACATAAATTAGCTTTCAAGCCTGAAGCATACACTCTCCCACCCTCTGGGAATATCAGTTGCTTGTACCTCTCAGTGAAGTCCTTTTCTTTTAATTAACCTTTGTTGTAGAAATTTGTTTTGTCTATACTTATATCTAATCTTGGGTCAGTTTGCCTTCAATGGCTTGCAGATGTGGGGAGCAATTTTGGGACAACACTGAACCATCAAAGCCTCAAGACCCTCCCATGGGATTTGGCTGAGGACTTTGTTGTGATTACTTCATAGTCCAACTTCTCTCTTTGTCCAATCCTATTTCTAACTCCTCCTCATGTGTGTTGATATTGAGATCATACCCAAGTGAATCTCTGAACTCAAATTTCTACCTCAGTTTATTTTTTTGAAACACAGTTGCACATTGCTCATTATCAATCTTAACATACACTAACATGTTTTTACAAATTTTAATATTACTCTTCACCCAAATAAATTAATTTTTTGAAGCAGAAAAAGTAAACACAGGGAATACTGAATTAGTCAACTATCCTCATGAAACAAACAAAAAATAGAAATCACTATGAAGAATAGAAAGGACCATAATCAAACTTTATAACCTACTTGATAGTCAAGTAGCTAATTAACATTGTTATGAATCCAGAGACAGAAGGAGCATTTAAGGCTACACTTTAAGCAATAATTTATCCAAATACCCCAAATAAGGGAGAAGGCAATGGCACCCCACTCCAGTACTGTTGCCTGGAAAATCCCATGGATGGAGGAGCCTGGTGGGCTGCAATCCATGGGGTCGCTAAGAGTCAGACACGACAGAGTGACTTCACTTTCACTTTCCACTTTCATGCATTGGAGAAGGAAATGGCAACCCATTCCAGTGTTCTTGCCTGGAGAATCCCATGGACAGAGAAGCCTGGTAGGCTGCAGTCCATGGGGTCGCACAGAGTCGGACACAACTGAAGCGACTTGGCAGCACCCCAAATAAAGACCTGACCACAAGGAATAAAACTCTTATCATCTGGCAGATGATTCTTTTTATGGCTCCTCAAACTATAATAAAATTGAAATTAGGCATAAGCAATGTTTAGTATTTTAATAATTTTAGTATTTAGGGCTTCCCTGGTGGCTCAGTGGTAAAGAATCTGTCTGCCAATGCAGGATATGTGGATTTGATCCCTGGGTCAGGAAGATTCCCTGGAGAGAGAAATGGCAACCTACTCCAGTATTCTTGCCTTTCAAATTTCATGGATAAAGGCGCTTGGCAGGCTGTAGTCAATGGAGTCACAAAAGAGTCGGACACTATTTAGTGACTAAACAACAACATTTAGTAATGCTAACAAAGGATCATTAGGACAAACACTGAGAGTGGTATAATATGACCCATCTGGTCTAAAAGAATTTATAATTTTAGAAGGAGATAAAGAGTTTCTGTGTAATAAAAATTATGTGGAAGTCATGAGGGATTAAAAAGTCTCTGACTTAGCAAATATAACTTTGAAAAATTAAAGTCTCAGTCAAATTACAAATATTAAAAAAAAAATAAAATAAAAATAAATCTACTAAGGGAAGCTATAAGGTCCCAGATCTTGATCAAAATTCATGGATTTCATAACACATGTTCTTTAAAGCTGACTGTTCTGAGGTAGTTATCTTTTCCTTGTTGCTTTTATAGTATCACAGCAAAGCAAAGAAGGTATCATGACAAATATTTTTATAAACTTATTCAAAATAATCAGTCATATATTAAATTGCATTGTAAATGACTTAAGATGAGCTGTGTTTAATGAAAGTTCATATTTATAAAAATTAATTTTGAACTTTAGTATATTGATACAGGTACATTTAATAAATTCTACATAAGAATGCATTAAGCACAGAAATGTAGGTGATTTTTTCCAAATACATAACTTCTTATTTATTAAAGAAAAGAACAAAAGCTCTTAAATCTTTTTATACATTTTATATATAATTCACACTTTTAGCAGTATTTGCATAGTGATTATTATAATACTAATATCATAAAAGGAATCTTTTTTCCAAAGCCCACTTTTAAATGTTGCACCAAAACTTCATATGCTGTGGTAATGCTGATTTAATATATTCCTCACCTGAATTGGAGGTACTCATTCATTACTCCCATCACATACTCTGACATCTCTTGTCTAAGAATTGCATCTTTTCTAATATTCAGTATTTGACATGATAATAAGAGTTAACCAAACATTTTCCCATTTAGCTGTTGCCAAAACTCACCCCTGTCTCATTTTTATGTTTGCTGTAGAAATGAAAGGATGACCAATTTGCTAATAAATGAGTGCTTTCCCATCAGGCACATTACAATGTACAACTATATTGGGATCATTTTTTAAAAAGAAAAAGACTTTTTTTTCCCCCATAGGACAATGCAGTCACAGTTTATGAGCTAAAAATAAGTTCTAATTCAGACAGAGCTTTACAAGCCTTTATCTGTCCTTTATTACATTCTGTTAACATCATGCTCATTCCTGTCTCTCTAACATAGATAACTATATTTTATCCAAATTCTCTATCACTAGAATTTAATGAATCATGGTATCTATATTTTGTCAAAGAGGCTGTCTTTTTTTGGAGAAACATAAGATCATAGTTTATAGTTAAACTGATGCTTTAATTAAAGTAAATTTCTGATATTTTAAGTTTTGACATGCAAACTATTTTAATCTCAATTAACCTTGATTGCTGAATTCTATTCCTCTTAGAGTCAATCTCCTCTGCATTGCCCTGATCAGATACACATGTTGCCAGCTACCCTCCCCCAACTCATGGGCAATTCTGCCCATTAAAATTATTAGTGAATTTGATTTTAAAGGCATGTGACTTCAAAAACCTTTAAAGAAAAGGTAATATCTTTTAAGAAACACAACACAGATAATGTGTTTGGAGCCAGAAGGTATTAATTTCAATTCTGGATTTCACCTCTATTACTTTTTGTGTGCTAAGCCAATTCAGTTGTGTCTGACTCTTTGCGATCCCAATCATTGTAGCCCACCAGGCTCCTCTGTCCATGGGATTCTCCAGGCAAGAATACTGGAGTAGGTTGCCATTTCCTCCTCCAGGGGATCTTTCCAACTCAGAGATCAAACCCATGTCTCTTGTGACTCCTGCATTGACAGAAAAGTCCTTTAGACAAATAAATACACATCTCTTGTATAGCCTTAAGATACTTCCTTGGAATGGAAAATATAATAATAATAATAGCTAACATATATTAAGCACTT
This sequence comes from Bison bison bison, assembly GCF_000754665.1. Lineage (NCBI taxonomy): Eukaryota > Metazoa > Chordata > Mammalia > Artiodactyla > Bovidae > Bison > Bison bison. The sequence goes on from NW_011495021.1 coordinate 3,808,145, forward strand.
ATGGCACCTACTATCTTTTAGGAACTAAGCAGTTTACTTGGTTATGTCATTTAAACTCACAACAACTGTATAAGATTTGGCATTATTAAATCCCCAGTTTCCAGATACATAAATTGGAGATAACAATACTTGTCCTTCTTATTCTTTAGCGTTAATATAAATGAGAAGATAAATTTGGTTAATATAAATGAGACTGTCTCCCAAAAAACTCACTGTTCTTTCTCCTCCTACCCTCTTCTCTGTTCTAGACCACCTGTCCTCTTCACAAATTTATTGATATACATATTTTCCTGCTTAACCAATGAAACAACTCAGTCTTCAGAGAGAGGCCCAGGACCAAGGTATCTTAGCAGCACAATACAAAACAATCTAGGAACTTGAGAAAAAGTGAAAGAAGTGAAGGAAGGAGTAGTTTGAGCACTTCAGAAGTAGGAAGATACAGTTCTTCAGGTTGTGGAAGTGAAGGGAGCAGAGATATATACCAGTGCCACTCTTCTCATAGAAACCCGGTCCCTCATAGTGATGGTAGACAGACTGTTTGGGGTGAGACTTTAATATGTGATATTTTGATTTATTTTATATATATGTATATGCATATATTAGGGCTTCCCTCATAGTTCAGTTGGTAAAGAATCTGCTGCAATGCAGGAGACCCAGGTTTAATTCCTGGGTTGGGAAGATTCTCTGGAGAAGGAAATGGCAGCCGACTCCAGTATTCTTGCCTAGGGAATCCCATGGACAGAGGAGCCTGGCAGGCTACAGTCCATGGGATCATAAGAGTTGGACACGACGGACACGACTGAGAGACTAAACCACCACCACCATATGCACATATTATTCTGATGACTAAATTATATTTCTCATATATATTTGGTCTTCATCCATGGTGTCTGAACTCAGAGACTTCAAATCTATTAGAACTTCCTAAGTGTTGTGAGGTCATTAAATGTTTTTTGTGATGTTAATGAGGCAAGTTTTGGAAAACACCTGAGCCTGGGTGCTAGTTGCCAGTGGAGTCAAACTTGTTATTGTTTAGTCACTAAGTTGTGACTGACTCTTTGTGACCATGTGGACTGCAGCATGCCAGGCTTTCCTGTTCTCTGCTGTCTTCTGGAGTTTGCTCAAAAGTGGTGGTGGGGGGGCGGTGGAGGGGAGGGAGCAACAGAGGATGAGATGGTTGGATGGCATCACTAACTCAAAGGACATGAATTTGACCAAATCTTGTAATTAGAGAGTAGGAACTGTCAGGTCCACCCCTGACCTCAGTTCAGTTCAGTTCAATTGCCCAGTCGTGTCCGACTCTTTGAGACCCCATGGACTGCAGCACGCCAGGCCTCCCTGTCCCTCACCAACTCCCGGAGTTTACTCAAATTCATGCCTGTTGGGTTGGTGATACCATCCAACCATCTCACCTCTATTGTCCCCTTCTCTTCCTGCCTTCAATCTTTTCCAGCATCAGGGTCTTTTCCAATGAGTCAGCTCTTCGCAAGAGGTGGCCAAAGTATTGGAGTTTCAGCTTCAACATCAGTCCTTCCAATGAACACTCAGGACTGATCTCCTTTAGGATGGACTGGTTGGATCTCCTTGCAGTCCAAGAGATTGTCAAGAGTCTTCTCCAACACCATAGTTCAAAAGCATCAATTCTTTGATGCTCAGCTTTCTCTGTAGTCCAACTCTCACATCCATACATGGCTACTGGAAAAACCGAAGTTTTGACTAGACGGACTTTTACCGGTCAAGCAATGTCTCTACTTTTTAATATGCTGTCTAGGTTGGTCATAACTTTCCTACCAAGGAGTAAGCATCTTAATTTCATGGCTGCAGTCACCATCTGCAGTAATTTTGGAGCCCCAAAAAATAAAGTCTGACACTGTTTCCACTGTTTCCTCATCTATTTCCCATGAAGTAATGGGACTAGATGCCATGATCTTTGTTTTCTGAATGTTGAGTTTTAAGCCAACTTTTTCACTCTCCTCTTTCACTTTCATCAAGAGGCTCTTTAGTTCCTCTTCACTTTCTGCCGTAAGGGTGGTGTCATCTCATATCTGAGGTTACTGATATTTCTCCCGGCAATCTTGATTCCAGCTTGTGCTTCTTCCAGCCCAGCATTTCTCATGATGTACTCTGCGTATAAGTTAAATAAGCAGAGTGACAATATACAGCCTTGACGTACTCCTTTTCCTATTTGGAACCAGTCTGTTCCATGTCCAGTTCTAACTGTTGCTCCCTGACCTGCATACAGATTTCTCAAAAGCCAGGTCAGGTGTTCTGGTATTCCCATCTCTTTCAGAATTTTCCACAGTTTATTGTGATTCACACAAAGGCTTTGGCATAGTTAATAAAGCAGAAATAGATGTTTTTCTGGAACTCTCTTGCTTTTTTTGTGATCCAGTGGATGTTGGAAATTTGATCTCTGGTTCCTAAGACTTTTCTAAAACCAGCTTGAACATCTGGAAGTTCGCGGTTCACATACCGTTGAAGCCTGGCTTGGAGAATTTTGAGCATTACTTTACTAACATGTGAGATGAGTGCAATTGTGCAGTAGTTTAAGCATTCTTTGGCATTGCCTTTCTTTGGGATTGGAATGAAAACTGACCTTTTCCAGTCCTGTGGCCACTGCTGAGTTTTCCAAATTTGCTGGCATATTGAGTGCAGCACTTCCACACCATCATCTTTCAGGATTTGAAAGAGCTCAACTGGAATTCCATCATCTCCACTAGCTTTGTTCGTAGTGATGCTTTCTAAGGCCCACTTGACTTCACATTCCAGGGTGTCCGGTTCTAGGTGAGTGATCACACCGTCATGATTATCCTGGTCATGAAGGTCTTTTTTGTATAGTTCTTCTGTGTATCCTGCCACCTCTTTTTAATATGTTCTGCTTCTGTTAGGTCCATACCATTTCTGTCCCTTATTGAACCCATCTTTGCATGAAATGTTCCCTTGGTATCTCTAATTTTCTTGAAGAGATCTCTAGTTTTCCCATTCTTTTGTTTTCCTCTATTTCTTTTCATTGATCACTGAGGAAGGCTGTCTTATCTCTTTTTGCTATTCTTTGGAACTCTGCATTCAGATGCTTATATCTTTACTTTTGTCCTTTGCTTTTCACTTCTCTTCTTTTCACAGCTATTCGTAAGGCCTCCTCAGACAGCCATTTTGCTTGTTTGCATTTCTTTTCCAGGGGGATGGTCTTGATCCCTGTCTCCTGTACAATGTCAGGAACCTCTGACCATAGTTCATCAGGCACTCTATCTATCAGATCTAGTCCCTTAAATCTATTTCTCACTTCCACTGTATAATCATAAGGGATTTAATTTAGGTCATACCTGAATGGTCTAGTGGTTTTCCATACTTTCTTCCATTTCAGTCTGAATTTGGCAATAAGGAGTTCATGATCTGAGCCACAGTCAGCTCCCAGTCTTGTTTTTGCTGACTGTATAGAGCTTCTCCATCTTTGGCTGCAAAGAATATAATCAATCTGATTTCAGTGTTGACCATCTGGTGATGTCCATGTTTAGTCTTGTGTTGTTGGAAAAGGATGTTTGCTATGAGCAGTGAAATTTCTTGGCAGGGACTGGATATTATACAGTATTTCCCTCCAAACGGCCAACCATTTCTTGGTTTTCCCTCCACAAGACTGTAGAGGAAACATTGTGGGCCAGGAATTGCCCAAGGAAAGGAGCATGAAACAGGAGGGAAGGGGCAGGGCACAACTTTGAAAGAATGATATAGCCCAAGGATGTAACATAAACTTATTAAAATTAAATGGGTCCAAGATGACAAGTCATATTCAACTAAACCTTGATCTTCAATCTGCAAGCTAAACAACACGCCCAGAAGTGCTAGGACAGTTCCAGTTCAGTTCAGTTCAATTCAGTCACTCAGTCATGTGCTACTGTTTGTGATCTCATTGACTGCAGCAAGCAAGGCCTCCCTGTCCTTCAACAACCCCTGGAGTTTACTCAAACTCATGTGCATCAAGTTGGTGATGCCATCCAACCCTCTCATGCTGTGTCATCCCCTTCTCCTCCTGCCTTCAATCTTTTCCAGCATCAGGGTCTTTATAAATGAGTCAGCTCTTTGCATCAGGAGGCCAAAGTACTGGAGTTTCTGCTTCAGCATCAGTTCTTCCAATGAATATTCAGGACCTATTTCATTTAGGATGTACTGGTTGGATCTCCTTGCAGTCCAAGGGACTTTCAAGAGTCTTCTTGAACATCACAGTTCAAAAGCATCAATTCTTCCACACTCAGCTTTCTTTATACTCCAGCTCTCAAATCTATACACAGCTACTGGAAAAACCAAAGCTTTGACTAGATGGACCTTTGCTGGCCATAATGTCTCTGCTTTTTAATATGCTGCCTAGGTTGGTCATAACTTTCCTTTCAAGGAGTAAAAGTCTTTTAATTTCATGGCTACAGTCACCATCTGCAGTGATTTTGAAGCCCCAGAAGATAAAGTCTGTCACTGTTTTCACTGTTTCCCCATCTATTTCACATGAAGTGATGGGACCAGATGCCATGATCTTAGTTTTCTGAATGTTGAGCTTTAAGCCAACTTTTTCACTCTCCTCTTTCACTTTCATCAAGAGGCTCTTTAGTTCTTCTTCACATTCTGCCATAAGTGTGGTGTCATCTATATATCTTAGGTTATTGATATTTCTCCCAGAAATCTTGATTCCAGCATGTGCTTCATCTAGCCCAGCGTTTCTCATGATGTACTCTGCATATAAGTTAAATAAACAGGATGACAATATACAGCCTTGTTATACTCCTTTCCTAATTTGGAAACAGTCTGTTGTTCCATGTCCAGTTCAAACTGTTGCTTCCTAACCTGCAAACAGATTTCTCAAGAGGCAGGTAAAGTGGTCTGGTATTCCCACCTCTTGAAGAATTTTTCAGTTTGTTGTGAGTCACACAGTCAAAGGCTTTGGCCTAGTCAATAAAGCAGAAGTATAAGTTTTTTGAAATTTTTGATTTTTCAATGATCCAACAGATGTTGGCAATTTGAGTCCTGGTTCCTCTGCCTTTTCTAAGTCTGGCTTGAACATCTGGACATTCATGGATCATGTACTGTTGAAGCCTGGCTTGGAGAATTTTGAGCATCACTTTGCTAGCATGTGAGATGAGTGCAGTTTTGCAGTAGTTTGAACATTCAATGTTATTGCATTTCTTTGGGATTGGAATGAAAACTGACCTTTTCCAGTCCTGTGGCCACTGCTGAGTTTTCCAAATTTGCTGATATATTGAGTGAATCACTTTCATAGCATCATCTTTTAGGATTTGAAATAGCTCAACTGGAATTCCATAACCTTCACTCGCTTTGTTTGTAGTGATTCTTCGTAAGGCCCACTTGACTTTGCATTCCAGGATGTCTGGCTCTAGGTGAGTGATCACACCATCATGACTATCTGGGTCATTAATATCTTTTCTATACAGTTCTTATGTGTTTTCTTACCACCTCTTCTTAATATCATCTGCTTCAGTTGGGTCCATACCATATCTGTTCTTTATTCTGCCCATCTTTGCATGAAATATTCCCTTCGTATCTCTAAATTTCTTAAAGAGATCTCTCATCTTTCCCATTCTGCTGTTTTCCTCTATTTCTTTTCATTGATCACTGAGGAAGGCTTTCTTATCTTTCCTTGCTATTCTTTGGAACTCTGCCTTCAAAAGGGTATATGTTTCCTTTTCTCCTTTGTGTTTTGCTTCTCTTCTTTTCACAGCTATTTGTAAGGCCCCATCAGAAAACCATTTTGCATTTTTGCATTTCTTTTTCTTGGGGATGGTCTTTATCACTGCCTCCTGTACAATGTCACATACGTCTGTCCATAGTTCTTCAGGCAGTCTGTCTATCAGATCTAATACCTTCAATCTATTTCTCACTTTCACTGTATAATCTTAAGGGATTTGATTGAGGTCATACCTTGATGATCTAGTGGGTTTCCCTACTTTATTCAATTTAAATCTGAATTTGCAATAAGGAGTTCATTATCTGAGCCACAGACAGCTCCCTGTCTTGTTTTGGCTGACTGTATAGTGCTTCTGCATCTTTGGCTGCAAAGAATATAATCAATTTGATTTCAGTATTAACCATCTGGTGATGTCTATGTGTAGAGTCGTCTCTTGTGTTGTTGGAAGAAGGTTTTTTTCCATGACCTGTGTGTTCTCTTGGCTAAATTCTGTTAGTCTTTGCCCTGCTTCATTTTGTACTCCAAGACCAAATTTGCCTGTTACTCCAGGTGTTTCTTGACTTACTACTTTTTCATTCCAGTCCCCTATAATGAAAAGGACATCTTTTCTGGGTGTTAGTTCTAGAAGGTCTTGTAGGTCTTCATAGAACCATTCAAATTCAGCTTCTTCAGCATTACTTATTGGGGCATAGATTTGGATTACTGTAATATTGAATGATTTGCCTTGGAAACGAACAGAGGTCATTCTGTAGTTTTTGAGATTCAATCCAAGTACTGCATTTCAGATTCTTTTGTGGATTATGAGGGCTTTTCCACTTCTTGTAAATGATTCTTGCCCACAATAGTAGATATAATGGTCATCTGAGTTAAATTCTCCCTGTCCAGTCCATTTTAGTTTGCTGATTCCTAACATGTTAATGTTCCCTCTTCCCATCTCCTGTTTGACCATTTCCAATTTGCCTTGATTCATGGACCTAACATTCCAGGTTCCTGGGTGCATTATTGCTCTTTATAGCATCAGACTTTATTTCCATCAGCAGTCAAATCCACAACTGGGTGCTGTTTTTGCTTTGGCTCCATCTCTTCATTCTATTTGGAATTCTTTCTCCACTGATCTCCAGTTACATATTGGGTGCCTATCAACCTGAGGAGTTCATCTTTCAGTGTCCTATCTTTTTGCCTTTTCATACTGTTCATGAGGTTCTCAAGGCAAGAATACTGAAGTGGTTTGCCATTCCCTTCTCCTGTTTGTTTTGTCAGAACTCTCCTCCATGACCCATTTGTCTTTGGTGGCCCTACACAACATGGCTCACAGTTTCATTGAGGTAGACAAGGCTGTGGTCCATGTGGTCAGATTGGTTATTTTTCTGTGAAAGTGGTTTTCAGTCTGTCTGCCTTCTGATGGAGAAGGATAAGAGGCTTATGAAGCTTCTTGATGGGAGAGACTGACTAAGGGGGAAACTGGGTCTTGTTCTGATGGGCGGGGCCATGCTCAGTAAATCTTTAATCCAATTTTCTGTCTATGGGTGGGGCTGTGTTCCCTCCCTGTTATTCACCTGGGGCCAAACTATGGTGGAGGTAATAAAGACAGTGGTGACCTCCTTCAAAGGGTCCCATACACACTGCTACACTCAATGCCCCCAACCCTGGAGCAGGCCACCGCTGACCCATGCCTCCAACCAGAGACTCCTAGAAACTCACGGGCAAGTCTGGGTCAGTCTCTTGTGGGGTCACTGCTCCTTTCTCCTGGGTCCTGGTGCACACACAGTTTTGTTTGTGCCCTCCAAGAGTCTATGTCCCCAGCCCTGTGTAAGTTCTGATGGCTGTATGGTGGTGTTAATGGTGACCTCCTCCAAGAGGGCTTATGCCGTACTCAGGTCTCCTGCACCCAGAGCCCCTCCCCCTGCAGCAGTCCACTGCTGACCCATACCTCCTCAGGAGACACTCAAACACAGTTCTGTCTCAGTCTCTGTGCAGTCTCTGGGTCCTGGTGTGGACAAGGTATGTTTCAGCCCTCTGAGCATCTCTGGTGGGTATGGGGTTTGATTCTTAAGAAGATTTTGCCCCTCCTCTCATCTTGCTAGTGCTTTTCCTCACAGTTTCAAGGCATGGTCAAAAGACCGAGGAGTAGGTGGTTCCCCAATTGTTGGAATGATTCTCCCACTCGTTAGCATATGAAATCACCCAGCTCATAAAAAACTAAACACACCACATTTCAAGGCTTCCCCACTCGCCCTCTGTGAGGCTCACACCCTGTGGAGTGTGTTTCTCTCTAAATCCAAATAAATCTACCTCTTACCTATCACTGTATCTCTCATTGAACTTTTTAAATGAGACATCAAGAACCTTAGCTTCAATAGGTCCTGAAGCCAGGCACCGTGTGTTTTGGCAGACTCAAGTCCTAGTTGGATATGACTGAGTGAGAAAACATAGCACAGAGTCGCTGCCACGTGGGTTTGAATCCCAATCTTTTTTTTTTTTTTTTAACTTTACAATATTGTATTAGTTTTGCCAAATATCGAAATGAATCCGCCACAGGTATACCTGTGTTCCCCATCCTGAACCCTCCTCCCTCCTCCTTCCCCATACCCTCCCTCTGGGTCATCCCAGTGCACCAGCCCCAAGCATCCAAGTAAACAGTTTCAAGCACAACTTTTAGAAATGGAAAGATGATGACCTGCCCAATATTTTGTAAGCAGTGGCATAGATGGAGAGAGGAGCTTAAGGATGGGAAGTAAAAGCAGTGGGAAAAAACATGCCAAGGAATGCACTTCATAGCCTGCCAGAAAATCTGCTAAAAACCTGACCTATGCTCACAGTTTTCAATGGCCTGATCCTTGGCACAAAGAAGATTCAGGACAGAAGAATTCCCACACGCTTGGGCAACAGTTACTAAGGCACAGCAGACAGTAGAGCCTTTGGGACATCCTGGAGTACCCACAGCCCTTTGCCTGTTCGTGGGAGGTTTGAGGAAATAAGAAATGAAAAACTGTAAAGGAATTAAGATTTTGTTAGCCATATGTCCTTCCAGCCACAGGAGTGAGGACCTCCTGCCTTAACTGGAGATCTTCTGGAATCTGAGACTGAGCCATGTGAGCTTTCTGCTGAGTTTGTTTTCACTGTCCCAGTTTCTAGTACTCCGGGCTTCTTGTCACTGCCCCTGTGCTGGGTTTTCTTCATGTTCAGCTTCCACCATTGGAGCTTTTGCTGATTTGGGCTTCTTTTGTGCTTGTCTTCCACCTCATGGGGGCTGAGTTGAGGTTTTTTAATCCAGGTTAAATCTGAGTCATGGCACCATAGATGTCAGGGGAGCGTGTCATTTCCTTGGTTCTGTCTCACTGCAGCAAAAATTTGAAACAACAGATGAACCAGTGTTACAGCTCTGTGTTACAGCTCAGTTTTATTTGGCAAGCAAAGAAAAATACATCCTCGGGGCATGAGGGTGGCCGAACAGAAATAAGCAAAATGAAGAGAAGCCCGAGCTCAATTTTTGCTCCTCTTTTTATATGTTTTTTTTTTTTTTTTCTCCTCCCCCTGAGCCTGCCCTATGTAAACTGGGCTAGCCAGGAGAGTGTTTGCTCCACCCGAGGTCCTCACTCTGGTCTTCCGACCTTCCTTTGTTCTATTTTCGTGGGCTTTCCCCTTTTTCGTCTTTTAGCCACCACCATTTTGAACTCCTTTTTCCTATTCTATCTACCTAACAATGCCAACGTGACTTCAATTCCCCAATAACTGCTAATCTCCCATTCTTCCCTGGGAGTGAAGGCTGATGCCATGTCCCACTCGCTGTCTGCCACACAGAGTGCAGTGTTGCTGCAGAACCTTGCTTCAGACAGGTAGGCTTCCCCTAAATATTAAACTGTTAATGTCTGTCACTAACTCCAGATACTTGCTTTGGTAAGGAAGCTAGGGCAATACAGGGTTTGTGGGCCTTCGCTGTGCAACCAAACCATTGTGGGAGCAGCAAGGAGACTGAGAACACTCCCATGATGGCAAGATGCCTGGAAATAAGGATGGGAATAAGAAGTTGTGGGGAGCCATCCACTAACATTTAGGGCCTGTAAGTTACAACATGGGTGTAATCCTGGGGTGGCCATCCATTAATGTGGAGCCTGAAAGTTGCAGGGGTAATCTCAAAAGCTGTGGGGAAAATCTCAAAAGTTGTGGCAAAATCTCCACTCATATCTCAGACCTCTGGTAGCTGTGCTTGATGAATGGAGGTCTTCAAGAGAGTACGGAGAACACTGAGACACCCCCAAGGCTGTTGCAGAGATATTGGCAACTGTAACAATGGGGAGATAGAAGTTAGACTGATAAGTCAGTGGCCACAGCTATGCACTGGTTGTTGCTTTTTGTATTGAAGAGAGGACACAGAGTCTTGAGTCAACAGCTGAGGCAAAGGTGAACTTGAATGGTGATTCTTGTTCCTCTGTAACTGCGGCATTTGAATGTGAGTGAATGGTATGTATTATTGTCTATTGTTGTTACTTATTTAAGCTGAATTTGCTATTTGGAAAAAAAAAAAAAAGAAGAAGAAGCATTGAAAATGGCCAAAATGGGAATGTCTTGACATTCTAAAACTGGTTTTGCAAATACCCTTAGAAGAAGTTAGCTTTCTAGAAGGAATTGGTATTTCTTTTCTTGTTTTTGAGATGTAAATAATCTACCCGGGGCCCCTAACCCTGAGTGTGAAGGAGAAAACTTCTTAAACTTTAAGTAGGAAAACTGTGAGATTGTGAGATCTCTGTGTCTATATAGATATATGTATGTCTATGTGTTAATTTATAAGGTGTCTCAGCTTCCAAATGGCATTGCCAAGATTGGTTTATGGATAAACTCTGTTTAGTTGGCTTGAAATAAAATATACACTTATATAAATTCTCACAATTATAAAAGAACTAAAGAAACTAAAGACCTATATATAGAAAACTATAAAACACTGGTGAAAGAAATCAAAGAGGACACTAATAGATGGAGAAATATACCATGTTCATGGATTGGAAGAATCAATATAGTGAAAATGAGTATACTACCCAAAGCAATTTATAGATTCAATGCAATCCCTATCAAGCTACCAACAGTATTCTTCACAGAGCTAGAACAAATAATTTCACAATTTGTATGGAAATACAAAAAACCTCGAATAGCCAAAGCGATCTTGAGAAAGAAGAATGGAACTGGAGGAATCAATCTACCTGACTTCAGGCTCTACTACAAAGCCACATTTATCAAGACAGTATGGTACTGGCACAAAGACAGAAATATAGATCAATGGAACAAAATAGAAAGCCCAGAGATAAATCCACGCACATATGGACACCTTATCTTTGACAAAGGAGGCAAGAATATACAATGGATTAAAGACAATATCTTTAACAAGTGGTGCTGGGAAAACTGGTCAACCACTTGTAAAACAATGAAACTAGAACACTTTCTAACACCATACACAAAAATAAACTCAAAATGGATTAAAGATCTAAACATAAGACCAGAAACTATAAAACTCCTAGAGGAGAACATAGGCAAAACACTCTGACATACATCACAGCAGGATCCTCTATGACCCACCTCCCAGAATATCGGAAATAAAACCAAAAATAAACAAATGGGACCTAATTAACCTTAAAAGCTTCTGCACATCAAAGGAAACTATCAGCAAGGTGAAAAGACAGCCTTCAGAATGGGAGAAAATAATAGCAAATGAAGCAACTGACAAACAACTAATCTCAAAAATATACAAGCAACTCCTCCAGCTCAACTCCAGAAAAATAAATGACCCAATCAAAAAATGGGCCAAAGAACTAAATAGACATTTCTCCAAAGAAGACATACAGATGGCTAACAAACACATGAAAAGATGCTCAACATCACTCATTATCAGAGAAATGCAAATCAAGACCACTATGAGGTACCATTTCACACCAGTCAGAATGGCTGTGATCCAAAAGTCTACAAATAATAAATGTTGGAGAGGGTGTGGAGGAAAGGGAACCCTCTTACACTGTTGGTGGGAATGCAAACTAGTACAGCCACTATGGAGAACAGTGTGGAGATTCCTTAAAAAACTGGAAATAGAACTGCCTTATGATCCAGCAATCCCACTGCTGGGCATACACACTGAGGAAACCAGAAGGGAAAGAGACACATGTACCCCAATGTTCATCGCAGCACTGTTTATAATAGCCAGGACATGGAAACAACCTAGATGTCCATCAGCAGATGAATGGATAAGAAAGCAGTGGTACATATACACAATGGAGTATTACTCAGCCATTAAAAAGAATACATTTGAATCAGTTCTAATGAGGTGGATGAAACTGGAGCCTATTATACAGAGTGAAGTAAGCCAGAAGGAAAAAAACCAATACAGTATACTAACACATATATATGGAATTTAGAAAGATGATAACAATAACCCTGTGTACGAGACAGCAAAAGTGACGCTGATGTATGGAACAGTCTTATGGACTCTGTGGGAGAGGGAGAGGGTGGGAAGATTTGGGAGAATGGCATTGAAACATGTAAAATATCATGTATGAAACAAGATGCCAGTCCAGGTTCAATGCACGATACTGGATGCTTGGGGCTAGTGCACTGGGACGACCCAGAGGGATGGTATGGGGAGGGATGAGGGAGGAGGGTTCAGGATGGGGAGCACATGTATACCTGTGATGGATTCATTTTGATATTTGGCAAAACTAATACAATTATGTAAAGTTTAAAAATAAAATAAAATTAAAAAAAAAAAAAGAATGAATTTCAGCTTCATGTGATTTGGGAAATATTTAGTACTGAATTGATATCTGGTATTGCAGCTACTTAAGCTCCTTGGTTTGATTGATATAGATATGTTTTTAGAGTCATCGATATTATAAGACTTCTGCTGTACCTAGATTTCAGTTCAGTTCAGTTCGGTTGTTCAGTCATGTCCGACTCTTTGTGACCCCATGAATCACAGCACTCCAGGCCTCCCTGTCCATCACCAACTCCTGGAGTTCACTCAAACTCACGTCCATCGAGTTGGTGATGCCATCCAGCCATCTCATCTTCTGTAGTCCCCTTCTCCTCCTGCCCCAAATCTCTCCCAGCATCAGAGTCTTTTCCAATGAGCCAACTCTTCGCATGAGGTGGCCAAAGTACTGGAGCTTCAGCTTTAGCATCAGTCCTTCCAAAGAACACCCAGGACTGATCTCCTTTAGAATGGACTGGTTGGATCTCCTTGCAGTCCAAGGGACTCTCAAGAGTCTTCTCCCACACCACAGTTCAAAAGCATCAATTCTTCAGCACTCAGCTTTCTTCACAGCACAACTCTCACATCCATACATGACCACTGGAAAACCATAGCCTTGACTAGACGAACCTTTGTTGGCAAAGTAATGTCTCTGCTTTTGAATATGCTATCTAGGTTGGTCATAAGTTTTCTTCCAAGGAGTAAGCGTCTTTTTCATGGCTGCAGTCATCATCTGCAGTGATTTTGGAGCCCCCAAAAAACAAAGTCTGACACTGTTTCTACTGTTTCCCCATCTATTTCTCAGGAAGTGATGGGACCGGATGCCATGATCTTCATTTTCTGAATGTTGAGCTTTAAGCCAACTTTTTCACTCTCCACTTTCACTTTCATC
>NW_011495021.1:3821555-3822022 GCF_000754665.1 Bison bison bison
AAATATTGAAACATTGATTGTTAGATGAGTCTAAATTTACCTACCATTGTCTTCTTAGGAGAGGAAGACTACAGCATAATAATTCCAATCAAAAATGCTAATATGGTAAGCAGTTCATAATTATTTGTTTATTGGTTTTTGCCAGAGATTAAGGTTTTTGAGTGTTATTATAATCAATCATGGAGAAGGTAATGGCACCCCACTCCAGTACTCTTGCCTGGAAAACCCCATGGACAGAGGAGCCTGGTAGGCTGCAGTCCATGGGGTCGCGAAGAGTCGGACACAACTGAGCGACTTCACTTTCACTTTTCACTTTCATGCATTGGAGAAGGAAATGGCAACCCACTCCAGTGTTCTTGCCTGGAGAATCCCAGGGACGGTGGAGCCTGGTGGGCTGCCATCTCTGGGGTCGCACAGAGTCGGACAAGACTGAAGCGACCTAGCAGCAGCAGCATAATCAATCATAA
>NW_011495021.1:3822122-3848765 GCF_000754665.1 Bison bison bison
CCCCATCTATTTCTCAGGAAGTGATGGGACCGGATGCCATGATCTTCATTTTCTGAATGTTGAGCTTTAAGCCAACTTTTTCACTCTCCACTTTCACTTTCATCAAGAGGCTTTTTAGTTCCTCTTCACTTTCTGCCATTAGGGTGGTGTCATCTGCATATCTGGGCTTACTAATATTTCTCCCTACAATCTTGATTCCAGCTTGTGCTTCTTCCAGCTCAGCGTTTCTCATGATGTACTCTGCATATAAGTTAAATAAGCAGGGAGACAATATACAGCCTTGACGTACTCTTTTCCTATTTGGAACCAGTCTGTTGTTCCATGTCCAGTTCTAACTGTTGCTTCCTGACCTGCATATAGGTTTCTCAAGAGGCAGGTCAGGTGGTCTGGTGTTTCCATCTCTTGAAGAATTTTCCACAGTTTATTGTGATCCACACAGTCAAAAGCTTTGGCATAGTCAATAAAGCAGAAATAGATGTTTGTCTGGAACTCTCTTGCTTTTTAGATGATCCAGCAGATGTTGTCAATTTGATCTCTGGTTCCTCTGTCTTTCCTAAAACCAGCTTGAACATCTGGAATTTCATGGTTCATGTATTGCTGAAGCCTGGCTTGGAGAATTTTGAGCATTACTTTACTAGCATGTGACATGAGTGCAATTTACTAGAGGTCGAATAAGATGTTCTTATATCTTTTGGAAATTTGCCAGCAGGGAAAATAACTTGATATGATGAAACGAAGTAAATGTAAGTGAGAAGACATTTTAGGTAAATTCTACGGGAATATTTATGTTTGGGGAAAGTCTAAAATGGTCACTCCAGATTTTGGTAATTTAAAGCTAAGTGAAATAAGAGAATTCATTAATCATCTAGGTTTTTTCAAATAATATAAAATATTGAAACATTGATTGTTAGATGAGTCTAAATTTACCTACCATTGTCTTCTTAGGAGAGGAAGACTACAGCATAATAATTCCAATCAAAAATGCTAATATGGTAAGCAGTTCATAATTATTTGTTTATTGGTTTTTGCCAGAGATTAAGGTTTTTGAGTGTTATTATAATCAATCATGGAGAAGGTAATGGCACCCCACTCCAGTACTCTTGCCTGGAAAACCCCATGGACAGAGGAGCCTGGTAGGCTGCCATCTCTGGGGTCGCACAGAGTCGGACAAGACTGAAGCGACCTAGCAGCAGCAGCATAATCAATCATAATTCTGGTTACTCTAATCAAGTTTGTTTGTCAATTACATTGTCATTAGGTGTTTAGCCATACTTAAGTTTTGTGTGATGGACAGGGAGACCTGGCATGTTGTGGTTCATGGGGTCTCAAAGAGACTGACACAACTGAAGGACTGAACTGAACTGAAGTTTTGTGTTATCTACAGACATTTATTGTTGTACTCTGATTTTTTAAAAGTGTTTCATCTTCAACAAGATTCAGAAGAGGCACCTTTGGACAAGTACAGGTCTCTGATAAATTTTAGATCATACACTAACCATTCAGGATGAAGACAGTTGTTTGATTTTGTAAATGTTCTTTATAAAGTTGAAGAAACTTCCCTGTATTCCTACTTTGTTGAGAGCTTTTCCCATAGAGATGCTGGATTTTTAAAAATAATTTTCTGCATCATTTGAGATAATATATATTTTTAAATTTATCATGTTGATGTGACATACATTGACTTTCAAATGTTGAACCCCAACCCTAATTAACTGACCTTGGTTGTCATGTGTAGTTGTTTTATATATTGAATTCAGTTTGATATTATTATGAGGGGTATATATCATTGATGATAATAAGATATATATAGGTTTGTAGTTTTTCTCTTCTGTAATATTGGATTCAATTTGCTATTATTTTGGGGAGTATTTCATTGATGGTTTTAATATATATATGTATGTGTGTGTGTGTCTGTCTGTAGCTTTCCTCTCTTATAATGTGTTAAGATATTTCTGAAGTTATTGAATGATTTAGAAAATGTTCTCTCTGCTTCTGTTTTCTAGAAGAGATTCAATACAATTACCCTCCTTTTTTCCTTAAATATTTGGAAATATGACCATTAAAACAATTAGACTGCATTATGTTTTTGGAATTTTGTTAATTATTGATAGAATGTTCCAACAGATATAGCCATTGAGATTATCTATTACTCCTCTGTGAGTCTTGGTAGTTTGTGTCTTTCAAGTTATTAATCCATTTCATCTAAGTGATTAAATTTGTGGGCATACAGCTTTCATAGCATTTCTTTATTATCTTTCCCTTCTAATGTTCATGTGATCATGAGTAGTGATGTCCCTCTTTCATTTCAGAAAGAGAAAATATTTGTAATATGTGTTTTCTCTCTTCATTTATTGGTTAGCCTTGCAGAGATCAATCATTTTAATATTATTTTATTAAATATTAATATTTCTTAAGTAAAATTAACAGAATCAACCAATTTTGGGCTTCATTAATAGTCACCACTGTAAAGTAATTAGCCTCTAATTAAAATAAATTTAAATTAAAAAAATAGACACCATTGTTTTCTCAATCCTTATTGATTTCTGCCAAAATTATTTCTTTTCTTCAGCTGTCTTTTGGCTTAAATGTTTCTTCTTTCTCTAGGTTCCTAGGATGGAAGTGGAGGGCACTTAGTTAATATTCCCTTCTATATTCTAAGGTATGCTTTATAAACCTCCCTCTAAGTGTTGCTTTCACTGCATCTACTTTTTATGAACTATATTTCTAAATATATTTAGCTCAAAATATTTTTAAATTTCTCTGGAGACTTTTGCTTTGGTTCATATGCTATTTACAAGTGTCTTCTCTGCAAAAATTGAGATTTTCTACATCTCTTCCTGGTTTTGATTTCAGTTTAATACCCATATAGTCTGAGAACATAGGTAGTTTTACTTCTATTATTTTAAATTTATTAAAGTGTGTTTCAGCCCCAAAATGTGGTATATATTGCTAAATATTCCATATAAGCTTGAGAAGATTGTGCATTCTCTTGTTGGATGAAGTATTTCATAAATGCCAATTAGATCAAGTAGAATGCTGTTCATGTCAACTATATCTTTATTGATTTTCTGCTTTCTAGATAATTTATGACAGAGGGGTCCTGAGAGTCTTCACTTATAATAGTGGATTTATTTCTCCATTAAGCTTTATTAGTTTTGCTTCATGTATTTTGACTCTCCATTGTTAGGTGCATATATATACATTTGTAAGGTGCATATATATGTATATTATGTTTCTTAGATAATTGATCCCTTTGTCACTATGTAATGCTCTTTTTAACTTAATAAAAACTACTGTGTTAGCTGTATTGAATATTTTCTGACTAAAGATTGATCATCCTTTTTCAGTATTATTAGCATTTTATATTTCATTAATGTAAGCAAACTAGCCTAATTATATTACTCATTATTTCAACATCATTTTTTTCTCCAAAGAATTTTATGACTCAATATTAGAGTTATTTCACTCCCATCTTTACTTAAATTGCAGATGTAGGCATCTTCAAAAAAAAATACTGAGTACATCTGACTTTCCATGCCTTGCTAAAATGTTTTTATAGAAATAAGACCGCTAAATAAGCAGCTTTCTAACAATGCATATCTTAAAAGAACATACCCTTGGAAGTGGTCTAATGTTCCAGTATATGTTAATCTATTCCCCCAATTAGGGATGTTTGTATTTTTATTCTTTCTTTTATTCATTGGTCCTGAGTAGATTAATGGAAATAAGAGAAATGTACCTTAATATCTCAACAGTTAGTATGAAAAAGGAAGACAATGGATAGATAACAGGACACATTACTTGTATGTGAATACTGATGTGTGATGTCTCCAGTTTTCTTATTCTTTCACAAAATTACTTTGATAACTCAGTGTTGTTGTTGTTTTTAATTATTCCACATGAATTTTAGGAGTTTTTTCTATTTCTATGAAATGTGACTTTGGAATTTTGATAGATGATTTTGGGTCATTAACAATATTACAACAACAAGAATTAACAATATTAATTATATTATTAATTAATTAATTTATTAAATTAATTAATTAATTATATTTTACAATCCATTGTATAAATACAGAATATCCTTCCATTGATTTATGTCTTCTCTTTTTCATCAATGTTGTATAGTTTACAATGTATAGACTTTTCACCTCTTTGGTTAAATTTACTCCTAAGTATTTTATTCTTTTTAATGCTATTGCAAGAGAGATTGTTCTTTTAAATTTGGAAGGGAGTATATGAAAATGCAGCAGATTTTTCTATGTTGATTTTGATTCTGCAACTTAATTGCATTTTTTAGCTTTAACAGTGTTTCAGAGTCTTTAGGATTTTCTATGAGTATTAAATATTGTCATCTGCAAACAGATAATTTTGACTTTTATATTTAGATGACTTTTATTTCTATTTCTTGTGTAATTGCTCTGGCTCAGACTTCCAGTACTATACTTGGTTTTTATTTCAAACCATTGTTATTCATATAGTTTAATTATATTTCCTTTCTGCCCTTTCATATCCACTCTGCACTTAGCTTAACTTTGCTCTGACTAATGAGCAAACTCTATGGCCTGAATTATTCAACTTTCTATTCCTTTCTGCTTTCAATTTTGTTGGCTTTTTCAGTAATTTTTTAAAAAGTATTTTGTTCTTTGACATTCTATATATTTGAAAATGATGTTAAGTAAATATTTGTTTCAGCATTGAAGTGGTTCCTGAATTATGCTTTAGATAAAAATAATTTATGCAATTGGCAATTTGGCAGGTTACCTTGTATCACATTGCAGATGTGAGTTTGACATCTCACTATTTATTCATTAAAATATTATTGACTATATACTGTATGCCAGGTGAGGTTCTAGTCAAGAATATAAAAGTCACACTCAATAATAAATTTAATTGCATGAGGTTCTTTTATTATGAAACACCAAAAAACATTAATATTTCAGAAGCAAAACCTCAAATCAATGGCTATAGCATAACTGCCATTCACAGACCTATTTAAACAAACAATAAACAGTAGTGGGAAACTTTCCCAGAGACAAGCTGAATATCCATTCTACTAGTGATATCTAATGAAGAAGGCAATGGCAACCCACTCCCAGTACTCTTGCCTAGAAAATCCCATTGATGGAGGAGCCTGGTAGGCTGCAGTCCATGGGGTCGCTAAGAGTTCGACAGGACTGAAGGAGTTCACTTTCACTTTTCCTTTCATGCATTGGAGAAGGAAACGGCAACCCACTCCAGCGTTCTTACCTGGAGAATTCCAGGTACGGAGGAGCCTGGTCGGCTGCCATCTATGGGGTCGCACAGAGCCGGACATGACTAACGCGACTTAGCAGCAGCGGTGATATCTAAATTTCACTGATAAATCAATTTGCTGCTGCTGCTGCTAAGTCGCTTAAGTATTTAGCTTAAGCATTAAAATTTAAGCATTCTAGCTTAAGAACGAGAGTACAAGTTAAGTAAAGTACAAATTGCTATGTGTTTAAAGTTTCCAATTTTTACTCCAAAGAGGCAAAAATGTTTGAAATATTTATAGACTTTTTGATATTAAGTTAACAATATAAATAGGAATGATTGATATCTGCCTTTCCTACCAAAGAGCTGTGAACCTAAAATATGACATTGCATCTGTTATTGGAAATTTCCAAGGAATTCAGATTCAAGAAAATCTAAAGATCAAATATTTCATAAATGTACTGAAGTAGGTTCTGTACTGCCACTAAACCAATGAGAACATTCAAGAATACAAGACTTTATGCTCATATAATTTTAAAACTGAAATAGATCTTATAAATTACGATTGAATTATAATGTACATGCCATTTTTCACATCCACTGTCCATTCTTCCCTCTATAAAGAACAATCTAACCTCACACAACCCTTTTATGAAACCATTCTAAATTTTTTGGATGTAAATTAAAGCATCGGCCCTTGCTTTTATCACCAGTCACATCCACAGCGGGGTATTATTTTTGCTTTGGCTCCATCCCTTCATTCTTTCTGGAGTTATTTCTCCACTGATCTCCAGTAGCATATTGTGCACCTACTGACCTGGGGAGTTCCTCTTAGTATCCTATCATTTTGCCTTTTCATACTGTTCATGGGGTTCTCAAGGCAAGAATACTGAAGTGGTTTGCCATTCCCTTCACCAGTGGACCACATTCTGTCAGACCTCTCCACCATGACCCGCCCGTCTTGGGTGGCCCAACAGGGGATGGCTTAGTTTCACTGAGTTAGACAAGGCTGTGGTCCTAGTGTGGTTAGACTGACTAGTTTTCTGTGATTATGGTTTTGGCGTGTCTGTCCTCTGACGCCCTCTTGCAACACCTACCGTTTTACTTGGGTTTCTCTTACCTTGGACATGGGGTATCTCTTCACGGCTGCTCCAGCAGTATGTGAACCATGAACTTCCAGATGTTCAAGCTGGTTTTAGGAAAGGCAGAGGAACCAGAGATCAAATTGCCAACACCTCCTGGATCATAGAAAAAGCAAGAGAGTTCCAGAAAAACATCTATTTCTGCTTTATTGACTATGCCAAAGCCTTTGACTGTGTGGATCACAGTAAACTGTGGAAAATTCTGAAAGAGATGGGAATACCAGACCACTTGATCTGCCTCTTGAGAAATCTGTATGCAGGTTAGGAAGCAACAGTTAGAACTGGACATGGAACAACAGACTGGTTGCAAATAGGAAAAGGAGTACGTCAAGGCTGTATATTGTCACCCTGCTTATTTAACTTATACGCAGAGTACATCATGAGAAACGCTAGGCTGAAAGAAGCACAAGCTGGAATCAAGATTGCCAGGAGAAGAAATATCAATAACCTCAGATATGCAGATGACACCACCCTTATGGCAGAAAGTGAAGTGGAACTCAAAAGCCTCTTGATGAAAGTGAAAGAGGAGAGTGAAAAAGTTGGCTTAAAGCTCAACATTCAGAAAATGAAGATCATGGCATCTGGTCCATCACTTCATGGGAAATAGATGGGGAAACAGTAGAAACAGTGTCAGACTTTATTTTGGGGGGCTCCAAAATCACTGCAGATGGTGACTGCAGCCATGAAATTAAAAGACGCTTACTCCCTGGAAGGAAAGTTATGACCAACCTAGATAGCATGTTGAAAAGCAGAGACATTACTTTGCCAACAAAGGTCTGTCTAGTCAAGGCTATGGTTTTCCAGTGATCATGTATGGATGTGAGAGTTGGACTGGGAAGAAAGCTGAGTGTCGAAGAATTGATGCTTTTGAACTGTGGTGTTGGAGAAGACTCTTGAGAGTCCCTTGAACTGCAAGGAGATCCAACCAGTCCATTCTGAAGGAGATCAGCCCTGGATGTTCTTTGGAAGGACTGATGCTAAAGCTGAAACTCCAGTACTTTGGCCACCTAATGCGAAGAGCTGACTCATTGGAAAAGACTCTGATGCTGGGAGGGATTGGGGCCAGGAGAAGGGGATGACAGAGGATGAGATGGCTGGATGGCATCACTGACTCGATGGACGTGAGTTTGAGTGAACTCCAGGAGTTGGTGATGGACAGGGAGGCCTGGTGTGCTGTGATTCATGGGGTCCCAAAGAGTCGGGCACGACTTAGCGACTGAACTGAACTGACTGAAATTGAAGAATATGGCCACCACATCTCCTTTGCCTTCTTCAGGGGAAGGCTTTTGAATAAGATCTGGTTAATCAATACTGTGACTACACCTTGGCTGATTGGAATATATATATTCCACAATATTATATAACTATTAAATATATTATAATATATAGAGACATTTTTCTTTATTTTATGAACATAAGTATATATACATTCTAATATGATTTATAAAATTGGAATGTGTGTATATGTATATACATGTATGTTTGTATATATATGCTTTACATGTTATATAATCTAGGGATAGAGAAGTCCTTTGGTATATACAGGTTAGTGATAAGTTCCTGGTATTGTAAAATCTTGCAAATATTTGTAGCCATGTTTTTCTTTCCTATAATATAGAGAAAGTATATCTGCAGTATGAGATAATAAGGTTGACATAAAATGAATCAAATTATTAGATAAACAGACCAACCTGATGATAATATCTAAATCTTTGGATCCATTTGTTTCACATTGTGTCTTTTTAGTTATAAGAACAAGATGTTTGGTTTGCCCAAGCCAATTTGACTTCAAGTTCACTAACTTTTGGTTAAATAAATTTTTTTTCTGATTGTTTTATACAATAGAGCTCCTACCCTTTTTAATTTTTAATAATATGTTACCCAGAACATACTCATTTATTTCACCTTTCATTTATTTTATACTTACAGGACCACAATCATTCAGGTAACCTGGCAAAGTCTCATCAAAGTTTGGATATTGGGCATTTAAACATTTGTTCATTTGAAAATAAAATGATATCTAAGCTAATTTTCATTAGCTGGGAAATGGGGAAGAATTTTTTGATTAGAGGGCACAATGAGAGTTTAATATTCTGAAGTAGAATGTTTGACTAACAGTTGAGTGGCCAATGAAGCTTTAGTGGAGAAAGAAAGAGAGGATGGTAAAAGTTGAGGTCAGTTTTGAGAGCCTTGAATCTCATTCCATATGTGAGCTGGGACTCCAACCCAAGCTTTTGATCAGAGTCCTAGTGTATTCTGGCTTATATGTTGAAAGGACCACCACAATAGTTTCAGCAAATATAAAGTGTGGAAAATAATGCTATTAATAACTAAAACTTGTGCTTATCATATGCCAGGTGCTGTCTAAGTGCTTTTTATTTGATAGTTCACATACTCCTTATAATGTAACTATCAAGTAGATGGACTTCCATTTTCCCATTTTACAGATGAAGAAACTAAGGCACAGAGAGGTTAATAACTTCCCTAGAGTTGCACAGCTAATAGTTGTTAGGCTGCCATATCATGTCTTACCAACTATAATACATGGTTTAACATATAATATTTACAGAAAAATCTGTATGATTTTTCAGAGAATGCCTGAGATAACCCATATGCAAGACTAGAAGAAAGTTTTGGCACACAAAGTTCAAGAGAAGGTAACTATTAAAACTTTTAGCACACAAAGCTTAAGAGAAGTTAACAATTATCACCTCCTTTGTTCCATCTCTCATCATTCTCACTTTTTCTTCTATATGTAAACCATATAGCACTTACTGAAGCTGCTTTAGTATTTATGCTTTCCCTTATTCTTGGGTCTTTGAAAACAATATTCCGTATTTAACTTCCTTTTTACCTAGATAAATTTTAGTAGTCCTTGTAAATGTTCTGTGATTGTGGTTTCCATTCTGTCTGCCTTCTGATGGGTAAGGATGAAAGACTTGTGGAAGCTTCCTGATGAGAGACACTGGTTGCAGGGGAATCTGGGTCTTTCTCTGATGGGTGTGGCCAAGCTCAGTAAATCCTTAATCCAATTTTCTGTTGATGGGTGGAGCTATGTTTTCTCCCTGTAGTTTGGCCTGAGGCCTAACTATGGTAGCAGTATGGTAGGGGTAATGGTGGTAATGGTGATCTCCTTCAAAAGGACTTATGCCAGGACACCCCATGGTTCCCAGAACTCTTGTATTCAGTGCCTCTGACTCTGTGGCAGGCCACTGTCAACCCATACCTCCACCAGAGACTCCTGAACACTCACAAGCAAGTCTGGTGCAGTATCTTTTGGGGTCACTGCTCCTTTCTCCTGGGTCCTGGTGTGCACAATGTTTTGTTTGTGCCCTCCAAAAGTCTGTTTCTCCAGTCTGTGGAAGTTCTGTATTCAAATCCCACTGATGGTCAAAGTCAAATTCCCTAGGGGTCCTCAGTCTCATTGCCAGATCGCCAAGACAGGGAATCTCTTGTGGGACCTAGAACATTTGCAACAGTGTAAGAACATCCCAAAGAAATGCAATGCCAAAGAATGTTCAAATTACTCAACAATTGCACTCATCTCACATGGTAGTCAGAGAAGGCAATGGCACCCCACTCCAGTACTCTTGCCTGGAAAATCCCATGGACAGAGGAGCCTGGTAGGCTGCAGTCCATGAGGTCGCTAAGAGTTGGACATGACTGAGCGACTTCACTTTCACTTTTCACTTTCATGCATTGGAGAAGGAAATGGCAACCCACTTCAGTGTTCTTGCCTGGAGAATCCCAGAGACAGAGGAACCTGGTAGGAGGCTGTCTATGGGGTCACACAGAGTCAGACATGACTGAAACAACTCAGCAGAAGCAGCACATGCTAGTAAAGTAATGCTTAAAATTCTCCAAGCTAGGCTTCAACAGTATGTGAACCATGAAATTCCAGATGTTCAAGCTGATTTTAAAAAAGGCAGAGGAACCAGAGATCAAATTGCCAACATCCATTGGATCATTGAAAAAGAAAGAGAGTTCCAGAAGAACATCTATTTCTGCTTTATTGACTATGCCAAAGCCTTTGACTGTGTGGATCACAGTAAACTGTGGAAAATTCTGAAAGAGATGAGAATACCAGGCCACCTGACCTGTCTCTTGAGAAACCTATATGCAGGTCAGGAAGCAACAGTTAGAACTGGACATGGAACAACAGACTGGTTCCAAACTGGGAAAGGAGTATGCCAAGGCTGTATATTTTCACCCTGCTTACTTAACTTATATGCAGAGTACATCATGAGAAATGCTGGGCTGGAAGAAGCACAATCTGGAATCAAGATCTCTGGGAGAAATATCAATAACCTCAGATATTCAGGTTAGCAAAGAAGAACTAAAGAGCCTCTTGATGAAAATGAAAGAGGAGAGTGAAAAAGCTGGCTTAAAACTTCACATTCAAAAAACAAAGATCATGGCATCTGGTGCCATCACTTCATGGCAAATAGATGGGAGAAGCAATGGAAACAGTGAGAGACTTTATTTTCTTCGGGTCCAAAATCACTGTATATGGTGACTGCAGCCATATAATTAAAAGATGCTTGCTCCTTGGAAGAAAAGCAATGAAAAAACTAGACAGTATATTAAGAAACAGAGACATTACTTACCAACGAAGGTCCGTCTAGTCAAATCTATGGTTTTTCCAGTAGTCATGTATGAATGTAAGAGCTGGACCATAAAGAAAGCTGAGTGCTGAAGAATTAATGCTTTACACTGTGGTGCTGGAGAAGAAGTGCAAGGAGATTTAGGCAATCCACCCTAAAGAAAATCAATCCTGAATATTCATTGGAAGGACTGATGCTGAAGCACAAATACTTTGGTCACATGATGTGAAGAACTGACTCCTTAGAGAATACCCATCACTGGGAAAGATTGAAGGCAGAAAGAGAAAGGGACGACAGAGAATGAGATGGTTGGATGACATCACTGACTCAGTGGACATAAGTTTAAGCAAGTTCTGGGAGTTGATGATGGACAGGGAAGCCTGACTTGCTGCAATTCATGGATTCTCAGAGTCGGACACAACTGAGGGACTGAACAGAATGGAGTTAATGTTCTAAGATATGACACTCCTAAACCTTCTCAAAGCACATGAAATAATTCTGTATATATGCCCATACACTTTATCATAATGTTTATCACAGTTCATTGAAATATCTTTTAAAATTATGTGAATTCTCACTAGTGGTATGATTCCCTCTGAAACCAAAGCAGTGCCTATTAAGTCATTTTGAGTATTTTACACACCTAATGAGAATGGACTTTGATCAGTTCTTCTTGATATAACAAATCAGTTTGTGATGAAGATATATACCTTTTAAGAAATTAGTATTAGGAACTTCTCTGACAGTCCAGGGGTTAGGATTCTGCACCTCCATTGCAAGGGACCTGAGTTCGATCTCTGATCAGGGAACTAAGATCCTGTAAGCCACATGGTGCAGCTGAAAAACCACAAAAATATTAGTGTTAAATAAATCTGAACTTATCTATACATTTATTTATTTACATATGTGATTTCCATAAAAATTTAATCAAAATAAGAAATTGTGCAAAAATATTACAGAAAGTATGAGACAATGTATTTTTAAACAACAAAATAAATTCTCCTGTCAATTTCCAAAAAAGAATAAATTAGGCTAAGAAAGTCAACGTGATGTAACCAATAAAACTGAATTTTAAAAAATCAATCACTTGAAATTTAAATTATCATGCTACCACTTATTTTCAGAAGTCACTTAACTATCTTATGCTGAAATTTTATTCAACTGAACTTACTTCTTTTGAACATGACCTATGTCAGCTACCTCCTAATATTTGCACAGATCAAATAGTGTAATGTGGTTTAAAGTGCTTTGAGCATTTAAGCCAATGTAAATTCTCATATAAACTAAAGAGCTTATGCATATTTGCATAGTTCACCATTGAATTATTGTGGTTATTATAACCAAAGAGACAAACACAAAAAATACACAAATAGAAAAAAACATGAAATTTGTCACATTTATGTGCAAAAATTTTTTTATTTTCTCTACAATGATAATTTATAACAGCAGGGATTATCACTAGCATTAACTTACTTTAAGTTAGGTCTCTTTATTTACATTTTCATTTTATAACTTTTGCCCCCTTTAACACTCATCACAGTTAATAAATGTCTTCTTAGTTACATTATCAGTTCAGTTCAGTTGCTCAGTTGTGTCTGACTCTTTGCAATCCCATAGAATGCAGCACGTCAGGCCTCCCTGTCCATCACCAACTCCCGCAGCTTGCTCAAACTCATGTCTGTGAGTCAATGATGCTATCCAACCATCTCATTCTCTGTTGTCACCTTCTCCACCTGAGTTTAATCTTTCCCAGCATCAAGGTCTTTTCTAATGAGTCAGTTATTTGCATCGGGTGGCCAAAGGATTGGCGTTTCAGCTTCAGCATCAGTCCTTCCAATATTCAGGACTGATTTCCTTTAGGATGGACTGGTTGGATCTCCTTGCAATCCAAAGGACTCTCAAGAGGCTTCTCCAACACCACAGTTCAAAAGCATCAATTCTTCAGTGCTCTGCTTCCTTTATAGTCCAACTCTTACACTGATACATGACTACTGGAAAAATCATAGCTTTAAACAGATGGACCTTTGTCAGCAAAGTAATGTCTCTACTTTTTAATATCTGTCTAGGTTGGTCATAGCTTTTCTTCCAAGGAGCAAGAGTGTTTTAATTTCATGGCTGCAGTCATCATCTGCAGTGATTTTTGGAGCTGAAAAAAAAAATAAATGAATAAATAAATAAATAAAGCCTCTCACTGTTTCCATTGCTTCTCCCATCTATTTGCTATGAAGTGACGGGACTAGATGCCATGATCTTAGATTTTTGAATGTTGAGTTTTAAACTAATTTTTTCACTCTCCTCTTTCACTTTCATCAAGAAGCTCTTTAGTTCTTCTTTGCTTTCTGCCCTAAGGGTAGTGTCATCTGTGTATCTGAGATTATTGATATTTTCCCCAGCAATCTTGTTTCCAGCCTGTGCTTCATCCAGCCGTTATAATGTAATGGCTATATTATAAGTTCCATTTAATCAGTGCCTGGCTCATAGCAGATCCCTAATAGATGTGATGATTAAGTGAGTGTACAAACAAAAACAACACCACTGTTGTGAAGTGAACTGTGTGCCCCCCTCAAAGTCCTGTTTTGCAGCCCTAGCCCTTATGACTGTATTTTGGAGATAAGAACTTTATGTATAATAAGACCTTTTAATCTTATATAATTAAGATTTTAAAAGATCATAAGGTTGGGGCAAATCTAGTGAAGCAGATATGGTATACCTGCCTCTGTCCCTCTTCTTCCTCTTCTCAGTGAATGCACAGAGAAAAGTTTGTATGCCAACATGGTGAGCAGGTGGCAGTCTACAGGTCAGAAGAGAGGTCTCAACAGAAAACAACTCTGATCTTGATCTTGAACTTCTAGTCTCCAGAACTGTGAGAAAATAGATATATAAATGTCTATTGTTCAAGTCACCCAGTCTGTGATATTTTGATTTGTAGAAGAATAATACAGCAATCATCAACAAATTATACATATCTTTTTCTTTAGGAATCATATTATTCTTAGTGTATAAGGTTAAGGCCATCATAATTTTTAAATTATATACATACATATATATACACACACACACACACACACACACACATATATTTGTTAGGTGTGTTCACATTTTCCTAGAATTTATAAACAAATTGTTATAAAGACAATATAAATGACAGTAAGACTTCCGTAAATACTTTGAATACTCATTAAACTGTTCTCAAACTTCCTCAAAATTCCTAGGTATTACCATTTAATAAGAATTTTAGCTACTTGAATACAGTGTAATAGACAATGACCCACAAAAAAAAGCAAAAACAAAAGTTAATCTTTTTATTTTGTGTTGCTTCTAACCTCTAGTTTTACTTTTTCTCTGAATAGGAATGGGCAATAAACTAAAGGGGAGTACTATTTTCTAAAGATGGACTCCAGTGTTTAAAATCCCAAGAAACCTACATATAAAAGTAATGATTTTTACATAATAAAATGGAATTTATATGAAACAATGAGAAATTATGAGCTGATCATAAAGCTCTTGTATTTTTTAAGTGTATTTCATATTTGAATAATAAAGCCTTAATAATCATCACAGTTAAAAAGCAAAATGTTGCCATTGAACAATGAAGTAATTTTCAGAAGGAGTTTAGGCCAAGAGGATGTGAATAAAGTTTATTGCTCTAGGGATACAAAAAGACTATTATTTTATTCTACTTTAATAGAAAGGTCATTTTCTATTGAAATATTTGCCATGGCTGTTAGAGCTAGAAAATCTTAGTTACTTATATTTGTTCCTAAAAAAAAAAAAAAAAAAGTCAACAAAATCAATGGCCCATTTTATGTTTCCTAAGTAGACCGCCAAAAATCAACCTTAAACTTTTGTAGCCTGTGGATGTAAGGGTGTATTTCATCTGAATGAATTTTCACTCTAGTGCCTCTAAGCCTGATGCCCTTTAAAATGAAATTATATTTAGAATGTGTGTGTGCCTCTGTCTTTATGTCCAAGAGCCTTTCTATTCAATAAAGAAATCTCTTCATTGTTGTTGTTCACTCACTCAGTCATGTCCAACCCCATAGACTGCAGAATGTTAGGCTTCCATGTACTTCACCAACTCCCAGAGCTTGCTAAAACTCATGCCAATTGAGTTGGTGATGCTATCCAATCATCTTGATCTCTGTCCCTTTTCCTCCTACCTTCAATTTTTTTTACAGTATTAGAGTCTTTTCTAATGAGTCAGCTCGTTGCATCCAATGGCCAAAGTATCCGAGCTTCAGCTTCAGCATCAGCCCTTCCAATGAATATTCAGGACTGATTTCCCTTAGGATTGACTGGTTGGTTCTCCTGGCAGTCCAAGGGACTCTCAAGAGTCTTCTCCAACACCACAGTTCAAAAGCATCAGTTCTTTGGTGCTCAGCCTTCTTTATGGTCCAATTCTTACATCCATACATGATTATTGTAAAAAACCATAGCTTTGACTCTATGGACCTTTGTTGGCAAAGTAATGTCTCTGCTTTTTAATATGCTGTCTGGGTTTGTCATTGCTTTTCTTCCAAGGAGCAAGTGCCTTAATTTCAAGACTACAGTCACCATCTGCAGTGATTTTGGAGCCCAAGAAACTAAATCTGTCACTGTTTCCAATGTTTCCCCATCTATTTGCCGTGAAGAGATGGGACTGGATTCCATGATCCTCGTTTTTTGAATGTTGGGTTTCAAGTCAGCTTTTTCACTGTCCTCTTTCACCTTCAACAAGAGGCTCTTTAGGTCCTGCTTGCTTTCTGCCATAAGGGTGGTGTCATATGCATGTCTGAGATTCCTGATATTTCTCCTGGTAATCTTGATTCCAGCTTGTGCTTCATCCAGCCCAGCATTTCATGTGATGTACTCTGCATATAAACTAAATAAATGGGATGACAATATTCAGCCTTGACATACTCCTTTCCCAATTTTGAACCAGTCCATTGTTCCACCTCTGGTTTTAACTGTTGCTCTTGACATGCATACAGATTTTTCAGGAGGCAGGTAAGGTGGTCTGGTATTCCCATCTCTTTAAGAATTTTCCACAGTTTGTTGTGCACCACACAGTCAAAAGCTTTGGCATAGTCGATGAAGCAGAAGTATATGTTTTTCTGAAATTGTCTTGCTTTTTCTATGATACAGTGGAATTTGACAATTTGATCTCTGGTTCCTTTGTCTTTTCTAAGTCCAGCTTGAACACCTGGAATTTCTTGGTCCATGTACTGTTGAAGCCTAACTTGGATAATTTTGAGCATTACTTTGAAAGCATGTGAAATGAGTGCAACTGTGCAGTGATTTGAACAGTCTTTGGCACTGCCCATCTTTAAGATTGGAATGAAACCTGATCTTTTCCAGTCCTGTGGCCACTGCCGTGTTTTCCAAATTTCCTAGCATATCGAGGGCAACACTTGCAGAGTATCATCTTTTAGGATTTGAAATAGCTCACCTGCAACTCCATCATCTCCTCTAGCTTTGTTCATTGTGATGATCCTTCCAAAGGCCTACTTGACTTTGCACTGCAAGATGTCTGGATCTAGGTCAATTATCACACCATTGTGGTTATCTGATTTATTAAGATCCTTTTTAAAATAGCTCTTCTGTGTATTCTTGCCACCTCTTCTTAATATCTTCTTCTTCTGTTAGGTCCATACCATTTCTGTCATTAATCCGCCCATCTTTGCATGAAATACTCCCTTGGTATTTGTAATTTTTTTGAAGAGATCTCTAGTCTTTTCCATTCTATTGTTTTCCTCTATTTCTTTGCATTGTTCACTTAGGAAGGCTTTCTTATCTCTCCTTGCTATTATTTAGAACTCTGAATATGATGCATCCAACTTTCTTTTTCTCCTTTGAATTTTGCTTCTCTTCTTTTCTCAGCTTTGTAAGACCTAAGAATTCCCTGGTGGCTCAGACAGTAAAGAGTCTGCCTGCAACATGGGAGGACCAGGTTTGGCCCCTGGGTTGGGAAGATCCCCTGGAGAAAGATATATAGCAATCCACTCCAGTATTCTTGCCTGGAAAATCCCATGAACGGAGAACTCTGGCAAGATACAGTCCACGGGGTCACAAAGAGTCAGACATGACTGAGCGAGTTCACTTTCTTTTCTCAGATAACCATTTTGCCTTTTTGCATTTCTTTTTTTAGGGGATAGTTTTGATCACCCTTCTGTAGAATATTACGAACCTCTATCCATAGTTCTTCAGACACTTTCTATCAGTTCTAATCCACTGAATCTATTTCTTACTTCTACCAGGTAATTGTAAGGGATTTGATTAAGGACCTACCTGAATGGCCTAGTGGTTTTCTCTACTTTCTCCAATTTAAGTCTGAATTTGGCAATAAGGAATTCATGATCTGAGCCACAGTAGGCTCCAAGTCTTATTTTTTACTGACTGTATAGAGATTCTCCATCCTCAGCTGCAATGAATATAATCAATCTGTTTTGACGTTGACCATCTGGATATATCCATGTGTAGAGTTGTCTCTTGTGTTGTTGGAACAGGGAGTTTTTCTATGAACAGTGCATTCTTCTGTCAAGATCTCTTAGTCTTTTCCCTGTTTTGTACTCTGAGGCTAAACTTGCCTGTTACTCCAGGTATCTCTTGACTTCCTATTTTGCATTGCAGTCCCTTATGGTGAAAAGTACATCTTTTTTTTTGGGTGTTAGTTCTAGGTCTTTTTCATAGAATCATTCAATTTCAGTTTCTTTGGCATTAGTGGTTGAGGCATAGACTTGGATTACTGTGATATTGAATAGTTTGCCTTGGAAACGAAGATCATTCTGACGTTTTTGAGATTGTACCTAATTATTGCATTTTGGACTCTTTGGTGACTATGAAGGCTACTCCATATCTTCTAAGGGATTCCTGCCCACTGTAGTAAATATAATGGTCATCTGAATTAAATTAAATAATATTCAATTTTGAGTGAGCCACATAAAACCAGTAATGTATCTTTCTTTTTACATATTATAATTCTTCTCTGTACCATATACCATCTGGGCCAGTTTACACATATCTCAAATCTCTACCAAAAATGTACTAGGTAGGAATTATCCTCATTTCACATGTATGGCCACTCTGAAACCTGGAAACCTGTTTAGCTGTTGAACTGATATTAGACCTATGTATATACTATATCATAAGTGATTATCACAAGATGGTAAACATTAATATGCTACATCTCATATCAGTGATTTATCATCATGATCAGAATAGTAAAATCTTCTGCAGCTTGTTCATAATTAAATAACTTATTTTATATATTTTAAAATTAAGCACAGATCAGATCACATCAGATCAGTTGCTCAGTCGTGTCCGACTCTTTGCAACCCCATGAATCACAGCATACCAGGCCTCCCTGTCCATCACCAACTCCCGGAGTTCACTGAGACTCACGTCCATTGAGTCAGTGATGCCATCCAGCCATCTCATCCTCTGTCGTCCCCTTCTCCTCCTGCCCCCAATCCCTCCCAGCATCAGAGTCTTTTCCAATGAGTCAACTCTTCACATGAGTTGGCCAAAGTACTGGAGTTTCAGCTTTAGCATCATTCCTTCCAAAGGACACCCAGGGCTGATCTCCTTCAGAATGGACTGGTTGGATCTCCTTGCAGTCCAAGGGACTCTCAAGAGTCTTCTCCAACACCACAGTTCAAAAGCATCAATTCTTCGGCCCTCAGCCTTCTTCACAGTCCAACTCTCACATCCATACATGGCCACAGGAAAAACCATAGCCTTGACTAGACGGACCTTTGTTGGCAAAGCAATGTCTCTGCTTTTGAATATGCTATCTAGGTTGGTCATAACTTTCCTTCCAAGGAGTAAGCGTCTTTTAATTTCATGGCTGCAGTCACCATCTGCAGTGATTTTGGAGCCCAGAAAAATAAAGTCTGTCACTGTTTCCACTGTTTCCCCTTCTATTTGCCATGAAGTGATGGGATTGGATGCCATGATCTTCATTTTCTGAATGTTGAGCTTTAAGCCAACTTTTTCATTCTCCACTTTCACTTTCATCTCATTAATTTCTATTCAACATGAACACTTAATTTTTTTTTCCCGTTTTGGATTTCCTTCTTTTTATGATCTGGCAAATAAAAGGGTAAGTGCTCTACCTCTGTTTAATTTTTATATGTATTCTTTATTATTTTACTACATATATCTATGCATATTTGTGTGCATTTATCATTTATAATTGAGTACAAATTCAGTAAAAAAAAATTTTCAAATTTAATTATAGGACAATAGTTTTAAAAAAAAATGAGTTGTGTAAAATTCAATGGGCCAGATGTATTATCAAGCAGAACTAAGATTCTTCTTTCACTTGAACTATTTGCCCTGACTGCTTTGACATTATTAAACACTACTTAGATCCTGGAAAGATGTGAGGTATTTAAATATTATAACAGATGAGAACACATTTTGGGAACTTAATTTGTATTAAAATTTTCTTCCATTTAAAAATATCTAGATTATTTTGTTCCTCTGGTTTTTTCCTCTCAATAGATTGTCTTTAATTTAGACAAGACCTTGCTTTGGCAATGTTGCTTCAAAATGAAAAACTTCATTTTTATCAGTGCAATCACATCATGTGGGCATATCTTTTTGCCACTGTCATTTCCTGTCTATAGGGTAACCTCTTTGAATATGGGCATTTTGAAGGATTTATTTTATGTCACTAGGTTAAAAACAAAGCATACTTTAAAAATCTAGTTGTAAATGTAATTGCATTGATCTATAGTTTTCTATGTCTGACTTATAAATTATAGCATCTTTGAAAAGGCATTATAAACCTAATATCCCCAGATATTTTTATCAATATAAGATATTTTAGTATAGAGGTATTATAGCAGTAAAAATCATAGTTATCTGAAGTAGCTACTTCCTTCCTTTTTTTTTTTTTTTTCAAATAACAGAATGTACCAAAAGCTGAATTAGTTTCTAATGCCATAGAGTCTTAGGGATCTTAGATATCTTTTCCTTCGATGACCACCTGTGACATCCAGTAAATCATTTTGAAGTTTTTAATTTGGAACTTAAATAAGGATTTTTTTCCTCGTCTTTATGGCCATGTATTTGCTGGACATCATCCAGGAGATGCTACAAAATTTTAATCTCTAAGCTTCTTTGTCATTTGGCATAGAACAAATTTCACCCTGTTTTTTAATAGATGTTTTTCTATCTATAACTTTCAGAAAATGAAAGACCTTAATAATATTGAAAACTCATTCTATAGAAAAAACATTTTACTAAATAAATATTCATTGATACATACTCTATCACAAAGCCTGGGCTCTAGAGATTAAATAATGAAAAAATTATTTATGAACCTTGATTCCATGAGTTTATGATATACCAAGAAAAATAAGCATTACTCAATCATCAAAAAATGCGTCAATAAATTAACTGCTCTGAGAAGATTTAATTATTTCTGCAAACCTTTGCATAAAAGGAGAAATTAAGAACAAATAAGTAATAACAAACTACAGATTAATTAAATGATGAAAATATTTCTTCTAAAAATATATATTTTCTTGTTTTAAAGAAAACTCATCTGATTTTATTAAGTTCATATCTTCTGGAAATTCTGTATCTATATAATATACAGACAAATATTTTCTTTCCTAAAACCATCTTAGCTTCACCATGGTGCTTTTGTATATGTGTGCACACTTGTGCATTCTTCAGTTCAATCACTTATTTGTGTCCAACTCTTTGTGATGCCAAGGGCTGCAGCACGCCAGGCCTCCGTGTCCATCATCAACTCCTGGTGCTTGCTCAAACTCATGTCCATCAAGTCAGTGATGCCATCCAACCATCTCATCCTCTGTCGTCCCCTTCTCCTCTTGCCTTCAATCTTTTCCCAGGATCCAGGTCTTTTCCAATGAGTCAGTTCTTCGCATCAGGTGACCAAAGTATTGGAGTTTCAGCTTCAACATCAGTCCTTCCAATGAATATTCAGGACTGATTTCCTTTAGGATGAACTGGTTGGATCTCCTTGCCGTCCAAGGGACTCTCAAGATCTTCTCCAACACCATAGTTCAAAAGCATCAATTCTTTGTTGTTCAGCTTTCTATATAGTCCAACTCTCACATCCATACATGACCACTGGAAAAACCATAGCTTTGACTAGACAAACTTTTGTCAGCAATATAATGTCTCGGCTTTTTAATATGTTATCTAGGTTGGGCATAACTTTTCTTCCAAGGAGCAAGTATCTTTTGATTTCATGGCTGCAGTCACCATCTGCAGTGATTCTTAGATGCATTCTGATGTGCATTCTTAAATGCCTATAATTTTGTGAAGACAGTACTTTGCGTTACCTTAATCTTATGATTTCATCCAACTTGTTAAAAAGTCCCTAGTTTGTTAGGAACAATATTCGTAAGAACGATGTTTTAAAAATTGCCTAATGAAATTACAGAGAAATTGGTTTCTTCGTTCAATTTTTGAATGGTTAGCAATGTGCATAAACAATAAAGTGCTTCATATTGATTAGAAAGAGAATTGTCAAGGAAGAAATCATCTTAAGTAAATGTCTTAGAAAAGCCATAAAGCAATTGTTTCACCTCTCTTCTCATTTGGTCATTTTATCAAAGTGAATGCACTTATAACAGTAAAAGACATCTGTTTGCACTGTTCTACAACTGTGGTTGCTAAATTCATATCGTTGTCAACAACGGTTTTATACAGAAATGTGTTCATTTTGTTATAGTGCTAATAATACAAACTAATATAGGTTGTACCAGTTTTCTATGACTGCTGAAACTAAAGACCACAAATGTAGTGACTTAGAACAACACAAATTTATTACAGTTCAGGAGTTCAGAAATCTGAAACAGGTCTCATTGGGCTAAAATCAAGATGCTGTCAAGGCTGCATTCCTTCTGTGGGTTCTAACAGACTCCAGTCCCTGGCCTCTTTCAGCTTGTAGAGTCCACTCACCTTCCCTGACTAATGGAAGTCTTCCTCAATCCAATCAGCTTCCTCCAACCAATTGCACTTAGAATTAATCATTCTGACTATAACTCTTCCACCTATCTCCCTCTTTCACTTTTAAGGACTCTTGTGATTACACTGGGTCCACCTCAGTAATTCAGGATACTTTCACTATTTTAAGCTTTGCTGATAAACAACCTTAATTCCATCTGCTGTAATTCCCCTTTGCCATGTAACCTAACATAGTTATCAGGTTCTGGTGATTAAGAGGTGGACATCTTTGAAGATATTTATTGTTCCTATCAAGTAGAGTAACTGTTAAATCTTAAATGAATTGATGCTTCAGATGGTAAAGAATCTGCCTGCAATGCAGGAGACCCAGGCTCAACCTCTGGGTCAGGAAGATTCCCTGGAGAAAGGACGGACTAACCACTCCTATATTCCTGCCTGGAGAATACCACGGACAGAGAAACCTGGCAGGCAACAGTCCATAGGGTTGCAAAGAGTTGGACATGACTGAGCGACTAACACTTTCACTTTTCATTGTTCCTTCCAAGTAGTTGTGCTAAATTGAGTAACTGTTAAATCCTGAATGAATTATTCATATTAATTATGTTGATAATTAACTATTTATTATTGGTCTAATTGTGTGTCTAGTTATATGGTAGATACTAAAGTAAATTGTGTTTAATAACCTACCTATTTATGTATGTTCCACATGGTAGAAAAAAAAAAAATTGAGAGTTCTAATATTGTAGAATTTGTAGCCCAAATAAACAAAGCTGTTTTAAAAAGCACACATAAAATAAAATCCATACCACATTTGTAAAGGACTTTTCAATAATTTTCCAGTTATTTCAGCATTCTTGATTTAGTTCTTTAAAAAAAATGTAAAATAGACTAGCAAGATAAAGTATCACAATCTCATATAATAGATAAGGAAAAGAAACTCAGTTTAAAGAACTGACAGCATTATAAAGAAGTAAG
The DNA here is from genome assembly GCF_000754665.1 of Bison bison bison. NCBI lineage: Eukaryota > Metazoa > Chordata > Mammalia > Artiodactyla > Bovidae > Bison > Bison bison. The sequence continues at coordinate 3,845,008 of NW_011495021.1, forward strand.
ATTTAATCTTCTAGACCTTCCACAAAACTCATTCTATTAAAAGCTGGGTTTGGTAAATACTTGGAGGGCCTACAGTCAATTTAATCTCTTAGAAGCCAGAGAGAATGATGAGAGGAATTGCTACTCTGTACTTAATTCCAGCCAATAAGAAGTAACTGACTGGCACAGAAGTTGAAATGACAGAAAATCTGGAAGAGATTCAATCTGAACACTTAGAATTTATTATTGTCAAAGTTGGTTACTTGAGTCTAGGCAAATACACACCCTTCAAAGGGCAAATATATATATATTTTTAATTCTCAGAGATTAATAACAACAACAACAACAACAACAAAAAACAATTGAAGTTTCAGCATTTGTAAGGTAGTATAGGGTTCATTAGCTTTCCTGATACCTCAGTTGGTAAAAGAATCCACCTGCAATGCAGGAGACCCAAGTTCAGTTCCTGGGTGGGGAAGAACCACTGGCAAAGGGATAGACTACCCACTCTAGTATTCTTGTGCTTGCCTTGTGCTCAGCTGGTAAAGAATCCACCTGCAATGTGGGAGATCTGGGTTGGGAAGATTCCCTAGAGAAAGGAAAGGCTACCCACCCCAGCATTCTGACCTGGAGAATTCCATGGACTGTATAGTCCATGGGGTCGCAAAGAATTGGACATGACTGGGTGACTTTCACTCTTCACAGGATTCATTAACAGGAAACAGAAAAATAATGGATTGCTTTCAGAAATAAATTCTGAAGATATAGTCACAAATCCTGAGAGGAGAAATTAGTAAGGGTATCTGAAGAGTTCAGTTATTGAAATTAAATATAAAAAACAATAGCAAGATATTCGAAGTAATTATAGCAAATTGACATGAACTTATAAAGATTTTTTAAGCAAAATTTGTATGAAATGCATTGTGTTAAATAAATGAAATTATATTAAGTGATCATAAAATTATTTCTTAAATTATATTTATGATGAAATAATACTGAAAACAAAGCCCAGCTTAGTTTAAGATAATGGCTTATTGCTAATGTATTAAATATGAGTAAAAGCTTACACCAGTTTTCAGCTTTTTCTGGCCAGATGGATGGCCACCCAGACAATAAAAGGCAGACTCTACATTGGTAAAAAGTGATATGAAGCCTAAGAGAGATTTTTTTTTTTATTTTAATTTTATTTTATTTTTAAACTTTACATAATTGTATTAGTTTTGCCAAATATCAAAATGAATATGCCACAGGTATACATGTGTTCCGCATCCTGAACCCTCCTCCCTCCTCCCTCCCCATACCATCCCTCTGGGTCGTCCCAGTGGGTTAAAAACCCAGAGAGATGGTTTTTAAAAAGGATATTTTTGCAGAGCACTTATTTGCTCTCTAAAAATGCAAATCTCTTGCCTGGATGACATCCATTCAAAGATGCTGAGAAAGAAATTGAAGATGAAATCTCTGAATAGCTGTCAGTTTCCTTGGAAATATTAAGAAGATAAAGAGAAGGGCTGGGAGACAGGATAAAATGATGTCACAACTTTCAAACAGAAACAATGTGAAGTTTTCTAAATTACAGAATGTGATGTCAGTTAGTGTAACATACTAAAATATTAACTATTTAAATTTGATTTTTTTATCATTTAGAAAACCACATTCTTTGAAAGACAAATTTTAAATTAGTAAAAGAAAATAAAGATTAACTACATGCTCTTTATAAGTGATCCACTCAAAATAAAATAATACTAAAGGGTGGGGAAAGAAATGGTAATAAATATACCATGAAAAAAGTAGCACAACAAATATGCATTGGTATAACAACAAGCCTATTGGGTAAAGCAATATATATCAGAATGGATTCTATGGGGAAAGGTGGTATTAAAAGCACTATTCAAATACATCAGTATTTAGTTTTCCATTCTATGTAGCTCTAGTTGAATTTTGACATATACCATTTACTCATATTTAGTTATTTAAAAGAAAAGGGCAGATAGTGTCTTACATTAAAATATTTAATAAAAATAAAATGATTAATTCTGTATGATACTGGAACTGGAAAAGGCAAACATAATTACAAATTGCAAATAATAAAATGTCCTGTATTAACATAAGAATGTCATTTAAAATCAGTGATGATACTGTGATTATTCAAAAATAGTAGTTGAAATACTGGTTATATATTAAGAAATAAAGTACTTGGCTACTTCTCAAATACTATACCAAAATCATATTCTAGATTTGTCAAGATGCCAATGTACTTTAAATAAATACTATTTGTGAAATAGAATACACATGAATATTTTTATAAAATTGAATATGGGAAATTTTCTAAAATGACAGTAAAGGTAGAAGCAGCATTTGTATCTATAGAAATTGTCTTCAATAAATATTTATTGGGGACTTAATATGTTTCAGACAATAGTTCCTGCAGATGTAATAATAAGCAAAATAGACATAATCCCTGACGCATTACCTACAATGGGTTTCCTGGAGCTGAGGACATGGGGTGTTCAGAAAGCAGAAATAGTAATAGAATAACATTTTCATAGTTGCTGTGACTAACATGACCAAACCCATAATACTGAAATCTTTTATTTGTATTTAGATAATTTTATTTTCAAACCTGTCAGAAAACATTATTTATAACTGTGTGGGTCTACATATACTTATAATACAGGGTTTTTTTTTAATGTAAAAAGAAAGTAAAAATTATATGAGAAGTTTAAAAAGTTGAGTGTCTAGGAATCAACATATATACAAAAATTCAAAAACAAGAAGAAAACTAACCATTTCCTAATATTCTAAACATTGTTAATTTATATTAAAAAATACACTGATTATTGATTAATAAAATGCAGCTGTCTAGAGATAAGAATGGTTAATATTATAAGTCCAGTCTTACATATCTGTATGTATGTCCTAGCTAGATACTTACTTTATTTTTTTATTTTTAATTTAAATTTATTTAATTGGAGGCTAATTACTTTACAATATTGTATTAGTTCTGCCACACATCAATTTTTATTAATTTTTAAAAATTAAGGTACAGTTGATTTATAATTATTGTGTTAGTTTCAATGGTACAGCAGTTTATACATATATACATATTTTCAGACTCTTTTGTCTTATAGGTTATGAAATATTGAGTATAATCCCCTGTGTTGTACAGTATATACTGTTGATTATCTGTTTTCCATATAGAGATAGGTATATCTTAAACCCAAACTTCTCATTTATCCCTCCCCCTGACCTTTTCCCTATGGTAACCATAATCTTGTTTTCTACGTCTGTGGGTCAATTTCTGTTTTGTATACAAGTTTATTTGTAATTTTTGAGATTGCATATGTAAGAGATATCATATATTTTTCTTTATTTCTGGCTTACTTTACATAGAATGATCTCTAGGTCCTTCCATGTTGCTGCAAAGGGCATTATTTTATTATTTTTCATGGTTGAGTAATATACCACTATATATGTACTACATCTTCTTTATCCACTCCTCCGTCAGTGAACACTTAGCTTTCTTCCGCCTCTTGACTATTGTCCAGTTCAGTTCAGTCATTCAGTCGTGTCCGACTCTTTGCAACCCCATGAATCGCAGCACGCCAGGCCTCCCTGTCCATCACCAACGCCCGGAGTTCACTGAGACTCACGTCCATTGAGTCAGTGATGCCATCCAGCCATCTCCTCCTCTGTCGTCTCCTTCTCCTCCTGCCCCCAATCCCTCCGAGCATCAGAGTCTTTTCCAATGAGTCAACTCTTCGCATGAGGTGGCCAAAGTA